>NC_041394.2:274476063-274821063 GCF_900747795.2 Erpetoichthys calabaricus | reverse complement strand
ATTAAAATTATTGATTTCTACCACACAGGTCTATCCCACCCTAGGCAGCATAGCAACAGGGACTGCCCTGGATTGCAGAAAGGAGGGGAGAAAAAATAAAGATTGGATAATAGAGCTGGAATGAAGGAGGAGGGATAATGTAGGTAGACAGGAGAAGGGCAGACAGAGAAAGGGGGCAGAGGTTACACAAAATTATCAACCAAAAGATTCTGTCAGTAGTCTGGGTTCTTTTCCCTAACTATTCTAGTGAATTATGTTATTTTTGTTCCAACACTATAATAGAAATACTGGTAGTTGCATTCCACCATCTTAGAAGTAAGAATAAAGAAAACTTGCCATGAGGGTAGCAAAGAGAGTAAACAATAAAAATATAAAATAATAAATAATAATAATACATTTTATTTATATAGCGCCTTTCCCAAGCTCAAGGCACTTACAGAATATAATAAAGAACGGCAGCATATACAGTATATAGCATTGTACAAACCAGATAAATAAATAAAGAAGATTAAGACAGTGAATTCTGAAAAAAAAACACAGCATAATTGATGGTCTTGCACACACACACAGGTTACATGAGCATCTTGACAGAGAAGTAAACTGAGAGAAGGGTAATAAAGTCAAGTAGAGCTAAAAGCCTTCCTGAACAGATGAGTTTTGAGTTGTTTTTTAAAAGAATTCATGGAGTCAGCTGACCTGATTAATTTTGGTAGGTCATTCCAGAGTCTGTGCGCTATACAGCTGAAGGCCCTGTCACCCATGGAGTGTAGATTAGTGTGGGGTACAACAAGATTGCCAGAATCAGAGGACCTTAGTGGGCGGGCAGGCACATAGTGATGGAGTAGGTCACTGATGTAGTTTGGCGCAAGGTTATTTAAGGCTTCATAGGTTATTAGTAGGATTTTATATTCGATTCTGTAGGACACAGGGAGCCAGTGAAGATGGAGCAGGATGGGTGTGATGTGCTCGCTGCTGCTGGTTCGAGTAAGGACTCTCGCAGCTGAGTTTTGAATAAGCTGGAGCTGTGATATCCATATTACTAACCGAGAATGCTAAACCGGATGATGGACGCAGGCACATCCGGCCATGGGCCGTAGCTGCAAAAAGACGTACTGCGCCGGCGCAACAAACAGTCCGCGAGAGTCGGCTGAGGACCCGAGAAAGGCGGACAAAAGAGGGCGAGAGAGGCGGATGAGGGTCCGCGAGAGACGCAGGCGCAAAAAGAGTCCGACAAGAGCACAGAAAACAGGAGTGAGCACATACAGAAAGGAGTCACAAAAATGAGGCTCAACAAGCACCAAAATAAGGAAAAAAACATTACAGAGTACTCAAACGAGGGGAAAGCACGAAACACATTGCACACGAAACTAAACACAACAAAAAAAAAAGAACAGACGAGCGCACAATAGCAAGGCACGACCATACCCCCCGCCACCCTACAGGCACGGGACGGGACACACACCAAGAGGGGGATTCAACAAGCCCATGGAAGACCAAAAAAAAGAACACAAAACCACCCTACAAACCCTACAAGCAAGGGACGGGACACACAAAGAGGGGGAGAGAGGCGGATGAGGGGCCGCGAGAGACGCAGGCGCAAAAAGAGTCCGACAAGAGCACAGAAAACAGGAGTGAGCACATACAGAAAGGAGTCACAAAAATGAGGCTCAACAAGCACCAAAATAAGGAAAAGGCACATAAAAGAGTACTCAAACGAGGGGAAAGAGTACTCAAACGAGGGGAAAGCACGAAACACATTGCACACGAAACTAAACACACCAAAAATAAAAGAACAGACGAGCGCACAATAGCAAGGCACGACCATACGCCACCCCCCCCACCCCCCCCCCCCTACAGGCACGGGACGGGACGGGACACACACCAAGAGGGGGATTCAACAAGCCCATGGAAGACCAAAAAAAAGAACACAAAACCACCCCACAGACCCAACAAGCAAGGGACGGGACACACACAAAGAGGGGGATTCAAACAAGACACAGGAACACAAAAAGAAACAAAACGCTCGCGCAACAACGATCCCCCCCACACATCCATAAGAAAAAATGTCTCGACTCCAAAAACGCAAAGCTCAACTAAAGCTTCTAACTAACGATGTACCTAAAAGTAAAAACTTTATGAACTGCATTAGATCCTACAATAGTTCATTTGCTTTTGCATATACCGGAGTAAATATCAGGCCACCAAAAGGCAATGGCCCATACTGCTTTCGCATATGTGCACAAATACTGCATCGCATTGGAACAGTGCACCCTGAAACAAATCAACAACGCAAATATGCACAAATCTACATCCTAGATCCACATTACGCAATCTATCAATCAAAGTGCTGCATCACAACAGTCACGGATTCAAAACGAAACACCTCCCGTCTCAGACATACGTTAATGGCAGCGAAGGCTACAACGGGCTTCTCACACAGCACAGGCAAATCGATTACAGCTCCAAAACAACACGTCCCAAATACTACACATGCAATAACGCGCCTCTCAAACGGCACAAGGAAAACATACACCAGGAAAATTCATTCGGATTAATGAATGTCATTTGCAATCATTGTCATTCAGTTCACTTCCCTGAAGAAACAACTGGCAATACAAGTTATACATTTACACGTTGTTGTCAAAAGGGTCAAATTAGACTGCCTTCTTTACATTCATATACTGAATATCTACAGAAGCTTATAACTGACGATGTACCTGAAAGTTAAATCTTTATCAACTGCATTAGATCCTACAAATCGGTATCCACTATGAACATTAACGGTGGCACTGCACGTGACATCCGTCTTGAAAAAATGTTGTTTATTGATGAATGTTCAATGACATGAAGTCACTTACTCAACACCATTCATAAACTTCTACAAACGTTTATGAATAATAATATTCGATTTGGAGGAAAGGTACTTTTATGAGGAGGAGATTTTAGACAGTGATTAGCTATTCTTCCAGATGCCATGCACTCAGCTATTGTTCAGTGCACCTTAAAATACGCAGACAATTGGCATTACTTTCAAAAGATACAGTTAGTAAAAAAGATACGATGTCCAGAACCAGATCATAACAATTGCTTATTATAACTGAGAGATGGTACACTCACCAATACAGATGGACTTCAGCCACATATTATTACAATTCCTCAAGCCTTTATCTGCGACGACTTAGTTACAGAGAGATTTGGAACAGCAATCTCATTAGACCAAATGCCCCTTTTAACACAACGCACTATATTATGTCCAAAAAATATTAATGTGGAAAACATAAATACCCAAGTCATTCCATTACTTCCTGGAGAGACACAACTCTTTCTAAGCTCTGACAAACTTGACTCTGATCACAACAATAACCATCTTAAATGACCTTACAAGTTCTGAGCTGGAATTACCTTTTACACTTAAACGGCGTGTACAAAGAAATTTTCAAATAAACCTTTACACTGTGCCACACACTTTATTGTTTGATTTCTATTTGCATCATCTACACCGTCACACTATTCTATATCTCATTCATATATCACGCTCTTTGTCATTCCCAACACCAGGGGTTGGCGAGCGAAGCCCACCCCACAGACCCTACAAGCAATGGACGGGACACACACAAAGAGGGGGATTCAAACAAGACACAGGAACACAAAAAGAAAGAAGACGCTCGCGCAACAACAACCCCCACCCCCCCCCCCCCCCCACACACACACACACATCCATAAGAAGTGACACCCAAAGCCACATATTCTAAAGTGAACGTCAACACCTTCACACTAGACAGCATAGGTGTCAGCATAGGTGGATCTCCTTACAATAAAGCACTATTAACCGTTCAACTGCAGAAAAGGAAACATATTAACAGTGACTGCGATCCTCCGGGGTGGCAGCAAATCTGTTAATAAATGGTCGTACATGTCACTCAATATTCAAAATACCGGTCCCAATCACAGAGACATCAGTATCCACTATGAACATTCACAGTAGCAATGCCCGAGACATCCGTCTTGCAAAACTGATAATTATTGATGAATGTACAATGGCATCCAGTCACTTACTCAACACCATTGATAAACTTCTACAAACGTTGATGAATAATAATATTCCCTTTGGAGGAAAAGTTCTTTTATTAGGAGGAGATTTTAGACAATGCTTAGCTATTGTTCCACATGCCATGCGCTCAGCTATTGTTCAGTCCACCTTAAAATACACAGACAATTGGCATTGCTTTAAAACAATACAGTTGGTACAAAACATGCGATGTCCAGATCCAGAATATAACAGTTGGCTAATGCAACTGGGAAATGGTACACTCACAAATACAGATGGACTTCACCCAGATATTATTTCCATTCCACAATCCTTTATCTCAGACGACTTAGTAAAAGAGATATTTGGAACAGCAATCACATTAGACCAAATACCCCTGTTAACACAACGCACTATATTATGTCCAAAAAATATTAATGTTAATCACATTAATAACCAAGTCATTTCATTACTTCCTGGAGAGACACAGATCTTTCTAAGCTCAGACAAAGTTGACTCTGATGACGACAATGAACATATAAATTTCCCCTTAGAATATTTGAACACTATTAACCCTGCCGGATTACCACAACACGACCTTGCCCTTAAAAACGGAACAATAATCATGCTATTAAGAAACCTTAACACAAAACAGGGTTTATGCAATGGCACACGGTTAGTCATCAACACCATGACACGCAATGTTATTCAAGCGACAGTTCTTACAGGATCACATGCTAACAATACTGTTCTCATTCCTAGAATTGACCTTACAAGTTCTGAGCTAGAATTACCTTTTACATTGAAACGCCGACAGTTCCCCATTAAACCTGCATTTGCCATGACCATCAACAAATCACAAGGACAAACCATGGACAAGGTTGGCATCTACCTCTCTGAACCCGTTTTTGGACATGGACAACTTTATGTTGCCTTCTCACGTGTTCGCCGTTCATCTGACGTTAAAGTTAAAATTATAAATAATCCATGCCAAGGAAGACTCATTCAAGGACAAGACACCATCTTTACTGCTAATGTTGTATACAAAGAAATATTCCAATAAAACATTAATATATGACAAACACTCTATTTGTTATTTCTATGGGCATCATCCAAAGCTGCACACTATTCTAGATCTAATTCATACATCTGACTCTTTCTCATGTCCCAACGCCAGGGGTTGGCGAGCGAAGCGAGCAGGGGGCGGAGCCCCCTAGTAAGATTAGAAGGGGCACCTGCCAGTAGGGAATTACAATAATCAATGCGGGATGTGATAAAAGCATGGACAAGTTTCTCAGCATTAGAGAAGGAGAGGAAGGAGCAAACATGGGATATGTTACGGAGGTGAAAGTAAGAAAGTTTCTTAATGTGATTTATGTGGGCAGAATAAGAGAAGGAGGAATCAAAAATGACACCAAGATTTTTTACAGTAGAGGCAGGTCTGATGAGATCACCACCAAGATAGACTGGGAAGGATCTGATTTTATTAAGTTGCATTTTAGTCCCAATTTGCAGGAGTTTTATTGCAATTTAATTTAAAGAGTTCTGCTCCATCCAGGTTTTAATTCCACTGAGGCAGGTTGTGAACTGAGAAAGCTCTGATGAAGTTCCACTTTTAACATTGAAGTACAGTTGAGTATCATCTGCATAAAAATGATAACCCAGTCCATAGCTACAGATAATATGGCCAAGGGGAAGCATGTAAATACAGAAAAACAGAGGACAGAGCCCTGAGGAACTCCTTGTGTGACTGGCGCTGAGCTGGATCTGCTGTTGCCAAGACTAACAAACTCTTGCCTATCAGTCAGATAGGACTTGAACCACTGGAGGGCAGTGCCAGAGATACCCAGCATGTTCTCCATTCTGGACAGTAGAATGTCATGTCTGACAGTGTCAAATACTGCACTGAGGTCTAACAGAATTAATATGCTGGTTTGTCCAGAGTCTGCTGCCATAAGCAAATCATTGGTTACCCGTAGCAGAGCAGTTTCACAGCTGTGCCGTGCCCTGAAACCAGACTGAAAGGGTTCCATCAAATTATTAGAGGTTAGGTAATTGGTGTGTTGGGAAGCTACAACACGCTCAAGAACTTTTGACAGGAAAGTTAAGTGGGAAATAGGCTGAAAATTGTTAAGATTGTCAGCATCAAGACCAGACTTTTTTAACATTGGGGTTACAGAAGCGATAAGGCACCAATGACAAAATGAAGATGACAATCAAAGTGGCGACACAGTGAAAACACCATCATAACACTTAATTTAAATAAACAACCAGAAATAAAACTTTCTCCACAAAGGAAATTAGAAAATACAGAAAAACAGCCTATGTTGAAATCTCTTAACTAGTTAGTATAAAATAAAAACTGACAAATATTTGATTTGCTCAACAGATTCTGCATTAATATGAGCAGGTGGAACTAAAATCAATGTTATCTGAAGGCTTTGGCTATCTCTTTCATTTTCTTTAACTTTACATAGAGAAAGTAAACGAAACACTGTTTATTAAATTTTCATGTTGCACACTTAAAACATTAAGGGAATTAAATATCGGATTTTAAAAACTGGTGTTGTGTCATGAAGTTCAGCATTAATTTCTATTTCAATAATATGTTACTGTGTTTTCTTGGTTATCTGTGTTCATAGTTTTAAAGCTAATAGAGTTAAACCTCGTATCCTGGCTGTGATTCAAGAGGAAATTGTACAACCAAAGAATTTGTTTTGAGATAACCCCAAATTCTATCAGCTTCTCAAACAACAGACATTACTGAATATTACTGAATGTGCTGAAGGCTCTAAATTGTAGATTAGCATATTCTTATTAATGTTGGTGTTGAGGCGGTTCATAATGATTATACTAATCTTTTTCATCAGATGTTAATAAGTCTTTTATGTTCTCATTTTCTTTCTTGGTAACCTATCATGGCACTTGATGCCACTGGCATTTTGATCAACTTATTCTTCCTTACCTTATACATGGAAATTCATGTGTGGTCACCAATAATGTGCCTAATGTCAGACCTTTGTCATATTCCAATGAAATCTTTAACATCTGAATGATGGTAAGCTTTCAATAGTGTCTATTCATTTTTTTAATTATCATTCCCACATAATCCTGGTCATGAAGTTTATTTGGAGCCTTGGTCAATTCCAGACCATTCCTTCTTCTTCTGTTTTTTTTCCCTTTATTTGTTAATTATTTTGCCTTTATATTCTTTAAGATTTGCCTAAGGACATGGAGGTCCAATTATTGTGAAGTCACCTTGTGTGCTGCCAATTATGGCAGTTACCTGAGGCTATTTTACAGAAGATGCACAAGTCTCAGTAGCTTACACACTCATTGACTGAGTAACGTCTTTCACTGCAATGACTTGCCTCTTAAGGATAAGATCCCCCTTTTTTAAGGTTAGGGTATTAGCTCTCAGTTATTTGCAGTATTTGGCTTTCCTCTCTGTTCTTTGATTTGTCAGACTGTTACTTGATATTTGGTTTGTGTTTAAGATAAGGTTCCTTAGAATGTGAATGCTTTCTGTTAAGTAAATAAGCTTGTTTTGAATGTATTATTGTTTTTCTTTTTTTCTGGTTATTTTCTTTTGCATTTTCTAATCCTATTTTTTCTTTAGGTTTAAGTAAAACAGCATTCTAGATATTCCTAATTTTTTCGTAAAATATTCAGTTTCTTTCTATTCAAGTTTAATTATTGTGTTTGACTAAATAGGTCAATTACAAATTAGTTAATTCTATGTATGTTTAATTAAAGGTTTGACTGGAGAGTTTGTTTAGAACTTTACTGGTTTTAGTTTTGAAGTACATTCCACAATGGCGATCAAAATAGGTGTCATTGCCCAATAATTTTACAACTTCAGAATACAAATGGGATTATGAGTAAAAGGACAATAGTAATAGTAATGCCTGATATTCTTTAACTCCTTATGTGATTCCTTCTTGTGTTCTGTTTTCAACATTCAAAATGTGTATTGTTTCATTTGGCTTGTACTTTTTATGTGTGCTTACTGTAGCTTTTCTTTACAGTGATGTTTTTAGTCTTTTGTTTTGTGTTTTAAATAGATTTATGCTGTGCTGTACTCAAATTTCTGTCTTTTTTCCTTTTACAGAAATTAGCTATTATTTCTGACCACAACACTACTGAACAGGTTTCTTCATGTGTTTTCATGAAATTCTTCCACAGGCCAAAGACAAATTAAGTTTTTGTATATATGGAGAGAGATGGAAATGGGAGATGGAAATCTTGGGCATATTCCTGTCTTATATGCAGTGGGTGTTGAGTTGAGCTCACCTAAAATTAGGCTTGGACTTAAGTCTAATAATGGATGAGCAAGATGCTGCCTAGCCGTTAAAATGCAGCATAAAGATTATACAAACCTTCAGGCTCCAGTGATCTCCTATTTATTGATCTGTTTACTGTAGTTTCAGAGTTGTGGGGATCTGTAAGGTGGTCTTTCTTTGGTTGTAGTGTCAATGCAAATGAGAGAAAAGAATTGAAAAGATTAGGCTGAGAGTTTTACGCAGAACATTTCTAAAATCTGTATATTGGATATATATTAGGTGTATTTTTATTTGTAAGCAATTTCAGCCTTCCTATTTATACATATTCCTATTTGTAAAGCTGTCCTTGTGGAATTGTATTTATGGAAGAAAAACAAACATATGGTTCCCTTCTTTGTCTTATGTGAAACCTAGGAGTAAGTTATGTACATTATGAGTCTCCTGTAGCAGTAATTAGTGCGGGGGCAAGAAAAAGGCTATATTTAGTAACATAAATATATACAACATCTAAATACACTATGCATGATTACTGCTTTTAATTAGAGTAAAGAGGATAATCTGTATAAATAGTAGAATATGCCACATTTACTTTTTAATTGGTAGTGCTGTTCAAATTAGTGCAGAATTCATACATTTTGTTATGAACTTGTAGTGCTTATTTTATGAGCAATAACTAAAACTGAAAAATATCAGAAAAAATAAATAACAATTTTTGAAAAAAGGAGTTTTTAATTGTGGGAGGAACTTTATTCCTGTTATGAAGTTATTAATTTTGTCAATTGTTTTTTTTCTTGAACATTTTACTGCAACTTTTCTGGTTACACGTGTTTAATAATATATTGTATTATTTTATTTAACTGTTATATTTTATAATTTCCACATGGATTTTCTGGGCACCACTATGTTTGTGTTGCCATCATTAAAATATTTTGTTATATTGCAAGAGTCACACTCTCCAGAAGTCATGGCAAGTGACATTTTTGGTATGACATTATTTAAATCAGCAGCATGCAGGTAACAGCTCTCAGGATTGTGGGTAAACTCTCAAACATGTTCACTTTCTTTTGTTTAAAATTTAGGATTAACAACCTGTTGAAAATGCTTATGTTGAGTTTATCTTTTGTTTAGCGTTTTAGGGTTTGCTGTTTGTTATTTTCCAAACTAAATAAAATGACTTTAGAATGTCTTATGATTTTTCCAAATGTGTCCTTTCAGTTTATTTTCTGCTCAATCAGAATGATTTCCAGACCTGTTTCATATGTTCAGCTATACAAAGAAGTTAGAAAATCTGTAACTAGTCAGTTTAGTTATTGTATTGTTAGATTATGTATAGCGGAAAAACATAGGATGTGTAAGTAAATCACCCTTGAGTGGTAAAAATAAGAAGAACACAAAGGAGGAGGTAAAATAAATGAAAAGTTAGATTTCCTAAGATTCCCTGTTGTAACAGAAAATCAGTAGCAGGATAAGAGGTAGGGTGGCTCACCCCCTTGCCCACCTCTCTCGCTCTCCAATTGACCAATCACCCCAACTTTCTTCTCCACTCTAGGCTCAAATGTACTAATGTTCAGAGATGGCTCTAAATTCACAAAGATTACTTCTGGCAAAGCCCATTTGTTACAGGGATACTAAGGTGGCGCACATCCTGACACTAGTTTCTTCAGAGAAAAAGCCAAGCCAAAATATTATAGTGTACGTGTAGTGTGCCAAACCTCGTGGTAAAACCTGATTGTCATCATGACACTAATAAGGAGTACAGGCCTGTGCAAGCTGAAAAAAACATACAACCCATGATCCCTAAGTTCACAAAATGACATACAGTAAGGCTGAAATATATACTGTAGGTATTTGTAGGCTGAAGAAATGTACAGTGATGTGTTTTTAGTAATGCACCCAAACTAATGTGATGTTTTTAAGACATCACATATGTCTGAGATGTTCTTGGATGTTGTGCAGAACCATCTGGGGTGAGCAGTAAACGTAAAATATATTAAAGTTAAATATATGTTAAAGTTGACAATCCAAAAGGCAAAGTGAAAAGTCAAGCAGGAAATAAAACAGTAGTAAAATCCAAAACACTAAACACCTAAAAATTCCAAAACTTGGTAGCACTTAACTAAAGGTTCCCTCTTTTATTTCCAGCACCCCTTTCATCATATCAGCAAAGCTTGATTAATACTAAAATTAAATTTACATTAGTTAAAGTAGTTATTGATGTATAATAGTCTAACAGTTATTGTGCTATTAGACTTGAGTGTGGTGTTTGACACCATTAATCACAGCATTTGTATTGAATACCTTAGACTGTGGGCTGGCTTTTCTGGTAGTGCCTTTCGTTGGCATCACTCTTATATCACAGTAAGAAAATTCTTTGTCATTTGAGGCAATTAAACATAAGAAATCCATGATATTATGTATGGTGTGCAACAGGGATCTATTTTGGGTCTTATAATTCTCTATTTACATGCTCCCATTAGGCCTTTGAAATATATGGTGAATTACCACATTTATGCAGATTTATTTGTCATTAGCACCGGATGACCCTGAGGCTCTAAATCCTGTGACTCAGTGTCTTACTAGCATCATCAAATGAATGACTAATAATTTTCTTAAACTTAACAAGGATAAAACAGAAATTGTAATTATTGGCAGAAAACAAAAAAAAAAATTAAGACCTTATAAATAAAATAGGCCATCTGTCTTTATAAATAAGGCCAGAAGTAAAGAATCTCAGTGCCTTTTTAGATCCAGAGCTAAACTTCCAATGACACAATAAGCATATCTATATTACTAAACGACAGTTTAATTTATGCACGGACGGCGGACGCACTGAGGCGCATGCGCACTGCGCCCCAGAGTGCCCCAGAGTCAAACCCAGCGGCTTCCCAGAGTCAGTAGGTGGTGCCCAAACAACACAACCTGTAAACTAAACTTGTTCTAATCCACTGTGCCAGCAGTCTGTGTGGCATATTTGAATCACATAACGGTAACAGTAAACGACGTCTACCTAACGACACAGCCACAGAAAAACAAATACGAGACCGCATGGATACAAACAATAAACAAAGGCTCCTACAACGTGCTTCAGGAACACCAGATGCAAAGAAGTCATGACTCCAAAAAGAAAGAACTCAACTGACTGAAATACAAGAACAAGCCCGTATGGATAAAAACAATGAACGAAGGCACCCACAACGCGCTTCTGAAACAGTATGGATACAACCTGTAAACTAAACCTCAGGTAAAGCGTGCACGCCAGGTTGTACAGTATATATGCACAGATGCCAGAGGCAACAGGCAAGTCGTACACACTACCACCGCTGCCCAAACGTGACCGCCCACACCACCACATATACCACCTTCATTTAGTAATGTGGGTCCGCTGCCATCGTCACTTCAGCACGTGAATCCGCCGCCATCAGCAAATGACATCTAGCTAACGACACAGCCATAGAAAGGCAAACACGAGACCGCATGGATAAAAACAATACACGGAGGCTCCTACAATGCGCTTCAGAAACACCAGAGGCAAAGACGTCACGGCTCCACAATGAAAGAGCTCAACTAACGGAAATACAAAACGAGCCTGTATGGATAAACACAATGAACGAAGGCGCCCACAATGCGCTTCTGACACAGCAGAGGTAAAGGAGTCACGGCTCCAAATGGAAAGAGCTCAATGATTAGTAATACAACACCGAGCCCGTACTTCCCACAGTAAGGACGTGGCGCACAAACAACACAACGTGTAAACTAAACTTGCTCTAATCCACTGTGCCAGCAGTCAGTGTGGCATATGTGAATCACATAACGGTAATTGTAATGTAGCCCTCCATGCCCGGATCCGCTGCCATGGTCACTTCAGCATGCGAATCTGCCGCCGTCAGCAAACAACTTCTGGCTGACGACACAGCCATAGAAAAACAAAAAAGAGACTGCATGGATAAAAACAATAAACGAAGGCGCCTACAACGCGCTTCTGAAACACCAGAACCAGATGAGTCACAGCTCCAAAAAGAAACCACTTTAGTACAAATATGTTTATTTAATTAAATGAAAATTTCCCAGGACGCACCCACCTTCCATGATATTTCATCCCTCCAAATATCGGAGGGAACAGAAAGTGATTGCCATTCTTTCGAGAATCGTGGGGTTACTGGTTACTAAGATGGCATTCCTTCACTTAAGAAACATTGTGAGAGTTAGATATTTTATATCAGTGGATAATAATGCAAAGTTAAAACTTTGTCTTTAGATTATTGCAGTGCACTTCTATCAGGTGTGGACACTGGCCCAGACACAGACTGGCGGACACCAATGGTTCAAACACCAACACACGTTTATTATACATATTTACAAATAAAGTGCCACACAACCCAAAAACTCCCCCAAAGTTCAGACCTCTCACACAATGCCTCTCTCTCTTCAGGCCGTCTCCTTTCCTCTCCTCCTGAGCTCTGCCCTTCTCCACTCCCGACTCAAGCCAACGAATGGAGGGAGGCGGCCCCTTTTATAATCACCGGATGTGCTCCAGGTGCCTCCCGATTAACCTCCGCCAGCACTCCCCAGTGTGGCGGAAGTACCGGCTGCGCACCCGGAAGCACTCCGAGTGTCCCTGGTCGTCTTCCCTCCAGCACTTCCGGGTGTGGTGGAAGTGCTGAGGACCAGGGCTCTCCAGGCATCGGGGCACCCCCTGGCAGTGACCACAGGCCCCTATAGGGTTAAGCTTCCAAGCTCATTTCCCGTGGTCCCCAAAGCCACCAGGGTGGTCGCCTCCTCGTGGTCTGGAGGAGGCGTAAGCCCTCCTCTGGTCCTCCTGGGCATCCCAGCCGGGTGCCACCCCCAGCTGCTTGCCACACAGGATTACCAAAAATGATATAATTCCGCTGAAATTAGTCCAAAGCGCAGCAACCAAAAGTGTATCTTGCCAATTTTAGTATTATTGCAGAGGTTGTTTCTTCCCTTTGGGATTGATTTTAAAATAATTGGAATTGTATATAAGACTCTAAACAATCTAACACCTTCTTAAATTTGGACCACTTGTTCACATTCAATTCTAATTGTAATCTTAGATTATCTAACATTGGCTTGCTCAGTATTTCAAGAGTAAAGCATTAAAGATCTGGTGAGGAACCGTTAGAGATACGCCAGGCCAGTACAGTTCAACATTCCAAAAAACTTCTAAAAACCTCTTTAATCTGGCTTTCTTGATCACATATGTAGTACTAGGGTGTTGTACCATGTTAGCCATTATGAATGTAGTGAGAAGTCAAGCAAAATGACACCTTTTATTGGCTAACTAAAAAGATTACAATATGCAAGCTTTCGACATTACATCTTGCCTGAAGAAGGGGCCTGAGTTGCCTTGAAAGCTTGCATTTTGCTTGACTTGATCACATGTGAAATTACTAGAATCCCTAGCATTCCATCATACTTAGGGGAGAAGGAAATCTGTCCTTTTCATAAAATGCAATTCACTTTTCTGTTTGGTAGGCTTGTCACTAATCACCATTACTTTTTTGTGTTTTCTTTATTTTCTGTTACTCTGTAGTGGTGCTGTGGGCTAGATGATAACAGCTCCACAAGAGTATCCTGTTAAAGGTGACACTAGCATGGACTATAGAATGCCCAGGGTTGGCCAGTTGATCTTGGAACTCCACAGTTTTATTTTCTCCAACATCCCACCAACCAGAGTTTTTTCTTTCTTTCCTCCCTGGCCATCTGATCATAATTTGTAATTAAGATGGACATTATGATTCTCTTACTTTCTTTTGTAACTGTGTTTAGTTTTAAATACTGTAAATAACTTTAAATTACTTTAATGTGTTAAAATTTGCTATATAAGTAAATATCTTTTATAACAACAGACACAGATAGGAGGCAGCAGGGGAAAAAAGCAGGCTAAGTGTAGGGCCCAAACCCAGTCTAGAAGATGTCTATTTTATCTAATGGTGTTTTCCAAACGGTCTTCTCCACAGTCATTCCATACAGCTGTCTCCTCATCCTGTTGTTTTTTGGTGCAGACAATATGTGTGTAACCCACAAAAGCAGGAACCCAACCTGAAGAGACACCAGTCCACTCACACAAACTGCTTCAATGTAAAGTCACCAATTATGTAATTGTGCAAGCCTTTGGAATAATGAAGGATACAGGATTACTTAAAGGAAACTAAAGCAGATATGTGGAGGTCATGGAAGTTCCATACAGTGATTGATTTGGGAACTGGATCTAGAACCTGTGTAACAGCCGTGATAACCACAATGCCACACCTCTTATTATGAAGTACTGGACAATTTACACTTGCAATGTCATAATGGGCAAGATGGGCACATTAGGTAACTGTTAATGTGAGAGACACATGGTACCTGTGTGAGGTCCTGTGTAAGAATTTGGAGTTTAATTTAAAATTAAACCATAAATAGTGATAATTAGTAATGCTTAGTACTAAAAATAGAAGCAAGCATAAACTTGAGAGAAAAGCTCCTTTAAAAAAGGTTTCCTAGTTCACAGTTGCTTTGTAGGTGTCCAAAGCAGAATACTCTTCTAGCAGTAGTGGCAGTCTCCAAAGCAACAGATTGTGGTAGTGCTGCGGAGTTGCTGTTGGCCTGAAACAATCCTGAGGGAATGACAGGATTATGACTCAACTCTGGCTTCTGTAATTTGCACAGTTCCTGGCAGATATGCATTGTCATGCTCCAAAAATCTATTCTCCCTAGATGTGTTTCCACAGTGATAGCTCAGAATAAAGACTGCATCCACAATTAGATAGGTTAAAGAGAGCCGGCATCAACAGCCAGATGCCACATGCTCACTGGGAAAAACATCCATCTAAACTAAAGAAAAAAAATCTTACATTTTGCTGAGTTGTAAATTATGAAAATTTACCATAGTTGGCTATAAAGAGAAAAGATTCAAAGGTCTTGGTCTAAACCCAACTAATTTGGTATATACAGTACATGATATCCTGATACACGAATGAGAAGAGCTTTGTTAATATTGTAAAATGGGTTACAGTAGCAGTTCAGTTCATATTTCAGTCAATGCTAATGGGTGTCTAATCATCTAAATAGTGAAGGAGCATCTTTTTGGGATCAATTGGATCAAACTAAACCTGTCTAACCTGACTGGGGCTGCCATGGGTTAAACTTTCATATAAAAGTATTTTCAAGCAACTTGCTTATCAAATTATACTATACAATCCATATTACTAAACGAGAATGGTAAACCGGATATGGACGCAGGGACCTGCCCGTGGACGCAAAAGACATAGTGCGCAGGCGCCACACAAAGCCCCCCCTCCAACGAGAATTGTAAACCGGATATGCCCATAGCACACAAAAAAAAAGGAGTCAGACGCAGGCGCCACACAAAGCCCATAGCACACAAAAAAGAGGAATCACACCCATGCCCCAGAGTGAAACGGGACAGACTACTGAGTACACACACTAACATAAATAAGAAATGAGACACAAAGCCCCCCTCCACAGGAAAAGCCACCCTCCACTAGCAGAAATAAGAAATGAGGCAACGCATAAGAAATTATGCAACGCGCCCATAGCACACAAAAAAAAGGAGTCAGACGCAGGTAGGGATGGGAATTGATAAGATTTTCACGATTCCGATTCCATTTTTGATTCTGTTTAACAATTCGATTCTTTATCGATTCTCCTATCGATTCTTATTTTTAAAAAAGGAGAACACACAGGTCGATTAACTTAGAACTTTGTTTTATATCTTAGCTTTGAACAAGATAGAAATTTAGGAGTAGCATGACCTTACAAACCCAACAGTGAGATCTTAAGAGATCCACAGCCTACGGCTCCTCGATGGGGTGCCATGGGGTCCCCAGAAAAAAATGTGTAAATGTAAAGTAATAATAAAATAAATATTCTTCTGTAGCAATAACAAAGTATAACATAAATTATTCTGTGGCAATTACACAAGAATGTCCAGTAACATTTACACTCTCCTTTTTAAAAGTATATATGAGCTGAGCACTCAAAAATAAAACTACATCAGCCAGCAACAAATACAATCAACTCAAGTCCAATGGAACTGTGCACAGTGCAATTCTGCAACCATCAACTATTTTGACAGCTACATCCATGTTGGCCGCATTATCAACAGTGGCTGCCACAACCTTGTCTTTGATACCATACTCCTCCAAGATCTCATCAGTCTCCTCTGCTACAGCTGTCCCTGTCTGTGCCTGGTACACTGGTTTGGTTTTGAGGACTTTTTCTTGAGCCTGGCCATCCTGACATAATGCAGCGTTACTGTGAGGTAATGATCTTGACTAAAACTTGCCCATCCATCTGCAGTGACGGCTGCCTTCAACACATGTTTCAGCTCAGAAATGGAAACGGATGAAACATCTGGTAAGAGGAGAACACGCAAATTTGACATTCCCTGACTTAGCCTACAATTAAACACATTCACTTACCGAAAATCGGGGGCATCTACTGTGGCAAATGGGTGCAAGCCTTTTACCACAAACTTAGTCACTGCTCGGTGACATTCGTCTATCCTGGCCTGTGTCATTTTACTTTTCCCCGCCTCTGTGAAAGGAGAAGCTACCGGTAGACTGCAGCGAGAACTGCCAGCATCTGAGACAGCCAGGCTCTGTCTGTCTCTCTCGTCATGGTCATCTAAATGCAATGCACAATAATAGCAGGTTTTGCAATAAGGCAAATCGCGCTAACATAATATGCAATGTTAGTTGATTAGTTACCTGCCGTATTAACGGGAGAGGACCTGCAAACGTTACCGCTGCTGCTGGGTTGAGATTCACTAGTCCGGAGCGGATCAAAAACACAACATTTATTTAAGGTTATCGCGTGTTTTGTGTGCAAATGCTTTTGCATATTCGTAGTGTTTCCTCCCTTTGATTAAATATCTACTTTGCAAGTATTGCAAGTTGCCCTGTTGTCATCCTTTCTCGTAAAGTATAACCAAACTTTTGAGCATTTGTGCCGCTTAGGCGCCATGTTTCCTGCTGGGTAAATGACGCTACGCAACGCGGTGACGTCATTCGAGGCGACTGGAATCGATAGGGGAATCGTTTGCAAAAATGGCAAGCAATTCCAAGGAATTGAAACAGTGGGAACCGGTTCTCAACAAGAACCGGTTTTCGATGCCCATCCCTAGACGCAGGCGCCACACAAAGCCCCAGAGTGAAACGGGACAGACTACGGAGTACACACACTAACATAAATAAGAAATGAGACACAAAGCTCCCCTCCACTAACAGAAATAAGAAATGAGACAACGTGCCCATAGCACACAAAAAAGAGGAGTCAGACGGAGGCGCCACACAAAGCCCATAGCACACAAAAAGGAGGAGTCACACACACGACCCAGAGTGAAACGGGACAGACTACGGAGTCCACACGGTGTCACCCATCAAGCCCGAGATTACAGCGCCCAAACCCAGTGTAAAACGGGACAGACTACGGAGTCCAGAAAGGGTTACAAATCAATTGGAGTACGGAAAGCGCCAGACAGTACGCAAACACACTACACATGCATGATCCACGCACCTCTAATAACCCGCAAGCAAAAACACAATATAGTACAGAAACCCCACAAATACGGACTCCACAACATATTTGAATCACATTACAGTGATACAATCACACAAACAACAGGAGTCAGCGCCCCACCCCAGAGTAGAATGGGACAGAATACGGAGTCGAGAAAGGTTCACAAATCAAACCCGACATGATACGCCACCCCAAAGCAAAACGGGACAGACTATGGAGTCCAGAAAGGGTCACAAATCAATTGGAGTACGGAAAGCGCCAGACAGTACGCAAACACTCTACACATGCATGATCCACGCACCTCTAATAACCCACATGCAAAAACACGATATACTACAGAAACCACACAAATACGGACTCTATACAATATTTACATTGCAACCACACAAGACACAGGCACAACACCTGATGGGCAATAAGAATAAACGAACACTCCGTATTAAAGGTTCGTCATCCTCACACGTGAAGACTATATAGCATAACTTAATCATCACATTACAGCCATACATTTTTAACAATTCAACCACAGAAAACGCTACGTATTAACAATAAGTGCAATCCATTTTCCATGTTACTAACGCTAAACAAGGAAGAACTAATGTAATTGCGCTCACGCCTCCAAAACAATAGACCAGATACCACTGTTAACGCAACAGGCTATATTATGTCCAAAGAATATTGATGTGGATCACATAATTAACCAAGTCATTGCATTACTTCCTGGAGAAAGCCGCCTCTTTCTAAGTACTGACAAAATTGATTCTGCAGACGACATTGAACATCTTAATTTCCCTTTACAATATCTGAACACTATTAACCCAGCCGGATTGCCACAACACAATCTTAACCTTAAAATCGGAACAATTGTCATGCTATTAAAAAACGTTAATACTAAACAAGGTTTATGCAACGGTACACGTTTAGTCATCAACACCATGTCAAACAATGTTATTGAAGCAAAAATACTTACAGGATCACATACTGACAATACTGTTTTAATTCCTAGAATTCACCTTACAAGTTCTGCCCTTGAATTGCCATTTACACTTGGGCGACGCCAATTTCCCAGTAAACTTGCATTTGCCATGACAATCAACAAATCCCAAGCACAGACCATGGACAAAGTTGGTATATACCTCTCTGAGCGCGTATTTGCACATGGACAACTTTATGTAGCCTTCTCATGAGTTCGGCATTCATCTGACATTAAACTTAAAGTTATAAATACTCCAATACCAAGAAAAAATCATTCAAGGACAACAAACCATCTTTACTACAAATATTGTATATAAAGAGATATTCCAATAAATCTTTGTGATTTGCCATACAATGCGTTCTTTATTTCCTATCCACCTTCTGAAACTGCGGAGGCAAAACAGGCATGGGTTCAAACCGAATGAGCTCAACTGACGGATATACGCCTACAACGCGCGTCTCAAACCACACAAGCAGGGCAAGCACGGGTTCAAAACAACGCAAGCTCCTACAACGCGTATCTGAAACTACGGCTGACCAGCGGGCACGGGTTCAAAACACCGGGGGTAGGCGAGCGAAGCGAGCAGGGGGCGGAGCCCCCTTGTGTGATATAATAGGAGAGAGTATCAAAAAATCAGACCACATGTTGCAGTGGAGTTGCTACCACCTTGCAGTAAGATGATCATGGGTTTATGTCCTGGGTCTTCCTTGCCAAAGAAAAGCTCTATATGAATGTAATGAATTATTATCTAAGGATGTTCAGATGGCATTTGCTGCAACAATACAACATAGTTAGATGATGTGCCTCCAGTTTATTTTTGCATATAAGGTTGTTATCTGTGACTTTTTTATTGTATATACACTCCCGCTAAACATGTCATATAATGTGGATTGAAAGCTTTTTTACCAGAAAAGTAAGAACTAGTTTTAATTAATTTAGGACTTAACCTGAGTAGAAGGTTCTTGGAACACCATATAGCAACTTATACCAGATTTGTGCTTACCAGCTGATGTGCTCTGCTTCTCATGAACAGGACATAAGGGAATTTACCCCCATAGATTTTAATATTAGATAACTTGTGATTGCTAAACCAAATTATTGATATTTGTATTTTATATTTGAGGCATTGTTTAGCCACCTGTGATTCTGGAATGAAGGCGGGTGCCCCAGCTGTCCACAAGACTGACTAAATAAAATCCTCTCAGACAAAGCCTAGTAACAATAAGGAATAACTTAGGAACATTTATGTTAAGCAGATTTTTTGTTTTTTTTTGTTTTTTCTATTCTTCCGGCCACCTGAACTAATCATCGTACTCATCTGTACAGACTTACAATATGATATTGTAATATCATATTATATAATATGGTATTGTATATAAGGATGCTACTTTTCTACTAATTACATATCTATGTTTTATAATCTTGTATGGATTGATTAATTTATTTTTATTTATTCATTCATTTATTTTTGGTAACACGTTAGTTTAAGTACTGCAAAAATGAATGTTACTCTTATGTAACAAGGCCTTAACAAAGGCTTAATTTGGTCTTCGTAAAATTTTCAAAGCATTAGTAGATAAGTTTATTTATCACTGTGCAGTGTGGCATATTGACATGCTGGTAAAATGACTACAGTAATCCCTCCTCCATCGCGGGGGTTGCGTTCCAGAGCCACCCGCAAAATAAGAAAATCCGCAAAGTAGAAACCATATGTTTATATGGTTATTTTTATATTGTCATGCTTGGGTCACAGATTTGCGCAGACACACAGGAGGTTGTAGAGAGACAGGAACGTTATTCAAACACTGCAAAGAAACATTTGTCTCTTTTTCAAAAGTTTAAACTGTGCTCCATGACAAGACAGAGATGACAGTTCCGTCTCACAATTAAAAGAATGCAAACATATCTTCCTCTTCAAAGGAGTGCACGTCAGGAGCACAGAATGTCAGAAAGACAGAGGAAAGCAAACAAATCAATAGGGCTGTTTGGCTTTTAAGTATGCGAAGCACTGCGGCACAAAGCTGTTGAAGGCGGCAGCTCACACCCCCTCCATCAGGAGCAGACAAAGAGAGAGAGAGACAGAGAAAAACAAACAAACAAAAATCAATACGTGCCCTTCGAGCTTTTAAGTATGCGAAGCGCCGTGCAGCATGTCGCTTCAGGAAGCAGCTGCACAGAAGGTAGCAACGTGAAGATAATCTTTCAGCATTTTTAGACGAGCGTCCGAACAGCCCCCTTGCTCAATCCCCCTACGTCAGGATCAGAGAAAGTCAGCGCAAGAGAGAGAGAGAGAAAAGTAAGTTGGGTTTCTTCTCAGCCATCTGCCAATAGCGTCCCTTGTATGAAATCAACTGGGCAAACCAACTGAGGAAGCATGTACCAGAAATTAAAAGACCCATTGTCCGCAGAAATCCGCGAACCAGCAAAAAATCCGCGATATATATTTAAATATGCTTACATATAAAATCCGCGATAGAGTGAAGCTGCGAATGGCGAAGCGCGATATAGCGAGGGATCACTGTATTTAGTATGATTCACTTATACTAAATCTTTATATATAATATACTATCGTGGCTGTTCATTTGTCTGTCCAGGATTTTAAATCGCCTGTAGCTCACAAACCATTTGACCTATTGACATGAAATTTGGTACACATATACTACATGACATCTACTATCCGGTTTTGGGGTGATGATTGACCTCCAAGGTTGTTCCTTTTTTTATTTTTATTTTATTTTATTGTAGAATCAACTCTTGGCAGCGGCCAGCAGGGTTGGCTGTGCAGCGCATGCGTACGGGTGCCGTTCTCATTCCCTACCATCTTCGCCGTCACTTCCCCTACCTCTTCATATCTTAAATCATTCTTGAGGCAGATTGAAGACTTAAGTGCCAGCTTAAGTGAAAAATGAAGGAAAACGTACTAAGTAATTGCAACACAAACACTGACTTAATCAGTTTTTACGTGAAAAGATGCCGACGAAAGAAGAGAAGAAGCGGGCCACTAGGGTGGAGAAATGAAGAGCTGCTCAGGAAGCAGCAAGCGCATCAACCTCTGAGCAAATGAATGCTAAACATACAGAGAAATAGTATGAAAACTATAAGTCAAGTGTATTAACTGAACGTTATCGTGCAGTGCGCCGTTACTGGTATGTGATATCAAGAGAAATATGTCTCAGTTAAGCCACCTCAGACCACTCCAAAGTGGAGTTTTGTTAGTCGGTCACATTGCAGAGATGAATAAACACTTTACTGATGCTTTATAAGTGTTATGAAGACCCAAAGAAGTGTTTGTTAAGGTCTTATTACATAATAGTATAAGAGTAATAGATGCTTTTTTGGAGTATCTAAACTAATTTGGTACCTTATTTTTTCTTTGATACATATCATTATTATTCTTACCTAATCTTATTTGTTTTTTTTATTTTCTTGTAAAGCTGTTTGTGCAACATTCTTTGTGTGAAAATGTGCTATATTAATAAATGTTGCTGTTGTAAGTATTGTGAAGTACTTCTGTCATTATACAAATTTATATTTTCAGGGTTTATTTTTTTTTAATTTATTGCTTAACTTTAAGCAGTACAAAAAAACACATCTCATATATGCTGAAGATCTTTCAGACCTTTATAACTGCATGAGAAACAGGCCATTCCTCTGGCTCGTTTTTTTAAAACATCATTAGCTTATTAGTCCATTTAAATGCAGGTTCTTGCATAAGTACTCAAAGTCTTGCACATTGTTCAGATAATATTTTTTTCAAGCTTTATCTTGACACTTTCAACTAAGGACTAATGTTTCTTGTAAACGTCACTTACTTCATATGTTTACAAAAGGATGGAACAAAGAATATGTTGATAAAATGTAATAAGATGTAAAATATGTTAATTGCTTAATTTTTTCACATTATCCTGATATACCATGCAGAGATCTGATGGACCCTATCTTTGCCAAATGTTCTTATGAGTCTTCCCTTGAGAAACATTAGTCAGGTAGTGAATTGTATTTTGGCACATTCTGCTGTTATTGCACTTAACAATAGCACTTTCTTGACATTCCTGAGTGATACCCCTAGTAGCCTCAGATTTTCTTCTCCTATAGCCTGATTACTTGCTATATTTAACCCTTTACTACAAACCCAAAGTTCTTGGGTATGTATCCCCCTAAAAAAACATAAATGATGCTGAGTCTATCACAGTTGACATTTATTGCAGTACTGGCCTTTACAACTTTTTTCTCATCTAAGCTCATCCACTTATGCAGATCCTGTAAATTTTATAATAATAATAATAATAATAATACATTTTATTTATATAGCGCCTTTCCCATGCTCAAGGCACTTACAGAATATAATATGTTGGATGTAAAGAAGGTATGAGCGTTGAACACAAAAAAGGACTCTAGAAACTGACTTGACGCAATAGATTTAAGGATGACTAATTAATACATTTACCAAGAGAGCTGATTTATCTCACCCAGGCAACTGAAAGACATGCTGATGGGATTAGGATAACAGAGTAAATCCAAAAATTAAATGCATGTTAAAATGCAGGACATAATGAAGTCATGAACTGCTTAATAGCAACACCCTCCTCATGACAAGTACATATTTAATGTTAAGAACAGCAAGATACTGGCAGCATGGGGAAGATGGAACAAGCAGAGAGTTCAAAAGTGCGAGAAGACACTGTTCCCTGCAAGAAGAGACTGCAACATTTCCTCCTTTGTACAGAAAAAAAATTTTGTATTTTTTTGAGCAATGTAAGATATTTCTTCTTTACTAAGCTGCAGGAAGCAGAGCCTCAGAGATTTAATTTTGGAAATCCTTAAGTTTCACAGAAAGAAAGATTCCTCAAGAGACCCTGGCAGAGGGTGTAACTGGGCTTTTTAATCTTTTACATCAGCCACACCGTGAAAATGATTGCGCGATTTGTATTATAATTTTTCATTTTTTATTGAAAGTTTTGTAAAACACAGCTTACTGAAAACATAGTATGAAAGGGATTCCCAAGAAGAACTGCATAAACAGACTAATATTGAAATGATGTTGGTCCTTTTGTTTGGATACATATTGGTTAAAGATTGTTTTACTGACGATTTTGTAGAACGAGGGTGTCTTACCGTGTTAGCCATTATGAATGTAGTGAGAACTCAAGCAAAATGACACCTTTTATTGGCTAACTAAAAAGATTACAATATGCATGCTTTCAAGGCAACTCAGGCCCCTTCTTCAGGCAAGATGTAATGACTGAAGAAGGGACCTGAGTTGCCTCGAAAGCTTGAATATTGTAATATTTTTAGTTAGAAAATGAAAGGTATCATTTTGCTTGACAATTTTGTAAAATTTCTCAGTAATAAACATTATTTACAGATTATTACATTTATCTGTTAAAAAACAAGTCATATCCAATATTGGTTCCTGTTGCTGAGATAGGCCCTGGCCCCCATACAATTCCTGAACTGGATTAAGTAGATTTAAGAATATTACTTTATGCTTTGTGCATTCTGCCAAGAAAGAAGTTATGTAGTAGGGCATCTGATAAATGGACCAGGAGAAGAATCCTTTGTGAGAAAATTGGAAGTGTTAAAAGCCATTAAAGCAGTCCTAAAGCACAGAGAAACTCTTAGTCATTGCTAATAGCAATAATCCATCCATCCATTGTCCAACCCACTGAATCCGAACACAGGGTCACGGGGGTCTGCTGGAGCCAATCCCAGCCAACACAGGGCACAAGGCAGGAAACAATCCTGGGCAGGGTGCCAACCCACCACAGGACACACACAAACACACCCACACACCAAGCACACACTAGGGCCAATTTAGAATCGCCAATCCACCTAACCTGCATGTCTTTGGAATGTGGGAGGAAACCGGAGCGCCCGGAGGAAACCCACGCAGACACGGGGAGAACATGCAAACTCCACGCAGGGAGGACCCGGGAATCGAACCCAGGTCCCCAGATCTCCCAACTGTGAGGCAGCAGCATTACCCACTGCGCCACCGTGCCGCCTAATAGCAATAATTCATAACTTAAATCAATTGTTTCATGAAATCACATGGGTAGGGCAACTGGCCACATGTACCATAACAGAAATAAAACTTATTTTTCATCCATCTCAGTCCTTCTAAATAACTAAAACTCTTTTCCATAATGCCATCGATTCAGTTTGTTGATATAATTCTAAGGAATGTTCCCCTTTCCCTTCTTCACTGTAGTTCTCTCTTTCAAATGAGGGTACACATTTTAATGCTTAGCTAGTTACTTCTTCAAGGGTATTCCCCAAAAGGCATCAATAGTTTTTGAAGATAAACCCTTTTTAAACAAGGACACCCCATAACCATCCCTACAGCTGCAGCAATGGTTCTGAAAATCTTAACATAATCGTTAATTATTTTTATTTGATTGTCTGTTCTCCAATAGCCAATTAACAGCCACCCCTGAGCATACTAGCACATCAAAATGTTTTCTAAACTTCCTCATAAATACTTCCAAAAAGTAACAACTGGAGTGGGTTGTGTCATAACATACTAAATCCCATTTAAGTGATTTATGATCTAAAAGTGGTAATATGAAAGCGACTTTAGCACTGTCAGTAGCATATCTTTGATGTTACAAATCAAAACCGGCCAGCATTCATTCCAGAACACCTGACACTTTCTTTGATCCCCAAAGATTGTGAAGAATGGGATATTTGCAGTTCTTCAAAATGGTGTGTACCTTTTTCCCCTCAATTAGCTTTGTAAATATTTGCTGATCAATTACTTGTTTATACACCATACACAATTGTTTTCTTGTTTCCCCTAATTCTTTTTGAGTTTGTTTTAACTTAAACACATGTTTCATCTTGGGGTTGCGTATTGAAGCTGTAATGAATTTCTTCAGTGGTTTGAAGGATAATTATTTTTGGGACCATTGTAATATATTATTATTGTTTACTTTGCAGGGCGGCACAGTGGCGTAGTGGTAGCGATGCTGCCTCGCAGTAAGGAGACCTCTGTTCGCTTCCCAGGTCCTCCCTGTATTGGTTTCCTCCAGGTGCTCCGGTTTCCTCCCATAGTCCAAAGACATGCAGGTTAGGTGCATTGGCGATCCTAAATTGTCCTTGTTGTGTGTGTGTGCCCTGCAGTGGGCTGGTGCCCTGCCCAGGGTTTGTTCCTACCTTGCACCCTGTGTTGGCTGGGATTGGCTCCAGCAGGCCCCAGTAACCCTGTGTTAGGATATAATGGATGGATGGATAGATATTTACTTTGTGATTTGAAATTTGAAAAAATTGTATATGGTTCATTGTTTTTTTGTTTTGTTTTGTTTTTTTTTTGACCACCAATTTGTTTCACTGTGATTGCTGTCATTTTTAGATACTTTTACCAGAGGCCGTTTTGTGCATAGTAATGCAACCTCGTTGTCATCATTTGCTAGCAGGAAGTTGCACGTCATGACCTCATTAGCTGCAAGGTATTCAAAGCTGTCAAGAAGTGTCCAAATTCTGAATATTTCTTAAACGATTCTTTCTGGGTAGTCATTTTATTTTCATTTTGCCTTCCTTGCTTTGCACTTTTGATCATGTTTTTTTTTTTGCTCTCATCTCCTGGTCCTATACCATTAAGGCATATGATAAAGGGATCAAGAGAAGGATTGTTTGTAAGAAACTAGTATGGTCAAATGCTGTTAAATCTGTCTTGAACGAAAATAA
The DNA here is from genome assembly GCF_900747795.2 of Erpetoichthys calabaricus. NCBI lineage: Eukaryota > Metazoa > Chordata > Cladistia > Polypteriformes > Polypteridae > Erpetoichthys > Erpetoichthys calabaricus. The sequence continues at coordinate 274,794,548 of NC_041394.2, read as the reverse complement.
CAAAATCCTAATAGTAAGCCAGAAACTGTTAATCGTTTACACTAGTGACATTACATGGTCAGGCTGACAAGATTTTCCTAGTCTCAAAATGGGAAATAAATTATTAATCAAGCAATGTTAGACTTATGTTTAATCAAAGACCAGGGGTGGTGGGTGGTCCCCATTAGAGTTTTGTGCTTGTTGTTTGATGTCCAATAAATGCAAGAACTGGTGGGCTCACTTAGAGGTTTATGCATGTTTATTAAATGAACAGCCAATTAAATAGGGTACATTTTATTATTTATCACTTTTTAAGTAGAAAGAAATGGATAATTATGGGGCACCTGGTCACCCTAAACATGATGCATTGTCTAGGATGCACAAACCTTTAAATGGACACCTGCCTCTTAGCAACCATTACAAAATATACTGGTTACCACAAAAAATAATTAATTCAGCTTGAAACAAAATAGTAGCTGCACATTAAATGAGACTAAGTCCTAAATGACTTAGACATAATGCAAAAAAATTAACAAAAGTTTAGGAAAAAAACAACATCCTAATAGTGTGTAGCAAAAATATATCATAATGTCAGTGTTGCAGATTATGAATATAAATTCACAATGATGTTTATGCATTGGCCTTCATTGATAGGCAGAAGCATAAACCAATTTTTCAGTTTACCAATAGGAAGATACAGGAATTGTTCTTAAGTGAATCTGATCATAGATAACCCTACTGCACAATCTAATCTACAGTAGTGGCCAATGGTTTTGGCAGTGACACAAAATGTGTTTTACAAAATTGACAGCTTCAGTTTTTATGGTGGCAGTTCACATTGTTTTTATATTAATGTAAAGAGTGATCAGATGCATATTAAGTCATTGCAAAGAGCTTTATTAGCATAAGTTAACTTTATCACAAAAACCCATTTTCACTTATTTTGGCCCTGGCACAAAATAATCAGCTGAAAGTGTCCAGCAAACTCCAGGACCGTCTCCTGCGGAGTCAGCTACAGAATTGTGTTACCACCAGAGCAGTGCTTGCTCAGTATTGGCAGCAAGTGGCTGTGAGTGCATCTGCACGTTCAGTGAGATGAAGACTTTTGGACAATGGCCTTGTGTCAAGAAGGGCAGCAAAGAAGCCACTTCTTTCCAAGAAAAACATCAAGGACATACTTCAGAACAGGAACAATCCAGGCACAATTTGTTGATGATCTGTGTATTTTCCAGCACTATGGAGTACCATGTCACAAGGCAAAAGCGATAATGAAGTGGCTTGGAGATCATAACATTGAAAGTTTGGACTCTTGGTCAGGAAACTCCCCAGATCTTAATCCCATTGAGAACTTGTGGTCAGTTCTCAAAACGCGGATGGACAAACAGAAGCCCACAAATTGTGATCAACTCCAAGGACTAAAAAGGCAAGAATGGATCAACATCAGCCAGGATTTGGCCCAGAAGCTGATATCCAGCGTGCCAGAGTGAATTGCAGAAGTTATGAAGAAGGGTCAACACTGTAAATATTGACTCTTTACATAAATTTGATGTACTTGCCAATAAAAGCCTTTGAAAATTATGAAATGTTTACAGTTGTTCTTCAGTATACCATAGAAACATGTAAAAATAATTTGAAAATGCTGAAGCAGCAAAGTTTGCAAAACACATTTGTGTCACTGCCAAAACGTATGCCACTACTGTATAGTTAACTAGTAAAAAGACGTATAGTTGTGTCTTAGATTCCCTCCATTCCCTATGTTCAATTAATTCTGTAGTTTATCAATAAGAAGGTACATGATGAGATATTACAGGATCTGTGTTCACTGGTAGGCCACTATTCAAAGAGTTCTGCAGTCTGCCTGTAAGGTGGGCCTTACGGTATGTGGTTTCAGTGACAAGATCAAGGCCCACCAAATTATGGGATTTACTATTAATAAATTTAGACGGATTGAGACTTAGAAAATGTATGTTTACTGATCCCTCACAACACTAACAATTCTGAAGTATGCTGTGGGGTTGAAATTTTTTTGGCCTGAATTCATTAATATGCTTGGACCTGAACAAAACGCTATCCATTTATTATACAAAACTAAACTGTGCGCTCCACCCAGCACAAAAAGTACTCAAAATGAAAAAAAAGTTTTTGGTTCGACGTTGGTAGAGACATCCTATAAATAATTGAAATCAGCTCATTGCATGTTTACACAGATTGATGGACACGGCAATAACAGTTCACTGTTTAAGAAAATATGCTAAAAATATGGATGACACAGTATACTTATTCTAAAAGCTTCAAGGGAAACATGGTACTCAGATGCTTTAGTATTCAAGATTTGTACAAATCAAGCCAGTTTCTATAGGAACAGTCTCCAAGGTAATGCGAATGTGGAAGTTAGAATGCATGATTTTACTGTAAGAACATTTTTATTACATGAGAGTTCAACAAATATGAGTTTATCATTGGCTGAAATAGTAAAAGAGCTGACATAGGGAATGAGTGTATTAATATTAAGGTATCACCATGTCAAATCACATCCAGTTCTTGGTGTCATAGTGTGGAGGGTACATATTTAAACACACAGAACAGCTGAAGAATGTGCACTGTGAACATCACAAAATCACTATCTGTTTATCAAAATAAGCAGAATAAGACATAGTTACAGCATAATGCTTTAAAACATCAGCTCTAACACATCACACACACTTATATATTTGTTACGATGAGTCATTTAAGTACTTTTATAACTTTTGGGTGATCAATTAGATAAGACTTTTTTTACTCAGTAAGAATAAATGATGATTCCTAAGACTTTGCTGGACTTTTACTGTGGTGTGGCAAATTAGCACGTCAGGCAGGCATTGTATGCCACTGGGACATACCTGAGGTCCTCAGCATTCCAGCACAGCAGACTGGTGACAGTACTGGGACACAACATAATTTAAAAGAGTATGGCTCAGAAAGAATTACCTGCATTGGGTGGCTACATTTAATTTTTTTCATATCGTCCTTCATGTAAGCAAAATACATTTCAGAGTGCTGTAAATAATGTAAAAGAATGGATAAAACTTCATTACTGTTGTCTACTGTTTGTAAAAGTAAAGTGATATGTTTTTAGCTATTGAATGATTTTTATGTTTTGGTTCATAATAATTAATTTAAAAAAGCACAGTTTCTTAATTGTTACACATTTTGAAATGTATTTTTAATGTGGCTAAGTAATTTCTAACCATCAGGTGAAGTTGCATGTACAAAAAGCAGTTGGATATTTATGTAACCAATTTCTTACTATTCTTTGATAGAACCAAAATATTTATTTTTAATGTGAAGGTAAAACGATAAGGAAGAAAATTTAATCCAGCAATGTTAGTCTTCATGCTTTCTTGTTATGGGTTCTTGTTAATGTAACGGTAATGCAATTTACTGTGAGAGGTGTGAAGTGCATGCACATATATGCTGTACGACTGAAAGGCAGCAAATATATTTTTATTTCTATATATATTCTTTGCACTTATGTGCTCCGTCTTACTTTGCATGTTGCTTAGCTTTCATGCACGCAAAGACATAGAGCCTTTAAATGCAGCTCCACGACATCTTTTTTTATGTTGGAAACCGCTGTGCCTTACCCTTTTACTTTCAATCACACACCCACAATATACAGAAAAGAAATAATAACAGCAATCTGGCTGCTAGAGGATGGACATCCATGCCTAAGACAGGTACGACATGTACATGCTTAGCACTCAAAGAGAAACAGAGTCAAAGAAAAGGACCATAGTTTTAAATAAACTCTTTTAAAGTTGAGAAGGTAGGATGATTTGACTGGTAGGTTCAGAAGAGTGGAATCCTCCATTTACTGAGGGGTAGCAACACTTCTTACAGCAATATAACACAGGAGGTATCTGTAAAGAGGAGTACTCAGGCTCCAGTCTCTTATTTTCTGGAAGCAAAGTAAGCTGGAAGAGAAGCAGGTAGAAAGGGAGAGAGAAGAAGAAGAAGAAGAAGAAACATTTGAGCAGTTTTTGGAGAGCAACTGCACAGGTAACCATTTGTTGACAGTGGATTATTAATTCAGTAGTCAATCTTTGCTTCAGATTTTACTATTTGCAGAGCATACATGACAAGACACTTAACAAAGCAACAAAGATTACAATTCAGAATAATAAAATGCAATATCATTCTGTCCATTATAAATTAACAGAAACAACTATGATGAATCTAGACAAATAAAACTATTTGAATAGGACATGAGAGTAAATTGATAATTTGAGTTGAAAATGCAGCAGAATCAGCATAAATACAGATTAAATACAGTAAAAGTCCAGCAAAGTCTTAGGAATCATCAGATGTCAGGACTTCTAGGCATTCATTTCAATGACTGCCTATGTACTGTGCATATATTAATATTATAAGGGGGGGCATGAGGAGAGATGGCAAACCATCCAAGTTGGTTAGTAATAACTTTTCCATATAAGAAGCTTAAATAATGGGGGAACAGGGGCAGACTGCAGACCATGACAGCGTATTCCTCGGGCAGCTACAAGCAGTATCTGTCTTCAGCTGCTCCAATTCCAACTCCCATGTTGTTTTTTTCAAGGAATTGTAGTTTGGGATGGCAACCATGTCTGAGAACTTTAGGGATACTGACAGGTAGCTTTGGGGATGTTGTTCATGGTCCTAGTGTGCTGGATGTACTCCTGAATTAGACTAAACAAATCCTAAATGCTGATCCAAAAATGTAAATCCTTAAACAAAAGCTATGTCTTTTGTTAAGAGAAATACACCAAAAGAAATAATGTGCGGAAAACTCTCAATATTCAATTTAGGGACGCACATGCTGACCTTTAAATAGTTGCTTCGGTAATGCCCTGTCTCCAGTAACTGATTTCCTCAGATAAAAAAATACTTTATTCCCACACAATGCAGAAAATACATAAAAAGTTAATGAACAACATCCATCATAACAAGTTGCTGTTCTTCGGGCAATAGAATAGTCAGTATTATAATGTTGTGTTACCAGGAGAGGGGTTGACAACATGTTTGCCTAGTTCAGCAGATCTCTGACTTTACTGTTTTAAATTTGAGTAAGCCTTCTAAGAAAATTGCTATATAAAAACAATGAAACAAAATATCATCTCTGTATTGTCCACTGTTGTAGATATTTTTTTTTTTTACCTTTGCTGAAACAAAAATCTCCAGAGGTTTTCATGCAAGTCAAATAAATTTCCAGGCAATTATCTTAACCAAGTACAGTATCTCTTTAATAAGTGACACATTTGCAATTCAAACAAGGTTCTATAATAAATACTGCAGGCATTTCATAAATCGGAAAGATGACACAGAGGTGCAATCTTATTGGTCTTTATTCAAGCAAGTCATTTCAATATGAATACATAAACAACATTATTTGAATGGCTTTAAATGTTGTTTTATTAAATCATTGTTCAGAGTCAGCAAAATTTGCATTTTCTTTCTTGGTAATTTAATTTTAAAGTTCAATGCACAAATAATTGTGCTGAAAAAAAATCTAGCTGTACTGCAGCAAAAGTAAACATTTTTGTCTTTTTCTAAAAAAATCTTACAAGAATTATAATAAAACTGTAAACTCTTGGCAGTAAGTTTGCCAGAGGGTCACAAAGTTTAAGGGGATGAATTGGCCATTAGGGCAATTTCCGAGGGGCCACTCTCTCTCTGTGAGATATGATGTCAGACCACAAACTATGAGACAGAACAACTGAGAGAGAAAGGTAACGTGACATCGTTGGTCCACAATACACCGTCTACACCTGTCTGTTATGCTCTTGTTCAATGTTGTGATTATTATTTAGTTTCTATACAATCAAAATTATTATCCCTATTATTTGGTTTACTCTGTGTCTGTTATTACTAATTTTGGCTACAGTTTTGTTGACACTGGTCATCAGGATATGGTTGTGTTGTTTTGGTGTTGGCGTTAATTGTTTTTATGGCAATGTGTTCCGGTCAGCATCACATAACTCTAGGATGTTGCACATCATGATATCACAGCTGGCATCACCCTCTCCCTGGCAACTAAGATTTTGAATTTTAAACCAAAGACAAATGTTTGCAGTATTAGAAGGAAGGTTTTTTAAAAAATTGTTTAGGGCTATGCTTCTATAGGATTTAAGTTTTGGTTTGTATTTTAGTTTTAGTATTGGTTTTCATTTTATTGATGACCTTTAAGCTTATCCCAGATTTTATTTATTTATTTTTTTTATTCCATCTTCTGGGGCCTCATGTATAAAGGGTGCGTACGCACAAAAATGTTCCATATTCCTGTTTCCACACTCAAATCATGATGTATAAAACCTAAACTTGGTGTAAAGTCACGCACATTTTCATGCTAGCTCAAACCCTTTATTACACAAGTTTTCCGCTCAGTTTTGCAAACTAGCGGCACCCAGCGTGAAAGCAGTGCTTTTGTTCCTATGTGGTTTAGCATTGTTACTCTCACTGCACCTTCTTCTTCTTCTTTCAGCTGCTTCCAATAGGGGTTGCCACAGCGGATCATTTTTTTCCATATTACTCTTACTCCACCACTCAGAGTATTTATATCACTGTATCTGAGTGTGGAATCACAACTCTACAGCAACTGATCGCAAAGATAATTATCAGTATACAGCATCAAGCACACGCTGCCTTAGCCATGCTGCCTATTTGAACTGCTCTCATATAGCAAACACTTCAAAGCCTTTCCTGTACTGACCTCGCGGTTCAGAAACTGTTTCATCCCAAGAACTATAAACACAATCAATCAGTTCATCAAGTGCTCCTTGTAGAATTGATTTTACTTATAAGTACAATTACCTCATTGTAAACTTGCGATACAGTTATAATATACATATTATACATATACAGTTATACATTTACATATGATGATGATATCGTTTTTAAGATGAAATGTAGCAAAATATGTTTATTACATTGTACAGATAAAATGTTAACATTTAAATAATCTATATTTGTAATAATTAAACGTGTGAGGACACGGTGTCGCAGCGCTAGCAAGGAGCTGGCGCCCCATTCAGGGATTGTTCCTGCCTCACGTTGTATTCTTGCTGGGGCTGGCGCAACACTGGAAGGATAGATTGATACAATAATTAAACATGTACTACGAATATAGTTCAATGTTCCTTAATACGTTTTGAAGAATCGGAGTTCTAATCTTACAGATGGCGTAACGTCTATTATTGAGCTGATTGTGTAGCGATTAATAATTGGAGAAAGAAAGGAAGGACAGGATTTGGGAGTTAGTATGTTTGAAAGAGACAGTACTGCTGCAATAAATTATTTCATCGAAGGTTGCGCACGGTGCAGCAAGCATCTTGCGTGAGGCAGGAACAATCTCTGGATGGGATGCCAGTTCTTCACTATCACTGCGCCACCATGTTCCCATGTTTAATACATGCTTTAATTGACATGATATGAATACTGAAATGATATCAAGTATACATCTCAGTACTTAAATTATTCAGAGAGCTGTAATATCACGATTGTAATGGATTCTGTGTCCTGTTGGAGGAAGAGAAAGCCCGTTTAAGAAGCACATAGTGATTCACACACATACAGCAAATAGAAGAACACATACAAAGCAAAGCATTTAATGTGCTACTTTAGTTACGATGTGATTTGAGAAACTAGTAAATTAAACGATTTTAAGATGAAGTTTATGATGTTCTACTTTAATGACAAAATTAACTACGCAATTAAAGTGGAAATTTCTAGATTAAAGTTGACATTTCAAGCTTTTTTCCCACTGTGTCCCTATTATTTTTTCTTTCCTCTGTACCCTAATAAGCTTTCATATGACACTCAGACGGTGGGCTACAACTCACCTTTTCACGGCGACTTTGATATCTGACAACTTCTTTTTTATTTCGGGCACTGTGCAACTTTGTGAACTTGAGCTTTTGAGTTTCTCTGACTCGCTATGTCACTCGATCAACTTCCTTTTGTTGTTTATACCACTGTTTAAACCAGCAAATAGTACGTTTTTCCTTGCCTCCACTTGGTATTTGCTGAAATTCTTCTATTTTCTTCTGCGCTTTTGCCATTGCCTTTTCACAGAACACTGAGGTTAAGGGCTATTTATATTGATTTGCATATTCAACGCGGAATAAATCTGGGAGGAGTTGGCAAGTGGCACCCGGTGCGTCCTTGTGCGTTACTTTTCACGCTGACCGGGATTTATGTAGTGGAAGAACATGGAAGTTGCCGTTTGCACTGGTTTATGCATCTGGATTTTTTTGTGGATATGCACATTTACGCTTTTGTCCATATGCCATGTTTTAGTGTGAATTCTATGCACGCTGTTATGCATGAGGCCCCGGTCCTTTAAATACACTTTTCTCTGCTCTCTTTCCTTCCAAGGAAGAACACTGTTTAATTACATTATCCTGTTAACTCCTGGTTCCCTGTCCTAACCCGACCACTTAACCGAAGCAATAGAGATGGAACCATGAGACACACATTAGAGGACAGATGGGGAGTTTTCCTCAAAAACTGGAAATGGGACAGAGCTGAAAACTAAGGCAAAAGTGTGAATGGAATAAAGTCATTTATTTCAACAAAAAGCAGCAACATTTGAGAAAACTAATAATTTATGAGTGAGAGACTGCAGCAGGGTGAGGGCTGCAGCTTGTTTACTGTGAGTACTCACAATGGCATGAAATCCATGATAACTCATCAGAACACTCAAAGAAAGTTTTAAAATGATTAATTTACCAGCAATCACAGTGGTAAAGGGTAAGTTGAAAGCTAAATAAAATGATGTCATGGAAGACTTCTCTTTGATTGTATTTCCTTAGTTTAATGTAGCCAGTGAGTTCAATTGTTTCATGCTTTATTTTACGAGGACACCAACTTTCAAACACAAGATGAGCAGAGTTGGCAGAAGGTAGCAAACAGGTTAATTCTGTACATTCTTACTTTTTGTGAAATTTTTGCCTAGTGCAGCATCTGCAGAGTAACACAGTTTTTGTTACCCAAGAAGTCGCATTATTTTTCAGAATTATTATTTTTTTCTTTATAGACTATATAAATATACTTGGCTCAGTTGTATTTATTAAGATTATGTGATGAGATGTATCCTCTAGCTAAAGAAATTGATAATTTAAGAATTACAAGAGGAAGTTCAAACTCAAATACCTCTGTAATAGTGGATTTAAGTTCAGTTGAGCATAGAAAATGTTTAAATTAGAGTCTGGGCTTTACCTAGACATTTCTATGCAAGCTGTCTCAAATTTAAACTAATAATAGAAAATTGTCTTTCATAATTCTGAGGGAATGCTGTGAGTTTACCTATTATGACTGAGTCCTTAGTTTTTAGAGTTCCTGTAGACTGTAGTGCTGCAGAAAATTGCGTCTCTACTAGTCTGTTGTTGAATCTAGGCATTACTAGGCAGCTCCATTGAAATGCAAATTAAACACAAATTCCATCGATGGAAATTTGATTGTGACTGGGACTCTTGGCCATATTACTCCAGCATTATTTGTCAAATAGGTTGTTTACATACAGAGAAACTTACTTTTTTTGTAATTAACTGTTCTGCACCAAAATTAGTTTTGGGATTTCATTGGCTCAAGATAAACAACCCTCAAATTAACTGGAGTTCTGGGGAATTGATGGCATGGAACAGATATTGTTTTAGGAATAGTTTATTAAAGTTAGTTAAACCCACAACAGACCTTCAGAATGAAGAAAACATCCCTGAGCAATACCGAGACTTTGAAGATGTTTTTAGTAAACAACAACCAATATGTTACCTCCTCATAGAAGTTATGGTACAGTAGACCTTTTGCCTGAGCCCCTTTACCCAAAGGGAAAATATATACCCTGACAAGACCAGAATCACACTCAAGAAAAAATAAAGGATGGGTGCATTAGACCAACCAGCAGTGCCATCAGGGCCAAGATTTTTTGTGTGGGGAAAAAAGTTAGATCTCTATTTATGAATTGAGTACAATGAACTTGATATCAGTAAAAAAAGAATTTCTCATTCTCCTAATTTCTGCATTGATACAATAAATCAGATAATGGGGTCTTTAGTTTTTACAAAATTAGATTTCAGGAGTACCTCCAATTTAATTCAAACAAGGGAGGATAACGAGTGAGAACTGCATTCAACACCACTTCAGTTCACTATGATTTTCTTGTCAGATACCCTCTGGTTTAGCCAGTACAGCAGCAGTATTCCCTATGTAAATGCTATTTTCAGAGATCTTTTGGGACCATATGTATTAGTGTATATCGTTGACATTTTAATCTCTTCGTGCTATTTCAGTGATCAGACATGTACAAAGAAATATTTTCATGTTTAAGACAAAAATTACCTTTTTAGGGTATCAGATATCTCATGGGGGCTTTATGAAGAATCTATCTGAAGTAATGTCTGTTCAAGACTAGAGAGTTCCCACTTCATTAAAACGTTTTCAAGGGTTTAGTAATTATTACCGATGATTTATAAACTATTTTAGTTTACTGACTTTTCCAATTACTGCCTTGACCAAAAAACTTTCCAAAAGGTAGGACACCTGAGACTGAAGAAGCATTTGAACATTTAATATATTTCTTTACTAGAGCTGCCATTCTTTGACATCATTTGCGTTTCTGCCACTACTTATATGACATAATTTTATTTCTATGAATGATACAGTAAACAAGAAATTTCTTTCACCTTCTGTTCTCAGTTGTGTTTTTCAGCATTGATACTGTTTATTGGCTTCTGTCATTTTTTATTATTGAGTGGTGGGGTTTTCATGATTTTACCCATAAAATATTGGGGGATATACCAATTAAAATGTCAACAGAGTGATCATATAAAGGTTATTGCATGCATTCCTTAATTATGCCATATCTGGATAGTGAGAGGGCGGCACGGTGGCGCAGTGGGTAGCGCTGCTGCCTCGCAGTTGGGAGACTTGGGGACCTGGGTTCGCTTCCCGGGTCCTCCCTGCGTGGAGTTTGCATGTTCTCCCACGTGTCTGCGTGGGTTTCCTCCGGGCGCTCCGGTTTCCTCCCACAGTCCAAAGACATGCAGGTTAGGTGGATTGGCGATTCTAAATTGGCCCTAGTGTGTGCTTGGTGTGTGGGTGTGTTTGTGTGTGTCCTGCGGTGGGTTGGCACCCTGCCCGGGATTGGTTCCCTGCCTTGTGCCCTGTGTTGGCTGGGATTGGCTCCGGCGGACCCCCGTGACCCTGTGTTCGGATTCAGCGGGTTGGAAAATGGATGGATGGATGGATGGATATTGAGAGTTTTCAATGTGTGCATTATTTCTTTTGCCGTATTTCCGGTGGTAAAAGACTTATCTTATGTTTAAGGATTTTGATTTCTGGATTTGCTTTTGGAATTTGCTGGAAAGATTGTTTTAACTTCCTGGTTACAATTTTGCACATTTTCTTTCCACATCTTTTCCCTTGGTCCTTATCATTAACAACTCCCACTGTCCCCTGCAGACAGAACAAAATCTTGGATCATTAAAATCTGGGACACCAAGATGGAATGCATTCATAATAAGATATTTTTGGTAGCATCAGTGCTGAATACATGAATGAGACTAATGTCTGAACTGGCCAATGGCATGTGTTTTAATCTTTTTGATGAGAACATTGACATGGCAAAAGAGATTCAGAAACTCAATTAAGTATTTGGGAATTCTAATAGTGGTCAGACTGAAATCAAACATATAGATAAATGTGTTTAGGGAGAAGCAAGTGGAGTACATTGGGGAAATGTTGTGCAGACTACAATACTTAATCTATACTAATAAAAGGCAAAGCCCTCACTGACTCACTGACTGACTGACTGACTGACTGACTCACTCACTCATCACTAATTCTCCAACTTCCCGTGTAGGTAGAAGGCTGAAATTTGGCAGGCTCATTCCTTACAGCTTACTTACAAAAGTTAGGCAGGTTTCATTTCGAAATTCTACGTGTAATGGTCATAACTGGAACCTGTTTGACTGATTCACTCATCACTAATTCTCCAACTTCCCGTGTAGGTAGAAGGCTGAAATTTGGCAGGCTCATTCCTTACAGCTTACTTACAAAAGTTAGGCAGGTTTCATTTCAAAATTCTACACGTAATGGTCATAACGGGAACCTGTTTTTTGTCCATATATCCTAATGGAGGAGGCGGAGTCACGTATCGCGTCATCACGTATTACGCCTCCTACGTAATCACGTGAAGTGAAAACAAGGAAGAGATTTACAGCACGAGTCAAACGCGGGAACGAAGGTAAATGACGTTAATTGTTGAGTGTCTTTTAATACTGTGTAAGCATACATATTAACACGTGCAATTAAACGTGTGCATTTACGGGGTGATTTCTCAGGCTTAAAAGCTCGCCTTTTATTAAAAAGGTAAATGCAAACTCTTTTCATTCTGAAGGGCACAAACCACGTTAGATTTCAGCCATTAAACGCGCAAAAATGTCAATACACCAGATAAATAAGCGCAACATATTATCAGTTGTATTGTATGCTTACAATACATATAGAAATGTGTTAATCGTTAACTAATATTATGGGATGGTGTTTTTCGACTCGCGCCTTGATTTAAACGATTGCATGTCTTGGTGGGTTTGCGTAGCTTATTGTCAATATCTTTACACCTCTTTTTAAGACTTAATTTAAAAAGGTTTTCTTTTCTTCTTAATTAAAATTTAAAAGCAATACTTCACCGCTGCGAAGCCCCTCTAGCGCTGACGTCCGAGGTACGATTACCGTAAGTGAGTGCAGTGAGTGTGTACGCCTGATGAGCCAAGAATAAGGGGGAAAGACGTGTCGCGTACTCTTTGCATTATTTGACAGTAAACTATTTTCATCCATTCTATGATCTGCTTCTCACAACTGAAGGCACCGTGGCTGATGTTACCCGACTTGCTGGCCAACCATAAGCGTTACCTGGTAGGTAACCACCCACTCACTTCACTCCCTTACGGGAATCGAACCTCGGACGTCAGCGCTAGAGGCGAAGCCCCTAAAATTGCGCCACGGCGTGTGGTTCGTTTATTTGACAGCATGTAGATCGGGGTAATTACATTCACGGCATTCGTAGTCTGATTCACAATCTGATTGTATGGGTGGTTACCTACCAGGTAACGCTTATGGCTAGCCAGCAAGTCAGCTCGAAGTGATCACTCGAGTGAAGGCAGCTTCACAAAAAAACAGATCCTTAACAAACTGTTATTAGTATATTTTCCCTCAATTTTAAAAGGTTTTCTTTTCTTCTTAATAAAAATTTAAAAGCAGTACTTCGCCGGTGTGAAGCGTGGGGATTTGAGCGACTGACGCATACAGACATATTCATGAGTGCAGGTACTTCAGAAAGAAAGCACCGTGTAGACCTAAACTTTAAATTAAGTTCATAGACCTACAAAAGGTTGCCATTGATTTGAGGCAAGATTGCTTTTCTCCTGTACAACTATACGTTGCATTCTTAACAGTAAGCTTGCACAGCTTGGTCATATTGCAACCTGAGTGCTGAACTGACAACGTCGTATACAAACAGAACTATAACAATTGTAATAAACAAACAAAAAAAAAAAAGCGAAGAACCCTTGGATTTAATAAAAAGGCTCCTTCCTTGGCGAAGCAAGGAAAAAGGAAGACCTTATATGGCGTTTGTGTATAAAACAGCGGAAAAGCTGTGTTAAGGCTGCTTCACAAAAAAACAGATCCTTAACAAATTGCTATTGGGATATTTTCCCTCAATTTAAAAAGCTTTTCTTCTTAATAAAAATTTAAAAGCAGTACTTCGCGGGGATTTAGATATAGATAGATAGATACAGTAATCCCTCCTCCATCGCGGGGGTTGCGTTCCAGAGCCACCCGTGAAATAAGAAAATCCGCGAAGTAGAAACCATATGTTTATATGGTTATTTTTATATTGTCATGCTTGGGTCACAGATTTGCACAGAAACACAGGAGGTTGTAGAGAGACAGGAACGCTATTCAAACACTGCAAACAAACATTTGTCTCTTTTTCAAAAGTTTAAACTGTGCTCCATGACAAGACAGAGATCACAGTTCCGTCTCACAATTAAAAGAATGCAAACATATCTTCCTTTTCAAAGGAGTGCTTGTCAGGAGCACAGAATGTCACATAGATAGAGAAAACAATCTCTAGCAAACAAATCAATAAGTCTGTTTGGCTTTTAAGTATGCGAAGCACCGCGGCACAAAGCTGTTGAGGCGGCAGCTCACACCCCCTCCGTCAGGAGCTGACAAAGAGAGAGAGAGAGACAGAGTTTGTTTTTCAAGCAAAAATCAATACGTGCCCTTCCAGCTTTTAAGTATGCGAAGCACCGTGCATGTCGTTTCAGGAAGCAGCTGCACAAAAGATAGAAACGTGATAATAATCTTTCAGCATTTTTAGACAAGCGTCCGTATCATCTAGGTGTGCGAACAGCCCCCCTGCTCACACCCCCTACGTCAGGATCAGAGAAAGTCAGCGCAAGAGAGAGATAGAGAGAGAAAAGTAAGCTGGGTAGCTTCTCAGCCATCTGCCAATAGCGTCCCTTGTATGAAAGCAACTGGGCAAACCAACTGAGGAAGCATGTACCAGAAATTAAAAGACCCATTGTCCGCAGAAACCCGCGAAGCAGCGAAAAATCCGCGATATATATTTAAATATGCTTACATATAAAATCCGCGATGGAGTGAAGCCGCGAAAGGCGAAGCGCGATATAGCGAGGGATTACTGTAGATATATATATATATATATATATATATTTATGTATATACAGATATAGATATATATATATATATATATATATATATATAGATGTATATAGAGATATAGATATATATAGATATGTATATAGAGATATAGATATATATAAATATAGATATATATATACATGTATGTATGTCTATATATATATATATATATATATATATATATGTATATATATATATATATATATATATATATATATATGTATATATATGTAAGCTTATAAGTACTGCCTTACTTCTCTTTAAGAAAGGAAGATGTAATGATACTTGATTTAAACGATTCCATGTCTTGGTGGGTTTGCGTAGCTTATTGTCAATATCTTTACACCTGTTTTTAAGACTTATTGACTGAAACGGGCTTTCACAAAAAAAGTTAGGGCTTTGCTACAGGATACACCCTCCACAAGTTAAGCAAGTAAAAATAAAAGTGTATATTTCTGTTTTATTTAAACCTTTTAAGTTCGTATGCATAGCCCCATTTGGCTGTTTTAGTTTTTTTTTTCTTTCTTCAGTAATATTAAATGTCCTTAAAGAAAAAGAACATATGCATTTTACTTTTTTTGTATCTCTTTAGTAATATTTTAGTGTAAAAGGATAACCAGTATTTAAACCTTTTATGTTACTTTATAAAGTTATTTTACACAATGTTGAAAAATTAATAAGAAAGCTACATATTTTGGCAGCTGCTGCTTTAATTTTCAATGAAATGAAAAAAGCTCTCCAAGAGAAAACCTCAATGAAGAAGAAACAGTTTGCACTATCTAAAAAGGAGAAACCCTCATTTATAAAGGTTTGCTGCAGATGACTTGACTGAAAATAAATTAATACTTCCTATGTGTATAATACATATTTATCTATTTTACTTATGCCTTTATTCCAGTAACTTGCAACATCTGAGGTACAATTTCTTACATTACTTTTGTTTTTTGCAGCACAGTCAGGTGAAGTGACTTCCTCAGGGTCACACAGTGGTGTCAGTACCAGGATTTGAACTGACAAGCTCCGGGTTTGCTGAAATATTACTGAAGAAAGAAAAAAAAACGAAAACGGGCAAATGGGGCTATGCATACAAATGTCCATCCATCCATTATCCAACCCTCTATATCCTAAATACAGGAGCCAATAAGTAGATATGTATATATACAGTATATATACATATATATATATATATATGTGAATGTATGTATGTATGTATGTATATATGTATGTCTATATTTATATGTATATATATATATATATGTAGATATGTAAATTTGTATATGTATATATATATGTATATGAGGATGTGTATATATATGTATATATATATATATATATATATATATATATATATATATATATACAGTAATCCCTCCTCCATCGCGGGGGTTGCGTTCCAGAGCCACCCACGAAATAAGAAAATCCGCGAAGTACAAACCATATGTTTATATGGTTATTTTTATATTGTCATGCTTGGGTCACAGATTTGC
Source organism: Erpetoichthys calabaricus (assembly GCF_900747795.2). Classification (NCBI taxonomy): domain Eukaryota; kingdom Metazoa; phylum Chordata; class Cladistia; order Polypteriformes; family Polypteridae; genus Erpetoichthys; species Erpetoichthys calabaricus. The sequence continues at coordinate 274,778,340 of NC_041394.2, read as the reverse complement.
GCAAAAACACAGGAGGTTGTAGAGAGACAGGAACGTTATTCAAACACTGCAAACAAACATTTGTCTCTTTTTCAAAAGTTTAAACTGTGCTCCATGACAAGACAGAGATGACAGTTCCGTCTCACAATTAAAAGAATGCAAACATATCTTCCTCTTCAAAGGAGTGCCCGTCAGGAGCAAAGCCTGTCAGAAAGAGATAGGAAAGCAAACAAATCAATAGGGCTGTTTGGCTTTTAAGTATGCGAAGCACCGTGGCACAAAGCTGTTGAAGGTGGCAGCTCACACCCCCTCCGTCAGGAGCAGAGAAAGAGAGAGAGAGAGAGAGACAAGAGTTTGTTTTTCAATCAAAAGTCAATACGTGCCCTTCGAGCTTTTAAATATGCGAAGCACCGTGCAGCATGTCGCTTCAGGAAGCAGCTGCACAGAAGGTAGCAACGTGAAGATAATCTTTCAGCATTTTTAGACGAGCGTCCGTATAGTCTAGGTGTGCGAACAGCCCCCCTGCTCAATCCCCCTACGTCAAGATCAGAGAAAGTCAGTGCAAGAGAGAGAGAGAGAAAAGTAAGTTGGGTAGCTTCTCAGCCATCTGCCAGTAGCATCCCTTGTATGAAATCAACTGGGCAAACCAACTGAGGAAGCATGTACCAGAAATTAAAAGACCCATTGTCCGCAGAAATCCGCGAACTAGCAAAAAATCCGCGATATATATTTAAATATGCTTACATATAAAATCCGCGATGGAGTGAAGCCGCGAAGTGCGATATAGCGAGGGATTACTGTATATGTATATGTAGATATATGTATATGTAGATATGTATATATATTTATATATGTTTATGTATATTTATATGTTTACATAACCTCTTTAACACACTACTTCTCCGCTGCGAAGCGCGGGTATTTTGCTAGTGTTGAGATAAAGGTCTTAGGCAGCCAAACTCTTTTTAAGAATCACTAAATCCCTAATGAAAAACTCTCATGGATACATATTTACTAGAGCGATTAAAACTCAGAGAGTCCATGGTAATTAGGAAATGTCAAAATCTATGTCACTAAGGTTAACTAGCTTTCTATCCCATCTCTTGGCACTACAGGAAGGTCCAATGGTGCAGGTGTGTGTCTATGGTTTGTGGCCAATAGGGTGTGTTCCAGCTCCCCAAACACCCAACACAAAGGCTCAGACACAAGCATAAAAGGAATGAGAGAGTTTTTATTGTGGGAAACTCTTCCTTTTCAGTGTTTCCCATGCCATGACCACAGTACAAAGAAGAGTATGCAGCACTCAGCAAACCTTTGTCTTCTGTTCTCTCTCTCTCTCTGTCTCTCTCACTGCCTCCTCCACTCCTCCATGCAAGCTTCGTCCTCCTTCTTCTCAATTCTCGTTCCTTGAGTTGTAGCAGGCAGCCCCTTTTATCCAATCCCTGGGAGTGCTACTGGTGATTTGGTGAGGTTGGAGCACTAAGAAGTAGGGACTGACTAATTCCACAGTTCCCCCTGGCAGACCCCACTGAACCCAACAAGGCTTTACCCCGGGACTACCATACCACAATGTGGGCACACATGCATGGATCCCAGCCTGGGCTGGCTGCTATTGTGAGTGCTGGGGGAGACAAAGTCCTGTGTAAGCTGTCCCCCTGTCCTTCTAAGTTGATGGCATCCTGACTGGATAAGGATCAATGTGCAGTTCTAGTATATTAACTGTACAACTTTCTGTAAAATTCACTTGCAATACCCATTTTTAACACAATTTAAACTTTCAATTCTTCTTTTAATATTAGAGGTTGTATTTTTTGCTGTAACCTCCATAGAGTTACTTGACAATAACGTTTGTTTCTTCCCTTTGTGAAGTATTGGAAATTTAGTTTTGTCTGACATTTAAAACCAGCATTCTTTATTTCAGTTACAATTACACTAACCAATCTAAGGCTGTTTCTTCTTGTCATATTTTAAGGAAACAATAACGATAGTAATTTACAAATATATTTTTTTTATGAAAGATGGTTATATAACATAACATTCTTACTTAATCCTATTCATGGATATTGGGGGAGCCTTGGACAGGGCACTAATCCTTTACAGAGCCTGCTCATATAAACACATACACACAACCCCCATACATTCTTGCACAGGACAATTGAGAATCATAAGTAACCTAACACATGCTTTTTTGAATATGTTGGAGTAAAATCAACACATGGCTTCATACACATTCCTAAATTTCAAAAAATAATTCGATCCATTATACCTGGTCTTAAATAGACTGCATATTCTCTGGACTAAATGAAATTTGGATTATTAAAATATGTGTCATAGCATGTATGCAAAATGCTTCTAACTTACATAAAAATCCCTTGATTATTACATTTGTAAGATAATTCTCAATGATAAGACTAAAGATGTCTTATTTTAATTGCATAAAGTCTCTCAGCAATAAGTATTTTGCTAAATAAAATTTGCAGAAGTTCAAAATTATTGCATTTATCATGCGGTAAATACATCAAACCTATATAATCATAGTATTTAATAGACACATAAGTTGTTCTGTTTAAATATTTTGATTTGCGGGTTGCGTGTATGATGTCAAATATTATTTTTGTAATCCACACAGAACTAGAAAATACAAGTGTGAGGGCACATGCATGTGCTTATGTCTTAAAACATTAAACTTACAGATATAAAAGTTCTCAGTTCTTATTTGTTTATCCTTCAATGTAGTCAATATGTTGCTGAAAGCTTAGAAAAGTTATTTGAAACGCCATGTGATAAATTTACCTAGCTTTTTTCATATAAAGTTATTTTATGTCAATTTTGATTTTTTTTTTTTGTAAACAACATGAAATTGATTTCCGTTTCTTCACTGAAATGTGTGGTTATCTATTTAAATGTTGTAAGGGTTTGTACTTTTATATTATAGTGGTAAATATGTATAAGTGCTTTGAGTCTGTGCAAAGTGAAGAATTCTGTACAATAATACATTAAACTGAATTTATGAGTGACAGAAAGTTATTACGTGATTAGCAGTCTTTTCTGTTACTTCAACCAACCTGAAAAAAATCTAATAAAGCAAACAGTTTTATAAAGTAGTACTTTGTAATTGAGCAATTTTCAAAATCCTGAAATAAGTTCAAGCCATTTACCAAAATGGACACCTCAGAATTAAAGAAGCTCCATTTGTTATTTATTGGTTGTCATACAACCATACAGAATAAACTGATGTTAGCTTCAAATAACTGAGGAATAAAAGTGCAATAGTAGTAGTGATAGTAGAGAAAGTAATAATAAAAAGGAAAATGCAGATGTTCATATTAAAATCCTGTTAATGATTATTACTGTTCTTTGTGGAGCAGATGCATGTATCTAAGGTGACCTATAAAGGCACATCACAAAACAATCAATATGAGGAATTAGAAAGTACAACAATAAAAAGAAAAAGAGATGAAAATTCAAATTAGTAGTCAGGAAGTGTAGAATTATGGTTGGATCCAAGGCTTAAACAATATCAAAGTTTCTTGATGGTCAGTTAGGTCAGAACAGTTGCAGATATCCTGGCATCTTGCCTGAAGAAGGGGCCTGAGTTGCCTCGGAAGCTTGCATATTGTAATCTTTTTAGTTAGCCAATAAAAGGTGTCATTTTGCTTGACTTCTCACTACATTGATAATGGCTAACACGGTACAACACCGTAGTACTACAAGGTACCATATTAAGCTTCTAGAGGCATCTGAACAGCCTCAGATTCAGGGGAGTGGGAACTCCATTCCAAAGCTTGGGCGTATGAGCTGAAACCATCCTTTACTTTAGCATGTCTTATGAGAGTAGGGACAGTCAGCAGACAGGCTACAGCAGAAATAAAACTACTTGAAGAGTCATTTGAAGGCACTAGAGACTGGAGGCATTCAGAAACTGTGCTTAAGGAACCCCACAGTTAATTTTCCAGTGCATTGTCCAAAGAGCCTAGTTTATGCAAGTAATTCCTCAAGCAGTTTTGAACAACATGCTTGATTGTTTTCCTCAGAGGAGACCAACACTGGATTTATTACTTTATTGTTAATATATACCGATAAAACAGATGACCTATGTTTGATAGGTTCAAGTTTGTAGATGTCATGGTTTCTTCATTCAGTCATGTTTACTCAAGAAAACATGAAATTTGGCTACTCAGTTGCATCTAATAACAGACAGTTTGACATATTTACACAAAATAGTTACAGGATACATATCAAAAGTCAACTATTTTCTCACATATTCCTTATTAAAAAGTCGTATGCCACTAGGATGAATAGGAATTTCTGGAGCGATTTGTGTGGGTTTTCAAAGCCACTATCCTTCCTGATTTATTGAAGTTAAGATGTACATGTAATGGTGTCTGTCATAAGTTGAGATGATTTCCAGTTTCTTCAGCATTGTCCTCTTGCCAGATCATCTACATCAGCCCCAATAACTTTAGCTACATTCTTAGTAATCTTCTGCAACTTTTTTTAAATTCTGGTTCTTCAGACTATTAAACCAAGCAATAAAACTAAAAGTGATAATAGACTGGATCATACTGTGATAAGAGGCCAACATGAGGTTCTCATCTAGTTTAAATAGTTTGAGTTTACAGAGAAGAAATAAACACTGATTGTATTTAGAGAATATTTTTGTACTTGTATTCCAGTTAAGATTGTTATCTAGGTTAGTTCCTAAGTATTTATATTCAGTCACTATTTCTATTTCCTCCCCCTGAACAACAATGGGTAAACATACATTTCTGTCTCTGATTTCTGTCTCTTAAAATCAAATATCATTTCTTTTGTGTTTTATCATACAGTCCACTTGATTTAGATAGTGGCTTTCATGTTCCCCAGATATGTATCCTATGAACATGGTGTTATCAGCATATTTGGTAATGGAGTAGTGGTCATTGTTCGGTCGTAGGTCACTTGTGTACAGAGTAAATAGTAATAGTAATAAGACACACGTCAGCAGACTTACTGTGTTTGAATAAAGGACTTCTGAAAAAGTGTCCTGTACTTTGACTGTTTGTGAATGATTTAAAACACAATCCTGAATCCATAATGTGATATATGGGTTAACATTCATACTGTTCACTTTCCCAATCAGTATGTGAGGATGGATGATACTGAACCCTGAAGAAAAATCAAAACATATAGCTCTGACATATGAACTAGGCTGATCAAGAAAGGTGAACATTTGTAAGATGGGCATCCAATCATAATTTAGTTGTTTTTAATAACATTTTATAGTTGTTTTTAACAGCAAAAAAACTATTGATATTAACATATGATTTTAAGTTCATAATTACATTCATAATTGATTTCAAAGCATTGGTAGCTAATTCTAAACAGAATGAAAATGATCTTATTCCTAGTTTTTGGAACAGTTTTTTAAATGTTACTATGGAAAAAAAATATCACCAATTTCTTTGGTTGATTATCATTCTGTGCCTAACAATACTGCTGTCTTTTTTCTAGCATTGTTACCACAAGTTATTCCATATACAGAATGGTCTCACAAGCCTATTATACAGTAAAGCTTAAGTATAAGTAGTCTGATTTTTATTTGTATAACTCATGTATATACAATTAAAATGTATCATTTTGCATCATAAAATGCATGCAGCATAACCCAAACATCTTGTTGATACAATATCATATCATTTTCTAAGCCCTCTTAATCCTGAGTAGGGTTGCGGGGACCTTAACAATATTACAGTGCTATTTTAGTCTTAGTGAAATCAGGACTGTTCAAGTGATGAATATATTGATGCTTGACCTGCAGACAGGCACAGCAAGAATTAAGTACACTGACAAGATGTCTCTAATGCTTGTATGGTTAGTTTGCCTTAAGGAGAGGTGACCATAGAAACCTTTTGAGATCCCTTCAGATTTATTTTTTTAATCAGATCTGACTTTTTTTTACCTTGTTTGTCTTCACAATCTGCACTTAACCTTTTTCATTTTTTTCTCTATTCATTTATTTAATATATTTTTTCATATATAAGTTACTCTATAAAATGTTCTATTAAAGAGGCAACATATTTTGTCATCCCTCGTAAAACAGCACTTGATCAAAATAAGATTTAAAAATTATTTAAAAATAATTTTTTCTACACTGTGAGCAGCTTAAATGTAAAACCCCACAGAAATGAAGATGAACTGCAACAGATGTTTATGCACATTTATATTACTCTTACAAATGATGTCCCTCTGTCTACATATGTGTCTTAAACTTGGTATTTATTTATTTATTTTTTGTTCTTTATTTCACCTTATACAATTTCTTGTATTAGGAATTTGTTAGTTTTCGCATACCCCTTGGGGTCAGAGCGCAGGGTCAGCCATTATACAGTGCCCCTAGAGCAATTACAGGTTAAGGGTCTTGCTCAAGGGCCCAGAAGAGTAGGATCTCTTTTGGTGGTGACGGGGATTCGAACCGGCAACCTTCTGGATACCAGCACAGATCCTTAGCCTCAGAGCCACCACTCCGCCCATTATGCTGACATCACAATTTCCAGGAAAGATCCAGATTTGTGTGTTTTGTAACATGTGCTATGTGTGTCATTGGCATTACATAAGGTTTACTTAATTTAGAGGTGTTGGCAAAGAGACATATATCGTATATAGTGTTGTATACTCTTTGAGCTGTCCCATTCAACATTGGCTGCTACAGCTCTGTGATATCACTCTGGCCTCACAAAGCATCATGGGGCACCGGTAAAGAAAAATATATCTAAGTCAATAGCACAGTGAATTTCCATGAAAATATTTGCCATAAACATTCTCTGGAGAACACAGCATACACACAGCGAAAAATGCTTTGGCAAATTTTACCAACACTAGTAACTTAAACGCAAAATGCAGAGAACAGGATATGGTGTAAAAGTCCTGATTAGCCCTCTCACTTGCCACTAAAAAATTATAATAAGGGTGAATCAAAAATAGTTTGTTTGGCTTGAACTCTGTTTTTTGCAAGCAAAAAATATTAATAAAGAGGCAAATAAAGTTGAAAGGCAAGGAGCTCATGGCAGAAAAAAATGCAGAACAAATCATGTCCGAAAAATGGAAAAGAAATGAATATGATGAATGCTGTGGTATTAATGAAAAAATACCTAAAAAATTCAAATTTCATAACAACTGACAATTTTACCATTGCAGTCTTGCAATATTTAGGAAAAGTAGCTACTGAAATCAGCCACAGATATGCAATATGATATGTAAACATGCCAAGTTAGGCTGCAGATTAAATATTTTACCATGTTTTTCACACCAATCGATTACTGGTGTGCAAAGTCATGTCATGTCAGTCATTTTGGATCCTTAGAAAAATGTAATTGCAGCCTAGAATGAAACAATACTTTGTCAACAGCATAAAGTATGAATTTTCCAAACTATATACAAGATGCAATCCATTAATATTGATGTTTCCTACTTTATAGTCAAATATATTAAAAAATATCTAAAAATATGAAATATTTTAAAGTTTTGGGCCTAAAGTTGAACAATAAATAAATGAGTCGATTCATATTAAACTCTGAGAATTTTGTTTTAACTCCAGTAATTGTTAGTTTGTTGTATTTAATATTTTAAAAATTACAGGAGAAAGATTACAAACCTATTAGAATTTCGAAACTTGTGCAGCTGAGATATTCTTGAATCTAACACCCCATAATCATAAGTGAAGATGCTGAGTAAACCTGTCACAAACAAACAGATGTACTGATAATTTAATAAAATGAAATCATTGTTTGTCTGTAATAAGAGTTTAGCTGCCTTGACTACTTCATTTGAAAATGTTGAACTTTAAAACCTCAGATTCAAAATTCACAAAAAAACTTTAAGTCCTAAATGCATTTGTTGTTGGTATTGGCTTAAAATATTTTATAGTGTTCGTCGTTGAAGACGAAAAGTAAGAATTTACCCAAAATTTCATTAACTCAGGACTTCTTTATGTTTATAATTACCAGGGGTGATCAGTGGGACTTTTCAAAGCTGCCTCCAACCTACAGGTGTCAGAATCACCATATTGTTATTAGAAGTTCTTCAGACATCTCTAACTCTGCTAGCTGTCTTGTTTTGGATCACATTTCACTTATACAATAATGCTGCCTTCCCAACATTCATTTTGGATTATTCAGTAGGTAGAGATCAGGGTATTCTCTAATAACCATATCATGGGATGTACAGTAGTCTTTGGAGTAAATTTTATTTGACTTTTTTTGTTTTCATAACTTGAAATTTTAGTTAATGTACAGTTCACAAGATTTCTAGAATTGTTAAAAAAAACTTTATTATAAAACTTTCAGCAGTTCCCTTTTAGTCACCTTTAAAATACTCTCCTTGAGATGCAATACTCATACAGTATATTGAAGTGCTGAGGCGTCTAAGAGAAAGCATCAGGGTAAAACATTTGGAGAAATGGTGTGTCTGGATTTTGTACCGTGACAGCTCCTCTGCACACACCACGGTGATCATGCTCCCTGAGGCTTCTTTTAGTTCCTGAAATGAAATTTGAGACTGAAGGGAAGAAGATTTGCTACCGTGGAAGAAAACCATGAACAAACAGGAGGCTTTACTTGGGGTAACAAAAGATAAGTACATGAAATGTGAACAGGAATGGGAGAAGCTCTGAGACGAGTGTATTGCAGCTAAAGCAGAGTATTTTGAAGGCGACTAAAATGGAATTGCTGTAGGTTTTTTTGTAACAATCCCAAGAGGTTTTGGGGTCCCTCTCATAATGTTGCAATATGTGACAAATTTTTACATACGCTCAAAAATGTCTTTTTAAACTCAAATATGGGGACCTGAAATTACTTCAGGTACAAAGAGAAAAATTATTGTGTCAATCCAGTGTATGTTCACTCATAGGCTGTCAATCATCCTAGACTGTCCATCTTTAGCATGCAAGATGTAACTGGAGTACCTGAAGAAATCCCATGAGAACCTGCAGAGAATGTGAGAACTCAAGACATATGTTGCCCACACTGTGATTTGACCACTGAATTCAGGACCTGTGAGGCAGCCATTCTAACCGCTGGTTCATTAAACCACCTTCACAAAAAACTTTTTAAAATGTATTTTATAACTACTGTAGTAATGATAAAAGCCTATAATGTGGGAGACCCTTTTATTTTGGTTGGCACATTATAAGAGAAAGTGACAGGTAATATACTACAGTAGTCACTTAGAAAATTAAACATTTACTTTAATGACTTTTATTTGCTGGCATTTACTACTCATACCATATAAGCTATACTATGTGTGACAAAGTGGCTTATGAAAAAATGATCTTGTCCAAACAGAAGCAACTTCAATTCTTTTGTAAGAGTATATTACTGTATAGGAGAATTAAACTTGAACTAGACCTTTTCATGAAATCATGAGTTCTGTATTAATTATATTACATTTTAAGAAGTATGTCTTGTTATAGATTGCCATTTCTTCTTTTGAATCATTTGTTCACTAAACAAATCTTTCAATTTTAATTTTACATAGTATTTTTCAGATTGTGTCATTTTGATGCCTTGCAAAGCTTACAACATGTAGTATTGGAATAAAACACATGAACAAAATAAATTAAGCCTTGATTGAATTCTCATTCAGCTGTAATTGAAGTACTCTTTGAATGAAGTTTTCAATAGATTCTTTTCCACTTTATCATCAGTTATCTGTAGGCTCAGCAAAAGGCACTGCCATCAGGGGTAGGCAGAGATTTACATGCAGGCAGCCGCAGATCAGTGGTAGATAGCTGATGAGAGATTTTCAAACAAAATTAATGGGATGTTAAGTGTTGTGGAAATAAACAGGTTAACCGTGTTATGAACAAAGAAGACAGAACTTGATTTAAGTACCACCATAAATTAAATTCAAAAATTTAATTTACCATAATTAACTCAAAATATGTATACTGCTAAAGTACACATAATTGCATACATCCTGGAGGCAGAGGTCTTTTGAGCTACATTGCCCTTTAAATCTGATCCAGTTCAGGTTTTTTACCATATCTTACATTTTAGCTGTGTTCTTCTTTGATGTATCATTAACTAAAGAAGCTGGATGGACTTAATTGTTTACTTGGATTTGTCAAATTTGCTTTGTCCCAGGTGGTTCGTCGTGTGGTGGGTGTAATCAGCGCATGCTCTGCCAGACTATTATAGAAGATACTCGTATTCACTCACACCGGACTAGTTAATACTTACTGGCTATCATAATCTGTATTGTCTCATGTGTGTGCATGGGAGACAGCTCAAGGGCCTTTGGTGATGGGTACAAAATAGAAGATTGACAGCCTCTTCAACTCTGAAGTCAGTTTGGCCTACGTCCGCCTGGACCCTCCCCTCACTGCTTCATGAACCCACAACTTGGTATTCAGCCATCTTGTTTGGGTTCAACTGAGAAGTCCAGTTTGAAAATGACTACTCTGCATTTATTGGGTGTTTTCTTTGTTTATTTATCATCTGATTACCCAGGGTCCCCAAGGTGGTGCCCCAACTCTTTATCTTTGTTTGTTTCCTCTTTTACAGTATGTCTTTGGGTTGTAGGGGCAACACCACAGCAGCTCAGGGGACATACACAGCCACTAGGAGTCTGTGTATATTCCATGCAGGAAAATGACTAGACTAATAGACTAATAATAAATATTCAAAAATGTATTTAATATTTGGGGCAATATTAATTTTCAAAGTTTAACTAAATATTTAAAGAGCTGTTTAGTAAAAAGTATATCATTCTTCAATATAAAAAAAGTACAAACATCTATTTTTAGAGTAGAACACTCACGCACTGTAGCAAAATAAAACAACAAAATCTTTAAAATTAAGATCTTTGTGGTACATCATCACATATTAAAGCCATGTAATTGTTGCTTGTTATTTACACAAAATGTGCAATGAGTTATAAAGGTAGTTAAAAGGTAAAATACTCAAGTAACCCATTTTGAATGGATAATTGTTTTTCTTAGGATCCCCCAAGAATACCTAAACAATATGCTTATTTTAGAAGAAAACATTGATTCAGGGCCCAGTAAAATAGAAAAGCTATCTCTTCCTTGAGGTTACCCAATTACAGAACTCTATTCAGTCCATCAAACACCATACACCATCTTTAAATGAGCTCTTTAGCAGCACTGCTTTGCGTTGCTATGACTACTTGGCACTGCAGGGAACGCTAGAAAAAATTCCAAGGATCTGTATTCATTCCCTCATCAAAAACACATATGTTCTTTTCTTTCTTTGTAAAAATATATTCTGTTTAACATGCCTTACTACTGATCTATGTACATTTGATGTTCAGGAGAAATAATGACAATGCGGAATGTTACTTTGTTTTTTAACCAGAAAAAGTTTTCCATTTTTATTCACCTACTAGAATTTATGCGCACTATACCAAAGGATTACATTAAACATGCTACAGCTATATAACAAATTACAATTTCTGCTTTAGATTTTTCTAGGAACTACTAGAAAAAGTGGCTGCAGTCAAGCTATTATTATTGCATAAAGATTATTTTATGCTTAGCAACATTTCACAAGTGTGAAGTGGGGCACCTTTATCAAAAATGCTCATTTAATATGCAAACGAAATGCATAAGTGGGGGAAAATAATTGAATTGCAAAATAGTAACATAAATAAAAAAGAAAATCTTAGTTGCTGCACTGGGACTAGCTAAACAGGTCATGGATGCTCTCAGTAAGTTGCTTGGCCACTCATCCACTGTCTAAAATATAGTGTTAAAAGCACAGATGAGAACTGGCTGCTACTCACATCCAAACTCTTCTACTATAGAGGTAATCCATCCAGTCACTTCTGGAGTGGTATTCTACACTTATTTACAAATGTGCAACTAGGGCTACACATTTTGAAAATTGTTTATGAATTTTAATACAGTTAGATCTAGGTGTATATGAAAATGATACCCTTCTAACTTGAAGTTAGAATGTGGTCACCATCTCTCTTGTGTGTCATAAAATGAGATTAAATGAGGTTGGTGCCTCTTTCTTCTTCAATACTCTTAAAATTTGGAAGGCAACCAGCCACCTTGGGTGAACCCAAGAAATGGCTGTTAAACCAGCAGAAAGAAATATGACACTTCTTTGTCATTAGAATGTTCATGTGTAAACTTTATATGTGACCTACATTATGTTCATATGACTGCAGAATTGTCTAAATAAATCTATGCAAAATTTAGCTGAGCCTTTATTTTACTACATTGTGTAAAGTGCAAAGGCAAAAAACACCTATGATCAACACTGCATTTAGTACTTTCATTGTTGCTTTTGTACTAGACACACTTCACTCCCACTTTTGGTCTACTTTTACTATCAACATTCATGGAAGCAACATTTCAAGCTGGAAAGAACAGGTCCCCCTATCCCTAGCAACTTCTTCCATCTCCTGCTGGGAGATCCCCAAACGTTCGCAAGCTGCTATGTAATTCCTTTAGCATGCCATAGCTCTGCTTCTGGGCATTCTCCAATGGATGAATTCTCTGTGATGTTCTACTGTATTACTGATCTCCTCACCCTATCACAGTGTGTTCACCAAAAAATATGCACTTGCACTTGTATGTACAGACTCATTCCTTCATAATTATGAGAGAGGATGGGGATTCTCCAGCTTTACCACAAGGATTTGGTTCAAAGTCCAATTATTGATCATTTACATTATTATTTCTGCCCATACTCAAGAATAAAAAGAAAGTTTTTAAACTGTTCAACATGGATTATCTGGTCACTCTGTTACTGCAGAGAAAATATGCTTTATTCTGGTAGAGGATATAACCTTATATTTGGGGGTGTTAATGTGGTGTCCTCAGTTCAGGGACATTGATAGAAATGACCAAGTTGAACCAGGGCGAGTTGGAAGACAAGAAAAGGAAGACTGTTTAATGAAAGTAAGAGCAGTAAGCAGAAAGTAATAGTCCAATAGACTGTGTGTTTTCAAAGTCAATAAATAGGTCAATAAATAAATTAAATTGTGCAATAAAACAAAGTGTTCATGGGTGCAAAATAAATAATCTAATCAATACATTAAAATCATCCCAGTCAAGGTAATGCTTTTCACTCTTTCACGTTCCCTCTATCCTCATCGGGACATTACCCTCACTGTCCTTTCCAGCTCTTGTTTCCACACCATTACACTGTAATGACAGATTTGTGGCAGTTTTTAAATAAATAATCACATCCGGTGAAATGCAGGCTCCGATCGCATGTTGGTGTATGTGAGTGTGTTTTGCTCTGGGGTTAATTTGGGCTGCTTGGCTAATCACGCATACATATACAAATGCGAGCGGATCAGTCAGGTGTCTTATTCACACCTGGGAGTGGGCAAAGCATCACACCTGTGCCCAATCAGGCCATTTTAAACAGGAGTCTGCATGGCAAAGAACGAAGAAGAGGTGAGAAGAACAGAAACAAAAATCAAAAAAAAGAAACGGAGGTTAAAGGAAGGAAAGAAGGGCAGAAACGTGAGAGAGCCAGTGCGAGACAGAGAAGAAGCAGGCAGACAGGAAAGTGAACCCCAGGGAAGAAGCATGTGACTGACGCATAAAATGAGGCTGAGGGTTGCTCCTGCTGAGCAGCCTGGGAGCAGGAGCGACCAAAACCATTCCTGGAGGACTCCCCACCAGGTCAGGAAATGCCAGTGGGAGTCAGAGGGAGTAAAGCTTGGCAGCACTGAGGCTCATGATTTTTAAAGAAAATGTTGGTAACTCTCTTCAATAACTTCCATTAAAAAAAGCATTAACAAGCATTATGTGATGTTTAACAGATTATGAGTTTATGTTCATTCAAATAGTTATAAATGTCATTAAATGATAATTCGTACATTAGGTAATGTATTATGTAATATAATGGAGCATTGGGCAGACTATTTCATGACATTTCAATAAGGATTAAATGCACCAACTTCTTTGTTCTAATTGTCTAGGAATTAGCTTGTTCATTCATAAACCACCATATTCTGTTCATTTTTAATAAAAATTTATTTTGCCTATTTTCACCAGAGTAATAGTATTTCATAGACTAGAAAAATTTGATCCAACATATCGGCTGACAAATAATACTTATCATTAATAAATAATAATTTTGTGTTTTCTATTTATGTATGCATGTGTTTGTGTCTCAGTATAACTGTTAAATATTTTTAGGAAAAATAAAATATTGAATTTTGTTTTTAATTGCATTTGCTGTTCTTTGCAATTTTGATAAATTGAAAAAAGTATATAAGTTTGAGGAAAAACTGTAAAATTTCACTCCTAAAAATAATTACTTGTTGATACCACAGTAGTATAATGTTTTATAACAAAACTGCTATTAAGGCTATAAACATGATGTTTTGTCATAAATTTCTGTTACAAAAATAAAACAAAACTGTTCAACAAACTATTCCCTACATCACATTGCTTTCTTCAGCAGGGTGCAGACCTGGGGCCTCATGCATAACGCCGTGCGTAGAATTCACACTAAAACATGGCGTACAGGCAAAAGCGGAAATGTACTTACGCACAAAAAAATCCAGATGCATAAATCTGTGCGAACGCCAATTTCCACGTTCTTCCACTCCATAAATCCTGGTCAGCGTGAAAAGTAACGCACGTGCAGGTGCCTGCTGTCCCGCCCCAACTCCTCCCAGAATTACGCCACTTTGAATATGCAAATCAATATAAATAGCCCTTAAGCGTAGCCTTCTGTGAAAAGGCAATGGCAAAAGCACGGGGGAAAAGAGAAGAATGTCAGTGAATACCAAGTGGAGGCAAAGGAAAAATGTACTATTTGTTGGTTTAAACAGTGATATAATCAACAAAATGAAGTTGATCGAATGACAGAGTGTCAGAGAAACTCGAAAGTTCAAGTTCACAAAGTCGCACAGTGCCCGAAATAAAAAAGAAATCACATATCAAAGTCGCCGTGAAAAGGCGAGTCGTAGCCCACCGTCTGAGTGTCATATGAAAGCTTATTAGGGTACAGAGAAAAAAAAATAGGCACACAGTGGGATAAAAGTACGAAATGTCAACTTTAATCTCAAAATTTCCAGTTTAATCACGTAGTTTATTTAGTCATTAAAGTAGAACATCATAAACTTCATCTTAAAATCGTTTAAGTTACTCGTTTCTCAAATCCCATCGTAACTAAAGTAGCATGTTAAATGCTTTGTTTTGTATTTTATCTTCTGTGTGCTCTATGTGCACTACGTGGTTCTTAAATGGGTTTTCTCTTCCTCCAACAGGACACAGAATCCATTACATTCGTGATATTACAGCTCTCTGAATAATTAAAATACAAAGATTTATACTTTGATATCATTTTCATGATGACAGGAGTTAAAGTGTATTATTAAACATGGGAACATGGTGGCGCAGTGATTGTTCCTGCCTCATGCAAGATGCTTGCTACGCCGTGAGTGTCCTTCAATGAAATAATTTATTGCAGCAGTATTGTCTGTTTCAAACGTACTAACCCACAATTCCTGCCCTTCCTTTTCTTTCTCCAAGTAACCAATCGCCACACAATCAGCTCTATAATAGATGTTAAGCCATCTGTAAGCTTAGAACGCCAAATCTTCAAAACTTTTAAGGAACATTGAAATATCTTCATAGTACATGTTTAATTATTCTATCCATCTATTCTTCCTGTGTCGTGCCAGCCCCAGCAAGAATACAGCACGAGGCAGGAACAATCCCTGAATGGGGCACCAGCTAGTCGCTAGCGCTGTGGCACCATGTCCTCACATGTTTAATTATTAACAATATAGATTATTTAAATGATTTTAAAATTTTATCTGTATAGTGTTAAAAAACATATTTTGCTGCATTTCATCTTAAAAATGATATTATCATCATATGTAAATATGCGCTTTATAAAGTGGCTCAGGTTGTGCAATATTATAACTATCACAAGTTTACAGTGAGGTGATTGTACTTATAAGTACAAAGCTTTCTACAATGAGCACTTGATGGGCTGATTGAGTGCGTTTATAGCTCTTGGGATGAAACTGTTTCTGAACCGCGAGGTCCCTACAGGAAAGGCTCTGAAGTATTTGCCGCATGACAGCAGTTCAATAGACAGCATGGCTGAGGCAGCGTGTGCTTGATGCTGTATACTGATAATTCTCTTTCCAATCAGGTGCTGTAGAGCTGTGATTCCCCATTCAGATACAGTGATATAAATATTCCGAGTGGTGCAGTGAGAGTAATATGGAAAAAGATGATCCGCTGTGGCCTAACGGGAGCAGCTGAAAGAAGAAGAAGAAGGTGCAACGCTAAAGCAGCTATGGTATTTAGAATAGTTTGGCCATTCCGTGGACCATTATTTTGTTACAGGTTAATTACAATCAGATGCATTAAACTAATAAACAATATGCGGTTAATTTCAGTGTATTTATAAAGCCGCATCAGGGATGTGGATCTAAAAAAGAAAAAGGGAAACCACACTGACGCTGGGTGCTGCCAGTTTGCAAAACTGAGTGGAGAACTTGCGTACGCCAGGGTTTGAGCTACCATGAAAATGTGCGTGGCTTTACGCCAAGTTTAGGTTTTATACATCGTGATTTGAGCGTGGAAATGGGCTTACGCAACATTTTTGTGCGTATGCACCTTTTATACATGAGGCCCCGGTCATGCTGAAGCACAATGCTCATTAATGTATTAATTATTCATTTACTCACCTTTATAATGCATGAATAGTTGCCACTTTAAATTAGGTACTACAGAAACCTCCACAACTAATGAATTAATTGTTTTATAAACATGTGAAAAACTGTATAGTACATTAAGAGTTTCAAGTTTAGATTGGGTACTGTGAAAATATTTACAACTAATCAATAACTGATTTAAAAACAAGTGTGAAAGCTAGCACAAGTTCTTGCAGTAATGCAAGCAGGCCAAAACATGAAATACCCAGTTTTACAGCCTCTACAACTCATTAACAACACACTTGCATATGATAAATAAAACATATGTAACTAATATTAAAGATATTTGTCATTACTCAGCTAGACATTAGAGAATGCAGTCTCAGCATGAGTAATGTGCTAACAAATGGCAAAAAATGCCTTACTAGCCATTAGTTAAATAATTTGTAAATGTTTAAAAGTATATTACCTTATGCATGAATTATCATTTAAAGACATATATAATTATTTGAATGAACATACTGTTATTATAAAGTGTTGCCAAAATGTTCACCCTTTTGTTTTAACCTCGTTTTATGGATATATTTATTTGGACATTTAACCTCCATGATTTTCATTGATTTTATGGATTATTTATTTTAGCGTCCGGGCTTGCGAGTGACCTGGATAAAAACCAAGATCCAAGCCTTTAATGACCTCTTAGACACATCCATCTACAGTGTGTCGACCTTGTCGAGAGGTTTACTTACTTTGGCAGCAACATTCATGTCTCTGGTGACTTTTCCTATGAAGTCAGTAGACAGATTGGGAGAGCACTGGCGGTGATGAGGTCACTGGAAAGGGGTGTGTGGCAATCCTGAAATCTATTCAAATGGACAAAGGTCCAAGTTTTTAGAGTCCTGGTGCATCCTGTCTTGCTATATGGTTGCGAGACATGGACGCTATCCAGTGACCTGAGATAAAGACTAGACTCCTTTGGTACAGTACTGTGTTTCTTCAGAGAATCGGAGGGTACCACTGGTTTGACTTTGTGTCGAATGAGAGGTTGCTCACGAAGTCACAAATTATGCACAATACCTGCATTATGAGGGAGCGTCAGTTACGGCTCTACGGCCATGTGGCATGATTCCCCAAGGCTGATACAACTCACAGGATCCTCATTATTGAGGACACGAGTGGTTGGACCAGGCCAAGAGTAATAGTCACATAACACCTGGCTGCAGCTGATAGATGGTCATTTCCAGTGGGAGGGACTGGACCATGTACTGTCTGGGGGGTTGCCAACTGGGATCCTGACCATTTCGTCGTGTGTTGGGTGCAGCAACACACTGTACCAGTGTATGCTTTCCAGCCTGACCTGACCTGACTTATTTAATAATTGGAGCACTGCACTTTTTGAACCTTTGTTTTTGGATTGGTTTTAATAAAAGCACTGACATTTTTTGCATCAACCCCTTGATGAATGTGTGTCCTCATTTGTCTGGCTCATCTCGGTACATGACTATCGATGGTTACAGGCTGATGAAGCTCCTGGATGCAAAAGGGAGAGTGGAGCTATCATGGACCATCATATACACACTCCTGAAACTTCTCTTGGTGCTGTACCATCAGGACTGATTCATCTTCAAGAAGCAGGGGCTACAGGCAGATGAGCATAATCCTCCAATTTCCTTTCTTTATTCTGGTGTGCACCTTTCACATTTCTATGTCTTTTACCCATAAATTTAATAAATAGAAGTGGAATCAAAGCTACTCCTGTGCTTAATTCTTTATCCACACTGAAAAGAGCTGGAAACTACTCCATTAAGCCTAACAATTCATTGTGCTTGTTTCACTACAGCTAATAACGTCTTCAGTATCCACTTATGCTCCAGAGCATTCCAAATCTGTTTTTGGTACCATATCAAAGGAAGATT
Source organism: Erpetoichthys calabaricus (assembly GCF_900747795.2). Lineage (NCBI taxonomy): Eukaryota > Metazoa > Chordata > Cladistia > Polypteriformes > Polypteridae > Erpetoichthys > Erpetoichthys calabaricus. Next base: position 274,759,798 of record NC_041394.2, on the reverse strand, counting down.
TTAGGTAATGTGAAAAGGCTACAGTTTTTTACCTCTATCCAAAGTTTTCTTGGTCTGAAGGTTGCTTGTTCTTGTTTCTAGAGTATGTTCACTGACCATTCTGAATTTTTCCTCAATAACCTGCTTTAAACATTGTTTACCACTGATAACTATAGTTTTTAGTTCTGTTCTGTTCCTCCTTTTATGCAATAGTGTTATAATACTTGTCTTCCAATCCTCTGGCTTTGATAGCCACATCAGCATTTCTTTATTAGGAAAGCAATCCAATCTGCTGCTTTACTTCCTAATTCTAATACTGTAGCATTGTCCTATCGAGATGCCTTTCTAGTCTGTGTTGTTAATAGCCCTTTCCACTTCTTTATTTATACCTGCCTCTGCTCTCTCCCTTATTCATGTCTCTGCCTTCTCTTCCTCTTCTTCTGCTCAAACCTACCCTTCCAAAACAGATCTCCACTTTCACCTTCATATCCATTCTTAAACTTCTCTTCTTACAACTCCTTCAATGCTTCCAACACATTTTTCTGCTTCACTGCTGTGCCATGTTTATCTTTAATACTCTTCACCTGCCTGTCAATTTCTTAATTAAAATCCAAAATATCCTCTGATTTATATTATATTTCTCCTGTGTACCTCTGCTGAATTATTCCCATGCAGACTGTTTTTCAACTGTCATCTTCATCTTTGATTTTTGTTCAGTTTACATATTGAATTTTGTGTTTTGTCATGTCTGGTCTTAACATACATTTTTCACATATTGTTTTTCTCACCTCCTCATTCCACCATTTTGTTTTTTTAAACTTTCAGATTATTCTCTTTGTTCCACGGGATTTCCCTGCAGTATTAAGAAAATACTCCTTCATACATAAATCACATCCTGTTTACATCCCATATCTCTCTTCTCTTCCCTCTTAAGCAGTTCATCCAACTTCTCAGCTACTCAGAAACTTCTTTTTTTTCATTTCTCTTGATCCTATGAAGAACTTGGTGTCTGCTGTTAGCAATTTATGATCAGTTGACAGTTTAATTCCTCTTATTACTTTTACATCACACACTGCAATTTGCAAGCTTTCTGGGTAGGTAACCTATTCTTTAATATGTTTTACTTTATGTCCCTCAGCTTTAAATATTATTTTATTCATCTTCCTATGGTTGCCAATTAGCAGTTTATTAATTACACTAAACCCAATAAGTCACTTATATTTTGGGTTTTCTGATATCTACCAATAATACCATGGGTCGACCTATACATGGGTCTTCCCCAGCTCCAGCATTCAGGTCTCCCATTACTGCAACATTTGTATTTTTGTTTTCCAAGAAGGGCACTACTCTCTCAAAATCTGCATTCAGTTTCTCTTTTCCTACTGTATCCAAATCCTCTGTTGTGGTGCATACCTGCTAACAGTTAAACCATTTTCTTAATTCAAGTCTACCGCTTAATTTATTTTGTGTCATGAAATTTTTAAAATTTTAAACCTGTATATAAAAATCTTTTACGAAAGATGCTAAGATTTGCACTGGGTGTGACGAGGACGGATAGGATTAGAAATGAGTACATTAGAGGGTCAGCTCAAGTTGGACGGTTGGGAGACAAAGTCAGAGAGGCGAGATTGCGTTGGTTTGGACATGTGCAGAGGAGAGATGCTGAGTATATTGGGAGAAGGATGCTAAGGATAGAGCTGCCAGGGAAGAGGAAAAGAGGAAGGCCTAAGAGAAGTTTATGGATGTGGTGAGAGAGGACATGCAGGTGATGGGTGTAACAGAGCAAGATGTAGAGGACAGAAAGATATGGAAGAAGATGATCCGCTGTGGCAACCCAAAATGGGAGCAGCTGAAAAAAGAAGAAGAAGACATAAAAATCTTTTACTCTTATGTCAACATGAATTTTTATAAAAGCCAAAAAATAATTCAATATTGACATTCTCGATGAAAGCTAGGATACACAATAATATTCATGTAACTGTAAAAGATGAAAAACAGTTTTTATGACATTATATCTAGATTGTTTCTTATATCTTTTAATAGTGATTTAACTTTTAAGCAGAATTTGAATTGTATGTCTTGTCATTGCAAAATATTCTAAAATAAAGTGTGCAAAGTTGGTGGCAGAAAAGTATGACTGATGGTCTATGTATAAGAGTGCCTAATGATGGACACATAAGATTGGTTCCAGATTTGCACCTTATGCTGTCATGCTCCCCATGTCAGCTCCCCAAGAGCCAGATTTTAATTATGCAGTAAATGGTTGGATGGTTGTTTGACTGGACTTTTTAGATTTACATTCCTTCATTATTTTGCAGCAAAAGCTTAAAGTCATTATGGCCCTCCAGGAACTGAGTATGAGAACTCCACATAAGAGCTTAGTTTTCTTACTCTGAGAAAATCATCCAAATGATTTTCACCAGGAGAAGCTTGGTACTAGATAAGGAAAAAAAAAAAGCACTTTAGGTTTTGTCAGGTAAAATCAAAGCAAAAAAGTTTTTTGTTACATATGAAGCAACAATTGGTTATTATTAAGGAATTGGCTGAAATGACAGCCTGCAGCCACTGCAGCCTTCCAGGAAGTAAGCTTGACCCCTAGACTTCAAATGATTTGGATTTGGAGAGAATGCTTAACCACCTGATTGATGGTTGCTACATGTGAAATATGCTCAATATCACTAGGATCAGTATTTCAGAAATAAGTGATTAGAAGTTTCAAAATGGTTACCATACTTAATTGCCAAAATTATCAATTGGGCCAAGTAAAGATCTATCTATCTATCTATCTATCTATCTATCTATCTATCTATCTATCTATCTATCTATCTATCTATCTATCTATCTATCTATCTATCTATCTATCTATCTATCTATCTATCTATCTATCTATCTATCTAATGGCTTGGAATGTTTAACTGTTTGACATTGGCTGAAGATAAAAATAATACAACTAAGTATACTGAGTTATTTTCAATTGGGAACCAGTGCCTCTGTGCATGCCCCTAATAACTACTGGTTAAGATATAGTAACTGTCATCTCTTTCTATATGCCCCTTGGTACAATGTATACACTCAGGCCTCTTTAGATGTTACAGCGACAGGGTGATGTATTTTGTAATATTCTTTCCTGCAAATTCAGGTCAGTAACCATCCACTGGGAGTCATTGGCATTGGTTATCCACAGTTCAGCTGAATATTACAATATGAATTCTGCCCTCCTGCACTTTTTGACACAATCCCACAACTTTCTAAAAGATGATTTTATACCACCATTTCTTCAGTTTGCCTCTATGGTCATTTGCCAATATTTCTCATTTTCTAATTTCTGTGCCTGACCTAAAACAGGAATGCACTCAGTCCTACAAATCCAGATTCATTAGTTTTTTTTTTCAGTAGAGACATAAACGTACTTTACTGAGAATGTCACAGAAATAGTAACTCCCCTTGTGGTGGCACACATTTTGCATTTAATATTCAAAAGAACAAATGGTTTGCCGTTGGATTTCCTTTGATGTTGACAGGTGAAATGAAGCATTTAATATACCATAAATCAAGAACAGCCTTATTTTTTTATTACTAAACTTGCTATAACAAGCCAAGAAATAAGAATAGCAGAAACAAAGTAAAATAAAATATAATTTAACTTTCCAAGGATACCTGTGAGACTAACTAATTATTAGCTTCCCTGGGTTAATCGTATAAGTGTCTTCTGTAAAGAAAATAGCATACTTCACAAAAGTTTGCATTCACTGATTTTTCCCTGAATAAAACAATTACAGGTGATTAATCTTTTTACAGTATGCGTAGACGATTTGCTAAATTTGTGCTGTTTCTGGTGTTTCTTTTTAAGCCATTTATTCTGATCACTTAATTTAGGCTTAGCATAGTTAATTACTTGTTTCTAGATAGCACTTCATGGATCTGCCATACTGTTTCCTTGCTGTGCATCTGAGCTGTGGCCAGATTGCACAGTGACAAGAGGTAATTAGCAAAATAATAATAATAATAGTACAGAACATGGCATGTTACAATGACTTAAGTCTTGATACTTCATTGATTCCTTGTTTGTAAACTCAGGTAAACATTATCATTACAAAATAGTATATTCCTATTGAATTAATTCACATTACAGGGAGTGTAAATAGTGATTTGATTAAAGTCTCTGCTGACAAGAGATTTGAAAATGTTTACTCAGTTCCAGCATGTGATAGAGGGTATTAAAGTATTCCAATGCCTTATAAAATTCTTATAAAGTTTTATGTACAACTGAAACAGAAATACTATAAATAATAAAAAAGAATCTCTCTAGCATTGAAGGGTAAAGTTTATGGAAGCGGTGTAAAGAGTAGTATTGTCTATGGGAGAGAAGCATGGCCAAAAAAAAAAAAACATAACATGAAGCAAAGCAGAAAAAGAAATGAGATGAGAATGATCAGATGGATTTATGAAGTGTGACAGGGTGAGAGGAAGACAATTGCCAAGTTAAGATCACCAATCCTCCAACTATGTTTCAAAATCGGTCAGATCAGGTCGGCAGCTGATCTCTGCTGACTGTTTCATAAGAAAAAGGGGCCTGACAAACCGCTAGCCTGGTTTGCCATTTCCCTGACAATAACAAGACACCACACTTATACTTGGTAGTTAATCAATGTGATTGTTAAACAGAGCTTAAGGAGTTATTATTTAATTAAGTATATTTGGAAAAATAAAGGAAAAGAGGCCAAATTTAGATAAAGACTGAGCACAAAGAGTCTGGAGTAAAGAGGGTCAGAGGCTGCTTCCAGAGATCAGGGGTGGCATGCCGACATACATAAAAAAGAAGACTGGAAAAGATGATTATAAAAGAAAGAAAAAAAAGCGTCATTGAGGAATTTTAGAATCTCAATGTACTGATTTTGGAGCTGTCACTGGCATGTTAAAAACTTCCTTTTTTGGTATGAAATGTATTTATGACTAGTGATGGCAGTTATATATGTAAAAAGTTCAGTAGGTAAAGTTAATGCGAAATATCGCATAAACATGGTGTGAGAAAAGGCTATCATCCTTACTTGGCCGGGACCCACTCCAGGTGGAAAGATGGGGGGAGACAGCATCTACGGGGCATTGTCTCCCCTGGACTGACAGATTGCAGTTCTCAGGGTTGCGGCGACACCATGGATTCCCACAGGGCACCATTGGAATTGGAGTTCTTCTAGTTAGCTCTGTTGAGTTCTGTGGGTACCACCAGGGTGTGTTGAGGGGACTCGGGAGCCTTACTTTGTCAGGCTCCTGCCTTACTCGGAAGTGCTCCAGTGCGAAGCCTTCAGAATATCGGAAGTACTTCCAGGTACAATATAAAAGATACCAACTGCCTCAACTCCGGGAGCCACAGACAGGAAGAAGGAGACAAATCTTGCTGGGAGTAGCGGAGGAGACAGTGATCATTGATAGAGAAAGAAGAAAACAGAAAACATGTATTTCTGTGTGCTATTGTGCTTCTATGCTGTACATTTAGCACTGCGGGAAATGCTTACGAGAAGCGTCTCACACCAGTAAATCCTCACGTTTATTTTATACTTGTGCCCGAAGCTGTTTGTGCTGGGTGCTTGGGGAGCTGGAGCAACCCCTACAGTCCATAATGGCTATTATTAGTTTATTAGTAACTAGCACATGTTTGAAACAATGAAGGAGTGTATATCTGTACCAAAATGCTTGTAGTATGATTGAGAATATGTGTTTTCTGGTATTTTCTTTGTTTATTTAAGGCTATCAACCTACTCCTGTTCCTGTTGTTACTACTGCTCTCGCAATTTGTTCATCATTAAAAAAGCATCAAATAATGAAAAGGAAGAACTGTTCCATCTGTCCTCTTTAATCAGCAAAAGACTTTTTTAAGTTTGGGCAGACATTGATTCAGTAAACCCAGACAACGTGACAGTGATTACATTGCAATCAAGCCAGGACACAAAATACAAGATTGGCACAATTCACAACCACTCCAACCATGTTGAAGGCTTATCTGTAACTTCATGTGATGCAAAGATGATAGTCATTAGCAAAACAAGAAGCCACAGGTCCAAATCCTGATGATGACATCCCATGTTGAAGGCAATCATAGTTTTTAGGATCTAATTTACTCATTACATTAAGTTAGACTGTGGAACTCGCTCCATGTATTTCTTTGAATTGAATGTGACCTTTTCTCAACCCAGAGTCTTTCCTAACCTCCAAATATACGGACTGGAGGACTGTGCTCCTGTAAACCCAAAGGCAGCTCAGATCACCAGGTAGATACCAAGATAATAGATGACATTGCTATTTCTGGATCTCCATGAGAGCACATCTGGCATCACATTACCACAACCCTTCCTGTAACACACTTCAAAAATAAACTGCCTCCCTGGGGATTCATTCCCGTCTGTCTGCTTTCTCCCATCTTGCATTGGCTTTGCCACACTCTCCTTTTACCACCGTTCTTTTTTCTTTTGTTTTTCATTTCCATCTTGTTCTTTTTTTCTCGTGCTGGCTCTACCTTATATGTCTTATATGCCTCAATCGCACACCGCATAAGACTGATGAAGCAAATGAGACAGACCATACCCTGAGTCTCGCCCCAATTATCTCACCAACCTCCCACAGCTGCACAAGCATGCACACCCACGGAGACTGAGCTGGCCATTTATTTATTTGAAAAAGGGCCACTAATAGCCACAGGCCTGCTATTCCAAATGCAGCAGTTACCCTCATGGGGGCTGAATAGAATGTAGACTGGAAATAGTCACTTAAACTCCTCCTGATTATTTTCTGTACATCCTCCTCCCATTGCTGATCCAGTCTCTGGAAATATTGTACAAATTTTTGTTCCATCTGTCTCTAATCTGATTCCACACCCATTCATGCATCTTCATCACAGCCGCATCCACGTATCTGTGGAACACTTCATCATTAACAAAGGCATATTATGCCACCTTCATGATTTGTGAGTGCAACTCTTCCACATGGTCTTGTATTTCAGTCCATGGTGGGAACGCAGCAAGAGGCACTGCAGTGCCTTCCTTTACCCTTAACTATGTGAGTGGAAAAACACAACAAATCCAATAAGTTTACTGATTCGTGCCCTGAATGTAATTTGTCATCCTGAATCCTTGTCACCTTTCACTGCCACATTCAGGCAGGTGTCCTCACCAAGCAAGCTATCAATTGATATCCTAATTGTATATTTAAAAGGATAAATGGAAAATAATAAATGGAAAAAAAGAAATCGTAAGGGCTCCATATATCAATGCCCCCACTAAAAAATCGGTCAGATCAAGTCGGCAACTGATCGCTGCTATATCTTAACATAAAGGGGCTTTAGAAAACTGCTACCCTGGTTTCCCTATTCCCCAACAATAACAAGACACCACACTTGTATACTCTGTAGTTAAATATTGTGATTATATTGCAGTCAAAACAAGACACAAAATATAAGGTGCGCGCACATGTGCACAATTCACAACACAAGATGAGCCTGAAGCAACGTAAAAAACAAAAACAACAGCTGCCTGACAAGTATTCATCCCAACGATATGCAAGTTCAATCCAAAATCAGAAGAAGCTCAGTTAAATAACATAAGAAAGATAAGGAAGCTTCCCAGATACAGTAAGCAACACACTTTATTCCTATCGACTTTTCCACAGCCTGCAAGCAGTCCATTCCCCCAGAATAACCCTTTCCAATTTTCCTCACTGCAACAGGTGTTAACCTCTGGATGATGCAGAACAGGCATCCTTCCTAGTAGGTTGTATTTCTTCTTCTTCTGTAGAGCTTCTCTCTTTCTGAAACTGCTGAAGTCCTCTGATGTTTGAAAACCCTCCTCTGCTCAGGACTTCCTGTCTCTTTATCAACATCCTGCACCTCTCTTTGGCCAATCCACAGTACATTTTATCTGATAAAGGTGTAGATCTTACCTCCATTTTGGGTCAAGTCAACCCATTCAAACAAACAGACAATCAATAATGGGGGGGTGGCAAAAACACCAAAGACAAAACTTATGTGGCATCGGTTACAAGATAAAGACTGGTATGGAGGTGATAGGTGTTGTCCAGAGCATAAACAGAAAAGGTATTTTAGACATGTGGAGTGAAAGACAGGATGACTGAGTGAAGAGGTGCACTAGGATGGAGGCAGGCAGGCTAAGACATAGAGGGAAGCCAAAGAAAAAAATGGTGCTATTAGATGAAATTAAAAGAATGAGCCTCATCCCAAATAATTATCATTGAGCGTTGAAGAAAATGATTTGGTATGCAACCAGTAAACCAGGTAAATCAGCAAAATGGCCATTAGAATAATGATGATGATGAAATAGAAATCATATTTAAAAGGGCAACTCTCTACACCATAAATGTGTAATACAAAGTAACCTAAAATAATATTGCCATTTTCATAATGGATAACCATGATGGTATTATGATGGTGGTACAGTAGCCAATATTGACAAGATTGGCTCTATATATCTCTTATAATCTTACACATATCAATGAGAAGGATTAGCAGTATTTAGCACTGTGTCTGAACATTCCAAGTACTTGGCAATGCCATACAGACTCATCAATGTTGCTGTGGATTTTTAGCCTTTTGTCAGTTATATTTTTTAAATGTTCTAGTAATATTTGTATTGAAGTGAACATTAATGATATATTCACATATTCACTCAATGCATACACCTCGTGTGTGAAAGATACTTTCTGAGCTAAAAGAAGTTGTTTGTATGTCAAGTTGGAGAAATGTGAGTTCCACCAAATCCTTGGTCCTGTTTCTAGATTATTATTAGCAGGGGTTAAGTATGGACAATGACAAATTAATGCTATTAATAATTGGCTTCTATCTAATTGTGTAAAACAGGTTCTGCCTTTTTATATTTTGCAAAGTAATGCAGATGTAAAAAAATACCACAATTACTTCTGTAATTAAAAAAAAACTGATATGGACAACAGAAGCCATCAAACACCTTAAATAGGCTTGTATTGTGATGCTTATAATTGGAACTCAAAGTGAATACATTCACTGTTGGAGTGAAGGCTGCTTTGTCTTAGAAGCATTCTTCTTTTAAGAACTTGTCTTAACCTGAAATAAACTGCAGTTTTTGTGATGTGTGTACGGTGTGGAGTTTTCTGGAAGGGACTTTCAGAGAAGGACTGAGGAGAAAAATCAGGGGAGTACTATTGGACAGCATAATAGTCCACCACAAGACCTACATTAGCATTGTCCACTTTTAATGGAGATAAGGTGTCCCAATTTAAACACTGTCACAGAGATGAGACTCTACCATCTACCATTACCTACTCACTATTGCTAGGCTGTTTGAGTAACCTGAATTCAAAGACTGCTAATTTTTTTTACATGTGCAACTCTTCAGTGAACAAACAAGGGAAAACATCCATTAGTATAAATTCATTTCTTGATATCATTACCTATTTGGTGTTAAAACTTCAAAACAACAGAATCACAAAGTACGCTGCATGCTCTAGTTCCTCACTGTACATTTTGCTACTTGCAAGAGGTATTTGTTGCTTTAGGGCCAAGTGCGCAAAAGAAATCTGAAGTCACAACAAGTACTTCAGAAGACTTTTCAGTGGCCTTTTCTTAAAAGTATGTGATATATAGAAGAAACTCGCCAAGCTGAATTGCCTGTTGACCTTTCTAATGCACAGGCTGGGTAGGTCATTTATGAAGCAGCCTTTCAGACTAAGAGCACTTAACTTTTTGAAAATAGCACATTGAATCTTATCTGAACAATAGCAGTTCAAGGGTTCTGTAATTTTACACCAAAAGGAAAAGTTTCCGTATTAGATACTGTATGCTGCTTCCACCTCTATTAATATATCCACTTCTTTTTGCAGTATATTTATTTTTCCCATAAACCAAAATGTCCTGGATATGGCATTTTCTATAATTCATATTACAAGTGTTTTCATTTTTCCTCTCTGCATTTTTCAGGTGTTTCTTCCTACACAAGAAATATGCGTACCATTTCAAACTTTATCATACTGAGTTCACTGTTCAGAGGATCAATTACTTATTTTTCCTGTTACTTTGTTTTTGCTGTTAGAAAAGACAAGATCTATACAGGGAATCTCACACTGTTAAGCTTTAAAAAATATTATGAAGAAATAGCCATTCACCATTAGCATCATTTTTGATCCCTTTTAAAGTTTAGAGATTTGAATTTACATATTATCAACACATCATTTCTGCAAATACTTTATGTATTATTCCAAAAAACATGTTGATATTCATTGATTTGCCAAAATGTGGTGGATGGTAGCAGTCTCCAATAACCAGATCTCTGGAGTTCTTCCTTTTCAACTTAACTCACAGTGAACCTGACATCTACTCTTCTTCTTTGATGAGCTATTGAGCCAGAGTATTGCCTTTGAGCAAGAGTCAATAACACCTTCTCTTCTGAATTGTCTGTCTTTACACACAAGATGTACGGCTTAGCCAGCAACTTTTTATTATTCTCCATTATTCTATTAACTGTTGATTTTGTACTTCGACTGATTTTATAATCCCAATATGTAATTCCATGGGGTTTCAGATAGGTATCGAAAGGGCAGTGTAGACAGGAAAAGGCAGCACAGGATTTGAACCAACACCCCTAAAAAGTGGGGGAAATCAGGCTAATATTTGTAGTTAGGCCAATGCAAAAGATGAGCATTGCCAGGGGAGCTGCAAACGTTATGTGTGTGTGTGTGAGTGTGTATTCATGTGTGTGAGGTGCACCTACACAGAGAAAAGAAAGTGAAAACTTTGGCAGAGTCACACAGTGCTTTCTCAGAAAACTAGGCGGCAGGCATTATAGAAGTGAACAGAGATCTTTGGCCTTTTTATAAAACATAAAGAGACGCCATAAAAAGTTGGCCTGCAGATGAAACACCTCCTGATTGATTGGTGGTAGAACAAGGTTGCCTTTTTAAAGATAGGGACTTGCTGGAGGCCAGTCACTAAAGCTCTGAGGCTACCTAAGGAAACAGTCACTTTAACGATAACAGAAGGACCCATGTCACTGTTAATATTGCAATCACAAATTATTCTGGATTTTGGCTTTTAAAATTGATATATTCTGTGAGCTAAACACTTATATGAATGAGTTCAACTTTGTAATGGATTGTGTGCTAAAATGTGAAATATTTGAATGAAATCTTAGATTTGCATGTGTCATGCATGGGCGCTTGAGGATCACCTTCCGGGCTCAGACAAGGTATATAATACCCCACCAGGGCAAAAGGGGTCACCAACACTAGCAATTCTGTCTGTTTTCTCCTCCGTAGCCCCTGGTAGTCATCCAGTGAGGGTACATCAGCCAGGCCATGGCTTTATTAAACCACATCTCTTCTGGTTGGGACAACATAAATTTGAGGGCTCCTGAAAGATAGCAACTCAGTTTAAGGAACTCAGTCCCACATGACAGAGCTTCCTGACCCAGATCCACTCGAGAGAGACAACAGTTTTGAGAAGCCATAGAGGTTAAAAAGGCATTAGTTACTCCTTATTTCTGCTGCACCACCACACACTGATTTTTTTACATTGTTTTGGATTTTGGTATTAAATGGAGTGTCCCAGTTGGCTTACCAACATTTGTTTAGTTCTCCTCTCCCTCATTTGCAGCTCACACTAGCCTGTCTGCATTCCAGTTTTTTTTACTTTTTGGTAGTGACTAAAAGAATGAGATCACATTTGAATAAAATAAAGTATACTGTATGTGCAAGATAGCTAGGCAGTTAGGATCTCAACAAATGCAGAAGGATTTATGGGTAGAATGGCTGCTTCTTTGAATTCAGAGAAGCCTATTGAGGTTGTTTATGCACGTAGTAAGGGTGGACTTTGGGTGCCATCCATTGAATGTTTATTCTGAACTACTCCTTGCATCTTGGTATATTTCCATCCCCTATGAAGGTACCCATAGTAAATCCATCCATTTTCCAACCTGCTGAATCCGAACACAGGGTCACGGGGGTCTGCTGGAGCCAATCCCAGCCAACACAGGGCACAAGGCAGGAACCAATCCTGGGCAGGGTGCCAACCCACCGCAGGACACACACAAAAACACCCACACACCAAGCACACACTAGGGCCAATTTAGAATCTCCAATCCACCTAACCTGTATGTCTTTGGACCGTGGGAGGAAACCGGAGCGCCCGGAGGAAACCTACGCAGACAAGGGGAGAACATGCAAACTCCACGCAGGGAAGACCTGGGAAGCGAACCCGGGTCTCCTAACTGTGAGGCAGCAGCGCTACCCACTGCGCCACCGCGCCCCTAGTAAATGTTTCAGTTTGGAATAATTCCATTTTAAGCAATAATAGACCTATCTTTAACTTTATAAAATGTTTGAAAAAATGTTTTTCTATACTCAAGTATTTTTTTAAACAAAAATAAAATTGTGGAGAAATTTCAGTCTGATTTTGGTCCCTTCAAAACACAAAAACAGTTTTAATTACATAATTTGCATTTGAACACTAAAAATGAAAATGTATCTTGTATTGTTTTGCCAGATCTTACTGCAAGTTTTGATGCAATTGACCATAAAATTCTTCTAAGTAGATAGTAGGATTGTTTTGGCATTACTACAGTGGCCCTGCATTGGTTTTGATCATTTGTCATAGGTGGTGCATCATGTGTTCAGATCATCCAAGAAATTAGACATCCCCCATGGTGTGTCCTATTCTTTTTCATTTATATATACTCCCTTAGGATGTCATTAGAAGGTAAAAATACAATTTCATAGTTGTGATGATGACAATTACCTATACATTTCTGTGTATCCTTATGACACTACCTCCTTAGTGTCCATGACAAATTGTTTTCTTGATATTAATATCTGAAAACTTCCAAACTTGTTTATCCAGAGTCATGGGAAGAAGAAACTTTTTACAGTTAAATAAAGATAATCTCAAGATAATTATACTAATTATATAAGAAATCAGAGGGCTAAGGCCTATGGGTCATTATCAACATTTACTTTAAGTACACATGGATAGTGTCACTAAATTAGCATTTTATCATCTTAAGAATATTGCTACTTATAAAGTGAGCCCCTTTCGTCGAGCAACTTATACTTGTACAAGCAGGTTAGACTACTTTAATGTTATATTTTCAGGTTTATCAAAGTGAAGGTTAAACTACCTGTAACCACGTCAAAACTCTACAGACTAAGACAATGAGGTGACAACAGATCATCCAGTTTTAAAAAAACTCTATTGGCTTCTTGCATATTTTAGAATTGATTTGAAATTTTTCATAATTGCGCACAAATCCTTCTATCAGACAGTAATACTCTGTAAATACATGTGATAAAAACCAAAATGTTTGATGTTGTTTCTTTTTTACACTATGGACACAACCTTTGGTTCAGACTTCCAGTGGATCTAAGAACAGAAGAGAATATAGGTTTAAAAAAAATCTTAAAACACGTTTTTACTTTTGCTTTTATTTATTTCCAATGTTTATCTATTCCTGTCAATAATGCACATAGTATTCATCTCTGCCCCTCCGAAACATTAAATATGGCACTATTAAATGTCAGAGCTTTAACTAACAAGACGTTTTATTATCAAAGATCTTATTAGTGATAGAAAAATTGATTTTATTGCACTAAGTGAAACGTGGCTTGGCTCTGATGGCGCGGCTGTTTTAATCGAATCTGCGCCTCCGGATTGCAGATTTACTCCTGCGGATCGCCAAGGAAAAAGAGGCGGTGGCCTAGCAAAAATTTACTCGAGCCGGTTAAAACGTAAAGATGTCAGTTTTGGTAAATTCAAGTCCTTTGAGTATTCTCGCCGTTGTTTTTCATGGAGATTCTCACGTTCTAGTATTACCCGTGTATAGACCTCCTAAATTTAACGCGTCTTTCTTTGAGGAATTCTCTGACTTAATGTCAATTTTAATTACGAACTATGACACATTCTTAATAGTCGACGACTTTAACTTTCATATAGATAATCAATGTGACCAAAAAGTAAAAGAATTCATGAACCTCCTGGACTCCTTTGATTTGAGACAGCTCGTTAATCAGCCTACACATAAAGCAGGTCATACGTTAGACTTAGTAATTACCAAAGGACTAAAAGTTGATGTAAAGCAGATCATTGATACTGGTCAATCAGACCATTTTCTTCTACTATTTAATATAGAAATAATGATAGAAAACATTCATGAGAAGCATATTGTTAAAAAACGCTTCTTTGACTCATCAGCAGCTTTAAAACTTACAAACATTCTAAGCAATCAGTCCATTTATAGTGCCAACTATAATAGCGAGGATAATGTAAATAGTAAGGTGGAAAGATTTAATACTAAAGTGAGAGCTGCTGTTGACATATTTGCACCTGAAAAGACAGTTAAAAAATCTTCTAGCATTGTTATACCATGGAAGACCCAAAGAGTGTCTGATCTAAAGAGAACATGCTGTAGAGCTGAGCGTAAATGGAGGAAAACTAAACTAACTATCCACTATGAAATATTAAAGGTTAAAATAACAATACAATAACACAGTCCATCTTGAGAGGTGCTGCTACTTCTCTAAGATTATAAATAACAATGCTAGTAATCCCAGAGTCTTATTCTCGATGATTGATTGTCTGCTAAACCCAGGTAACTCAAAGGAATGCCTCCAAAGTACTTCCAGTAAAACCTGTGAGGCTATTGTTGTATTTTTCAATCAAAAAATTAATGATATTAGAAATAACATAGTGTGAAAGATAAAGGGTACTGTCGTCCCCTTGAACCCTCAGATCAGACGTCAGACACCAGATAAAAATCCAATTATTATTTATTTTATAATAATAATGTACACCAAGCACCCTTCTCTCCACAATACTCATAAATAATCACCAATACACACAATACTCATAAATAATCACCAATACACACTACAATAATCAAATACCAATCCTCCTCTCCCACACACTTAGCCACCCTTCCTCCCAGCTCAGCTCGACGTCTGGGATTTCCTTTTATAGTCCTTGACCCGGACGTGTTTTGCCCTCTCTGTCCACGTGACTAGGAACACTTCCGGGTCAGAAAAAAATCCTTTTCTTCACCCCGGAAGCACGTCATTCCTCTTGTTCATGTGACTTTGACATACTTCCGGGGCATAGGGAAAATAATTACTGCTCCTCCTTGCAGCGCCTTCTAGCGGCCCACGTGGTATCCAGCAGGGTTGTAATGTCCATAATTCCCTGCTGGCATTCGGGGTACCTCCATACTGCAAGGAGAACTCCACCTGGCGGCTTGGGGGTATTGGCCGGGATGAATGGCCGGCCATATTCCACAATAGGTATATCTCCCCAACACTGAGGATCCTCCTAAACCCCAGTACTCCGTTACAAACAAATTAAATTCTTTCACTAGGATAGATTTACCTGATTTACATAAAATAATTTCTCAACTGAAACCCTCCACCTGCGTCCTTGACCCAATACCAACAAGTTTTTTCAAAGAAGTATCGGGCATGCTAATTGATAATGTTCTTGACATAGTAAACTCGTCATTAGATACGGGGGTCTTCCCAGACTGTCTTAAGACTGCTGTAGTTAATCCCCTGCTTAAGAAAAATAATCTTGACCCCTCTGCTCTTGAAAATTTTAGACCCATCTCTAACCTGCCTTTCTTAAGTAAAATTCTAGAGAAGGCAATCGTTATGCAGTTAAATGACCACCTCAATAAACATGCTATTCTTAATAAATTTCAGTCAGGTTTTAGAACAAATCACAGCACAGAAACTGCGCCTGTTAAAGCAGTAAATGACTTGCGGGTAAATGCAGACAGAGGCCATTTATCTGTTCTCATCCTCTTAGATCTGAGTGCCGCCTTTGACACCATTGATCATAATATTCTTAGAATTCGCCTTAGTCAATGGGTGGGCCTCTCTGGCAGTGTCTTAAATTGGTTTGAATCCTACCTGGCAGGGAGAAAATTCTTTGTTAGTTGTGGTAATTACAACTCAAAGACACATGATATCTTATATGGTGTTCCACAAGGCTCTATCCTGGGTCCGCTGCTCTTCTCAATCTACATGCTTCCGTTAGGTCAGATTATCTCAGGGCACAACGTGAGCTACCACAGCTATGCTGATGACACACAGCTGTACCTATCAATAGCACCTGATGACCCCGATTCTCTTGATTCACTAGCACAATGTCTTACTTGTATTTCTGAATGGATGAATAGTAATTTTTTAAAGCTAAATAAAGAGAAAACTGAAATTTTAGTGATTGGCAATAACGGATACAATGAGGCTATTAGAAACAAACTGGATGCATTAGGATTAAAAGTCAAGACGGAGGTAAAAAGCTTAGGGGTAACTGTTGACTGTAATCTGAATTTTAAATCGCATATTCATCAGACCACTAGGACAGCATTTTTTCACTTAAGAAACATAGCAAAAGTTAGACATCTTATATCATTGAAAGATGCTGAGAAATTAGTTCACGCGTTTGTTTTCAGTCGACTAGATTACTGTAACGCACTCCTCTCAGGACTACCCAAAAAAGACATAAATCATTTGCAACTAGTGCAGAATGCAGCTGCTAGAATCCTAAATAGGAAAAGAAAATCCGAGCACATTTCTCCAGTTTTGATGTCATTACACTGGTTACCTGTGTCATTCAGGATTGACTTTAAAATTCAGCTTATGGTTTATAAAGCCTTAAATAATCTTGCCCCATCTTATATATCAGAATGTCTGACATCTTATATTCCAAATCGTAACCTTAGATCCTCAAATGAGTGTCTCCTTAGAATTCCAAGAGCAAAACTTAAAAGAAGTGGTGAGGCGGCCTTCTGCTGTTATGCACCTAAAATCTGGAATAGCCTGCCAATAGGAATTTGCCAGGCTAATATAGTGGTGCACTTTAAAAAACTGCTGAAAACACATTATTTTAACATGGCTTTCTCATAACTTCACTTTAATTTAATCCTGATACTCTGTATATCCAATTCATTATAATAACTATTCATGGTGGCTCTAAAATCTGTACTAACCCATACTCTCTCTTCTGTTTCTTTTTCCGGTTTCTTTGTGGTGGCGGCTTGTGCCACCACCATCTACTCAAAGCACCATGATGTTCCAACATTGATGGATTAAAAGCCAGAAGTCTGCATGACCATCATCATCAAGTCCTTCCATGAGAACCTTAAATACAAAGAGGACTACTTCATTTATGTTAGGTAGAATGCCTCGTGGCCTGGAACCCCTGCAGATTTTATTTTTTTCTCCAGCCATCTGGAGTTTTTTTTTGTTTTTTCTGTCCTCTCTGGCCATCGGACCTTACTCTTATTCTATGTTAACTAATGTTGTCTTATTTTAATTTCTTACTTTGTCTTTTATTTTTCTTTTCTTCATTATGTAAAGCACTTTGAGCTACTTTTTTGTATGAAAATGTGCTATATAAATAAATGTTGTTGTTGTATTTTATTCACTATATATCTAAATGTCTTATTTTATTGCTAATTTGTTTTCACTTTTATTTATTTTATTTTTATCTTCTCCATGTAAAGCACCTTGAATTGCATTGTAAAGTGCACAAAAATGTTCTCAATAAATAAAGAATGTTGCTTTTGTTGTAGTCATGGATTTCTGG
This sequence comes from Erpetoichthys calabaricus, assembly GCF_900747795.2. Lineage (NCBI taxonomy): Eukaryota > Metazoa > Chordata > Cladistia > Polypteriformes > Polypteridae > Erpetoichthys > Erpetoichthys calabaricus. Next base: position 274,742,214 of record NC_041394.2, on the reverse strand, counting down.
TATAGACTCAGGACATGTTGGAAAGAGTCCCCAAAAGTACAGTCAGGGCAGTGTGATCTTGGTATTATTTTCAAGAAACTGCATCCTGTCACTAATATACTGTACTTAACATTTTTTAACATGTGCATGATTGTATAATCTCCTTCTGAAATGATCTCTGATTAAAACAAATTAATTTTCTGTTCGTGAATAAAATTTTCATCACGGGTTGATATTTCTGTCCATCTATCATGGTTCTGTATGAATCTCATTCCTGGATTTTGTTTTTGATTTTTTTTTCTGTGTGCTTTCTTCTAGTTATTTCTCCTTCCTTGTGTTAGTATCTGTATTGTTTGTATAAATAAATTATCTTGTTTAAGCACTTTTTGTTAGTTTAAACTTAATTATTAATTACTGTAGTACTAGAGTGTTGTACCATGTTAGCCATTATGAATGTAGAGAAAAATCAATTATTAATAATAAAAGTTAATTATTAATAAGTCTCTTATTAATTACTTGTCTTCTGTCGAGGCATTGCATCCCACCTGCGATCACCTGCTTATCTAACTACTGTTCCCCTTGTCCTTTGCGGTCTTTAAACCATGTTGTTCTGATACCTTGCGTTTTTGATTTTTGACTTGTTTTGGTTTTTACTTTTTAGCATTTGGCATTGTTATTAGGACTTTCTGTCATTTTATCTTCTTTATTTTTTTTTGTTTTTGTTTTTAGAAGACATTCGATTCCTTTTTGTTATACACTGCTCCAAAAGAATTAAGGGAACACTTAATCACCACAGTCTCACACCAAGTCAATTAACCTTCAGGGATATCAGTCTGTCCAGTTAGGAAGCATAAGCGATTGTGAACTTCATCTGCTTTGGTGCAAATGAAAGTGATAACAGGTGCACTGGAGAGGCAATAGCAAGACAACTCCCAAAACTGAATGGTTTTGCAGGTGGTGGCCACAGACAATTCCTCTCTCCATATCCTTCCTGACTGATTCTTCTCTAGTTTTGCGTTTTGCTAGTGTCCTTGTCACTACTTGTAGCATGAAGCAGCACTTGCAGCCATTCAGATTGCACAATTAGTCCAGCTCCTCCAGAACAGCACAACCATATCTACTATCGCAAGAAGGTTTCTTGTGTCTCCCAGCAAAGTCTCAAGGCCATTGATTAATGCCTGATAAATGTAGGATTGCAGTACTCATGAAGTGAAAGATGGGTTTTGGGACAGGTAGATGGAGGTAACATCTAGGGTGCCTCAAGGGATGGTAATTGTAATGGTGATTGTAATGAATGATAAGATGAATGACCTGCAGGATCCTTTGCTGATGGTTTAGAGGGAGTGGGGTTTAGTTGGGGATACAGACAAGAGTTAAGTGATGCAATGGAAATCACTGTGTGCAACACCATATTTAAGAAGGAGGAAAATAAGCTGGTTGAATGGATGAATGACACAGTCAAGTTTCATTTTGTATATTCTTTTGCTAAATTGACAATAAAATTCATTTCACATGTGATTTCATTATGTATTTGTATATTTGCAAAAGGTATGTGACAGGATACCACGAGACGTGGTGAAGTAGGCTTTGAGAAATTTAGGTGTAGACGAATGGTTAGTGTCTGTGATTATGTCAATGAAGAAGGAAGAACAAGTGCTGGTCAAGACAGGAGATGAAGTACTGAGGCAAAGGTAATTTTGCACCAGGGATTTGTTTTGAATTAAGTGTTTTTTGGGGTAATGATGGATGTGGTTATAAGAGAGATACATAAAACATTGCCATGTATCATCTAATATGAAGATGATCACATTTTAATGGTGTAAAAGGGGAAGCAGAACTGAAGGGAAACATACTGAAATAGAAAGCTAGTTTAGAAGTGAAAACACAGAAAATGCAGAAAAGACTAACGTGATGTCTAGAGGTATAGGAACAGGAGGCGTCGAAGAGGTGGATGCATGGCTATGCAGTGTGTACAGTAATGGTGTTGGGAGAAACTCCATTCAATTCATGGATTTTCAAAGGGGATGCATAACGATCAATAGGGAGATCAATACATGGCTACTCCGGCTCCCGCTAACAATGTACGTTTTTCGTTAAATGTAATGTCTTCTCTGTTATGTTCTTTCATGAAAATTACCTACAATCGATCCACTTTACTCAAACTTCATGCATCTGATCAATCCAGTGCGTTATCCAGTGATTTGCTGGCTTTAGATCTCCAAACTCTATGCGGACTGGGAATACTAAGGCAGCAAGACTCAGAGGCCTGCACAGCAGAGATACCACCTACCATCACATGCCGCCCGGGGAAGCAACACAAGCGGTGTGGAAGACCACGCAAGCGAGGCACTTGGGCAGGTATCGCCGCTAGACTAAAGGCTAATCCACACAGACCAGTGCTTCCATCTATTCTGTTGTCAAATGTCCGCAAAATGGACTACCTAAGACTGGATTTAACCACAAAATGCAAGGTAACAGACTGTTGTGCACTCATTTTTACCGAGACATGGCTGAACTCCGCTGTTTCCGATAGCACGATTAGTCTAGATGGGCTAACAAACTTTCGAGCAGATAGGATTCATGCTCTCGGTGGAAAATCTCGGGTGCACAAATGTTGAATTTGTCTCGAGCCACTGCTCTGAGGATATAGAGTTTTGACACTGAAATGTCGACCATTCTACCTGCCGAGGGAATTTACAGCTGTCAGCATTACAGTTGTATACATCCCCCCCAGCGCAAACACAAAGGCAGCGCTATCTGCACTATATCAGTCTGTCAGTGCAATGCAAACTGCAAACCCGGACTGTGTTTATATAATTGCTGGAGACTTTAATCAAGCCAACCTAAAAACAGTTTTGCCACATTTTTATCAACATGTTGACTTTGCAACCCGGGGAGTAAACACATTGGATAGGGTTTGCACAAACATCAAACAGGCATTCAAGGCAACTCCCCACCCCCACCTTGGAAACTCGGACCATCTCTCTATTATGCTAATTCCTGCATACAGACCACTGCTAACTAGAAACAAACCATCTACAAAGCAGATACGAACCTTGCCAGAGGGAGAACTTTCAGCACTCCAGGACTGTTTTGAATCCACGGACTGGACTGTGTTTAGACTGGCTGCCATGATTAACCAGCACATCAACCTGGAGGAGTATGCAAGGTCTGTGACAGGATTTATATCCAAGTGTGTGGAGGATGTGACAGTGATCAGGAGTATCACCACATGTGCCAACCACAAACCGTGGTTTACCAGGGAGGTGCATGCCCTTCTGAGAGCACGTAATACGGCCTTCAAATCCGGAGACAGAGACGCTCTCAGATCTGCTAGAGCTAACTTGAACCGAGGCATGAGAGCAGCAAAACGTGCTTATGGGCATAAAATCCACAGTCATTTCACTGACTCAAAAGATCCCAAGTGCCTGTGGCAAGGCATCCAGTCTATTATGGACTATAAACCCTCCCCACCACCTGGTGATGATAACACAGACTTCCTCAACACACTTAACATATATTTTAGCCGGTTTGAGGAAAATAACAACACAACAGCAATAAAAGCCCCTCTCACTATGGAAGATGAAATACTCTGTCTCGACCACAGTGATGTTTGGAGAGCCCTGCGCAGGGTCAACCCACGGAAAGCTGCAGGTCCCGACAACATACCAGGGTGTGTACTCAGAGACTGTGCTGACCAACTTACAGTTGTTCTCACAGACATCTACAACATCTCCCTAAGACAAGCCATTGTTCCTCAGTGCTTTAAAGCCACTACCATTATTCCACTGCCAAAGAAATCACCAACATCATCACTGAACGACTATCGCCCTATAGCACTCACACCCATCATGATGAAGTGCTTCGAAGGGTTGGTCAAAAATCACATCACATCCAGACTGCCTGCTACATTTGATCAACTTCAATTTGCATACCGCCCAAATCGCTCCACTGATGATACCATAGCAACTGCACTCCATCTGACACTGGCTCATCTGGAAAATAAGAACAGTCATGTGAGGATGCTTTTTATTGACTTCAGCTCAGCCTTCAATACTGTCATCCCACAACACCTGGTAAAGAAACTGGAGCCACTAGGCATCAGCACCCCTCTGTGTAACTGGTTATTAGACTTTCTCACAAACAGACCCCAGACAGTACGTCTTGGACAAAACACCTCTGAGACTACCATCATGAACAATGGGGATCCCCAGGGCTGTGTTTCAAGCCCCCTACTGTTCACCTTGTTGACTCACGACTGCTGTGCCAATTACAACTCGAATCACATCATAAAATTCGCAGACGACACAACAGTAGTGGGCCTCATCAGTAATGACAATGACTCTGCATACAGAGAGGAAGTCAATCAACTCATTGCCTGGTGTGGAAAAAACAACCTGGCACTGAATGTCAACAAAGCAAAAGAGATCATTGTTGACTTCAGGAGAAAGCACATGCCACATCGGCCACTTACAATGCATGGAAACAGTGTGGAGTCAGTGAGAAGCACCAAGTTTCTGGGAGTGCACATTACAGATGACCTGACATGGACCACAAATACCACTTCTCTTGTCAAGAGGGCATAACAGTGACTTCATTTTCACAGAAGGCTGAAAAGAGAAAACCTTCCCTCTCCTGTCCTCACAACTTTCTACAGAGGCACTATAGAAAGTATATTGACCAGCAGCATCTCAGTTTAGTATGGTCGCTGCACTGTTGCTGAACAGAAGATACTTCGAAGAGTGGTGAGGACAGCGGAGAAAATCATCAGGTCCTCACTCCCATCTGTTCAAGAATTACACTACTCATGTTGCCAGAGCAGATCCATTAAGATCATAAAAGATCCCACACACCCGGCAAATGGACTGTTTCAACTTCTGTCCTCTAGAAAACGTTACCGCAGTATGCACTGCAGAACGACCAGATTTAACAGGAGCTTCTTCCCCCAGGCCGTCAGAATACTAAACTCTGTTAAATAACCTTAGTCCTTTTGCTCTCTTACTTATTGCACACTTTATTGCCACAAATAGGTCTTAAGTTTACATTATATTGTATTGTAATATCTGTCACACATGTGCACATGGGAGGCAGCTAAAGGGCTTGAGTAAGGGCAATTCCGAATCAGACCGGGATGTGGCAGAGTGCACTGACCCTTTTTCTCCCTTTCCTGTAGACCATTCATGGGAGATGCCACCTGGCTCTCTGGACGTCACTTCCAGGACCGAGCCTATGGAAGGAGACCTTGCCGGCTCCGGCCCCTGTGATGTCACATCCGGGCTCAAACCAATGGCTGAAGACCTTCATGAGCCAGACCCCTATGATCTCACTTCCTGTCTTCCCCTGCACCTTTTCCCTATTCCCTCAGTTCTGTTTTGGATTCGGTTTTGTGCACAGCAGTGCTGTATTTATTTACGCAACTTTGCAGCCAGGAAACCAATTATACAGGTGGCTGCCCCAAACCTTTTCATGACTCTGTGTCGAGTTTCTGACATATCGTACAATATTACATTGTATACACTGTATATATTATGTATAAATATTGTATTCATATAGTGCAATATCACAATCACTGTGAAACGATGTGCAATATTGTCTTTCATATTATATTTCACACACTGACTGACTTACATTTATATACAGTATATCTTTTGTTTTTATTGTTTGTACTGTGCTGCCTTGTGCTGTCTTACGCTGTCTTACCTACTTTTTGTGTAAGAAGTGAAATGTTTGTAATGTCTGTATGTTGTCTTGCATGCACTTGTCTTTTATGCACCTGTCTTTTATGTCTGCACATTGAGCCTGGAGAAATGCAATTTCGTTCAGCTATGCATCCATTGTTGTACTGTTGTATGGTATGAATGACAATAAAGTTCACTTACTTACTTACTTACTATAACAGATGCAATAGTGCAAAAAGCAATGTACAAATGGCGAGTGTAACCATTGTTTGTAGAACATGTGTGCTACTTTGGGGACATATTGTGGGCAAATGGATGTATGGGCACAGCAGTGATAGTAAGAATAAAAGGTGCAACGAAGAAATTGCAGGAGCTGTTCTTTGTTTTAACTTCTAAGTTACACCCTGGCACTGAAAGGTAAAGTTTATGAAAGATGTGTTAGGGGTAGAATGTTGCAGTAGGTGTAAGTTGTGGCTAATAAAGGTGGAATATGAAACAAAGCTGGGAAAATTACAGGTGATAATGGTCAGGTGGATGTGTGGAGAATTATGGAGTGAGAGAAAAAATAATGCTAAGTTAAGAGAGTGACTTGATGTGAAGTTGATAGGTGTTGTACTGAGAAAAAAAATCACTAATGTTGTTGAGATATGAGGAGCGAAAGACGGTATGATTGGGTGAAAAGGTGGAGGGCATGAGGCTCAGAGGAAGGCTTCTTGGGTGAAGAAGTGCGCCAGTATGTATGGGGAGGGCAAGAGGCCAAGAGAGACGTTTAGGGAGATGTGGCTGGAGGTGGTGTCTGAAGATATGAAAAGAATGAGTGTCACTACCAAAGTATGCAGCGGACACAGGAAAGTGGATGGAAAAGATTGGGTGGCAACTGACTAACTTGAGTAAACTTGTAACTTGTAAGACCATTAAACTGGCGACATGTTTTGGTTTTGCCTTGAATTTTTTTAATTGTTCTAGGCTTAATCTTCCTGAGTTATGTCCAAAAATGTCAAAAGTTTTAATCAAATGATTTTGGTGCTTCCTATCTTCCACAGTTCAAGAAAATGATGGAGGCAGAAACCCTTAAAGCAAGAATAATCAGCATATAAGAACATATCAGCAACCCTAAATTCACCCCAAACATTTCATCGTAACAGATATTGTTACAGCAATTGCAAATCTTAAAAATGAAAACTATTTCTCCCTGAATTACCATTTTGGACAAGTCCCATCTTTTTAATATGTGAAGGCAAGTGGGAAAAAAATGAAAACAATAAAAGAAATATAAAGCTTCAATAAATAAAACCTTCTTGCATACACCAATTGTAAATGGTAATCAATGGAAGAAAAGGAGATAAAAACAATTCTATGGGCAAGATTTTATAAGAAGATCACTTTTTCTTATACTCTGTCTGTTTCAAGTCCTACTAATGAAAGAAAACACAGGTAAGTATAATCAGATAAACTGCCCACTCTCCTAATAATGACTGGGGTGATGCATATGTACAATAATAGAATCAGCCTGTTTTTTGACACTTCTCCTCCTTCCAGGATAGCTGGGCTGATTGATAATTTTCACACTACCAGCTCACTTATCGCAACATCTTCTGCAGCCATTCAGAAGTCCAGTAGACCAACCAATGTTATACTCATAACCTGATTAACTCTGATTTAATATAAACCTTCTCTTCATCAGGGCATATGAGAATGAAATCTTTGCAATGTACGGTTATGTGTAAAAATAGAAAGGCAGAGATCCCACAGGGGAAAGGACACTTAATATATGTTTAAAAATGATGAGTGACAGAGATTTCTAGGATGACTCTTTATAGGCTCTAATATATTCTGATTTTATGGGAGAGTTGCACTACAAGTAACAGTTACCAGAAAGCCATAACTCTGCTCACTTCATGCATCACTGCAAATTGCTATTACTGCTACTAATCAGTTTCTTGAAAAGTAGGACACAGCAGCAACATTTGATTTAAATTTATCAATATGAATAATCATTAAACTCTAAAAAGTCACTGGGGACTCACCTGCAGCAAGAGATATTGCATACTTTAAGGACAATTAAACTACTGGAAACTTTTAAAAATGTTTGAATTTCACAGTGAAATCATGTCTCTCTTAAAACTTAAATTAGGCTTTAAATGTTGATATTGCAAATTGTTGACTAATTTTTTGCAATTTAATAATTTTCCAATTATGCGACACAGAAAAAAAAATATAATTTAATACATGATAGTTAATGTGAAGGTGTATTGTATGAGGTAGGTGACCTACATATCACTGACATTTCTGCAATATTAACAGTTAAAACATATAATTTGGTTGTAAGCACTGTGGCGAGTGGCTGGGGGCAGTACCCAGCCAGGACACCTGGAAGGACCAGGAGAGGGACTACGACTCCTCTGGACCACAAGAGGGCAGCCATCCTGGTTGGTATGGGGACCACAGGAACAGAGCATGGAAGCTCAACCCTATAGGGGCCCATGGTCACCGCCAGGTGGCACCCACATGCCTGAAGAGCACTGGCCGTCAGCACTTCCGCCAAACCCAGAGGTGCTGGCGGAAAGATTACCAGGGACATCCGAAGTGCTTCCAGGTGCTCAGCTGGCACTTCCACCACACCAGGAAGTGCCAGCGAAAGTTCATCAGGAGGCACCTGGAGCACGTCCGGGTGAACATAAAATGCGCCGCCTCCCTCCATTCAATAGCTGGAGTCGGGTGGAAGAGGACAGAGCTCGGAGGAGAGGAGAGGAGTGGAGGTGGTCAGAAGAGAGGCATTAGAGAAAGAGAGGCCTGGACTAAGGGTGATTGGTACGAGAGTACTGGGTTGTGTGCGTCATGTAAATAGTGTATATAATGAGTAAACTTGCATTGGTGTCTGAACCTTTGGTGTCCGCCTGTCTGTGTCTGGGCCACTTTCCACAGCACCTTCGAAGGCATTGCATAGTTAGCATACTGAGAAAAAAAGCATTTTGGTTAAGACAATTTATTAGTCTTTCAACATCCAGTTAATTTGTTGTTAACAATATCATTAAAATTTATAACAGTAGAACATAAAGTCATTTAACAAGTTTTGAAATTTAAAGTGTTTTAGTTTTAGAAAGATCTGCAGTGTTTTTGTTGTCAAACACATTTCTCATATTTAACATTTTGCTGTAAATATATGGATGCTATCCAGTGACCTGAAGACTGGACTCCTTCAGTACTGTGTCTCTTCAGAGAATCCTTGGGTACTGCTGGTTTGTCTTTGTGTCGAATGAGCAGTTGCTCGAGGAGTCCCGAATGAGGCACATTACCTGCATTGTGGGGGAGTGTTTGTTACGGCACTACAGCTATGTGGTGTGGTTCCCTGAGGATGATCCGGCTCACAGAATCCTCATTGTTGATGACCCAAGTGGCTGGACATAACACATGGCTGCTGCAGATACAGTAGATGGTCATTTCCAGAGGGTGGGCCTGGACCACGTGTCTCCCTGAAGGTTTGCCAATCATGATCCTGAGCTTTTTAGTTTTGTGGCGGGTGTGGCAACTCACAGTACCAGTACATGCTCCCCAATCTGATCTGTAAATATGGTAATAAATATATTGTGAATACTTTTTTACTGTGTAGAAAAGGTTTTGTTAAGAGGATATAATGATTTTAATGAGAAAGAAAAAATTGTGTTTACAGTTTTCAGTATGTAATAGTTTAAAAGATTTAGATTTAGTTTCAAGAAAATAAATCCAATTGAACCTTGTGGAACACCACAAGTAACAGGAGCTGTTGAGAACAATGAGCTGCCAAATGTAACACTTCAATACCTACTTCATTTTCAAACAGATTATTGAAGATATCATGTTCAACTGTGTCAAAAGCTACACTAAGATTCTAAAGAATTAGAATAAGTCATTTCCTTGGATTAGCGGCTGTCAGTAAATCATCTGCCACTCTCAGTAGATCTGATTCAGTGCTATAAGTTTTCTGAGTCCAGACTGAAAATCATCTTAAAATTCAACCTGTTCCAGAAAACACTTTAACTGAGAGAGAACAACTATCTTTAGAATTTGACTAAGAAAGGTAAATTAAAGATTGGGAGAAAATTATTAGGAAGAGGTGGGGCCGTGTTTGCTTTCCTAAGCAATGGCTGAACCACTGCTTGTTTACACCATATTGGGACTGAGCCAGTCATTAAAGAACTGTTTATAACTGCCACAACATTATGACCATTTGTTTCAAAAACCTCCTCAAACAGATGGGCAGGCATAATATCAGGATAGGAAGACAGCTTCATTTAAGACCATTTTGGTTAAGCTAATAAACCAGATCCTCAGTATCAACATGTGTAGAGTTTCAAATTATGTCAGTATACTGACAAGTCATATAGGCATTACAGAAGCGACAAACAATAGCAGAATCAAGACTCTCAATGATAAAATGAAGCTGTACAATTATAATGAAAGCACATGCTGACATCAAATACAATAAGTCTATGATTGGAGAGACAGGTATTATACATTTCCACATCACCAACTAGAAAACCACAGGAAAAAACAAGGTTCAAAGTGTGTCCATGATCTTGAGCCAGACCTTTGACTATCTGAGTCAAGTTGAAAGACTCATCTACTATATAATAGAAGGCTACTGTCTGTATATGGGTCCTCCAATTAATTTGATCGGTGAGTTCAGCATTGGTATAATTGATCAGTTTCACTTTAGTTGCTCTGTCAAATGCGATTGAGATAGAAAGTGCCAGGCAATAGAGGTTTTACATACACATGAATTCTGAGAAGAGGTGCAAAGTTTAACTCCTGATTGTGACTATTTTTTAGTTTTACAAAAAGGAGTTTAAATGGACCATTCCAACAACAACAAAACAAAAATTTTTCCAACAATGTTTAGTTGCTAAATACAAATAGGGGGCAACCTGAGTCACCGTTTAATGACAGGAAGTATACAGGAACAGGAGCAAGTAAGGCTACTTGAAATGTCAGTCTGAGAAGTAGGCTTTACAGTAATGTGATTGAGAGAGAAACTGCTGGCCAAAACAGGCCATAAGAATACTAAACACACACATAGGACAAACACTGACAGTACATGTTAGGCAAGAGATATCACATATTTGAACTTTATTCTATAACCTGGTTGTAACAGGTAACGAAGCTAGTTAAGATATAAAAATGTAATAACCAGTGGTCTAGTATGGCAGCAAATATGGACATTAAATTCCCCAAAGATTAAAGTATGATACAGTGGCATCATGAGAGACATGTCTTAAGTCTGAAACTCTTAAATAAAATACTTATAGAATTTGGAGGTCAATACACGAGTGTGCAAAGCACTGGTTGTAACTCAAAACTAGAATGAAAATTAATGTCACTCCTTAAGATGTAATAAATCCAGATTGCAAATAATGAATGTGTCATTATAAAATGTTTTATTCTCTTACATATTTGGCATTAAATAGTATTAAGTACTTTTTTTGTGTAGATACAAACATATTGTGCCTATATTTTAGCTCACTTCCTGTGCATACAGGTTAAATATAACTGTTACTCACAGCAATTACTCTTTCAAAAGCTAATAAATTAGGCCAGACCTATCTAAGAAGAGATGTATAATGCTAGGCGACATTAGATGTTTGGATGAAGACCCTGAAATGCCCTGGGCAGATTCTACTTATGCACTATTACTTCAGAGACCTGCTGAGGACAAGAAGACTTCTGATTACTGAAGTGGACATTAATGTTTGAGTAACAGACAATTCTCTATTATTTTGTTGATTGTGAGTTTTTGATATCTTAAATTTTGCTTATTAAATTTTATGAGATTTTGGAATAACATTATTCAAGGGACTCTAGTGATGTCTTTTTGTTTGATGCCTTTCCTATTTGATTAGATCTGATTATTATGGTCATATTGTTGCAATGCTCACATGATGAAGAAATCACAAAACATAGTATGTCATCTCATTCAGCCTATAGAAGATGGCAGTACATAGCTTCTGACATGCAAGGATTTGGATCCTTTTATTTAAACAAACACATGTACTGTTTTGTAAAACCAATGTTAAAGACGGTTTTGCATGCAGTTTCACGACTCACTAAATGATGATTTTCTGCCATTTTTTTACGTTTTTCAGTGGGTGGAAAAAAGAACTATTGTTTCCTAAGGCCTTGCTAGCTGTGTAATTCAGGTCAATTGCAGTACGCCAGTAAAATCAATTAATATCTTACTGTTCTATCATCACAAAAGAGTACAGTGTGTTTTTATTTTAATGTGATACGCAACATTTTTTTCTACATGAAGACCACCAAAATGCACTATCATGCATATTACTGCATTTTCTCCCCGAAAAAACAAAGCCTGCCCCTTCCTGTCACCTAGCAACCACCCTTTCTTCTTTCTTGATTCCTGCATATAAGGGTGAAGATAGGCATGCACCAAGTGCCCATGGAGGAACAAATTAAGTATTGTTTTTATCTTTTAACACCAGTGTTTTTCTAGTTTTATTTTTTAGTTTTTTTAGTTTGTTTTTGATTTGATTTAGTTTATCTATGTTCCTACCCTCACCTATGGTCATGAGCTATGGGTAGTGACCGAAAGAACGAGATCGCGAATACAAGCGGCTGAAATGAGTTTCCTCTGCAGGGTGTCTGGGCTTTCCCTTAAAGATAGGGTGAGAAGCTCAGTCATCCGGGAGGGGCTCAGAGTAGAGCCGCTGCTCCTCCGCATCGAGTAGAGTCAGATGAGGTGGCTCGGGCATCTGATCAGGATGCCTCCTGGACGCCTCCCTGGTGAGGTGTTCCAGGCATGTCCAACCGGGAGGAGGCCCCGGGGAAGACCCAGGACACGCTGGAGGGACTATGTCTCTCGACTGGCCTGGGAACGCCTTGGGATTCTCCCGGAAGAGCTAGAAGAAGTGGCCGGGGAGAGGGAAGTCTGGGCATCTCTGCTCAAGCTGCTGCCCCCGCGACCCGACCTCGGATAAGCGGGAGACAATGGATGGATGGATGGATAGTTTTAGTTTCTCACCATTTTTCAAATTTTAGTTTTGTTTAGTTGGTGGTTCTTTTTTAATTCTTATTTACTTTTACTATTTCAGCAATTAACTTTTAGTTATTGTCACATTTTTTAGTTTTGTATTACTCACCAAAAATGTCCACACATACACTGTTTTGCAGGTGTGAAAACAGTTTTCTTCAAAGCTGTCATATTGTATATCATTCATGTTATGCTTGTCAATACATACAGTTTTACTATCTGTTATAGAACTCAATTTTCACCTGATAATGTGACAGTTAAAATATAATCACAAAATGCAAAAATAAAAAAATGAGTGTGCTCTGATGTCATTTGTTACTTTACCCTGAAACAAGTTTAAGCAAATGGTTATTTAATTTCCCTTAGATTCCTTTTGTGAGCAGTTAGAGCGTCACTAACACATAGACTCTTATTTTATATTTATTTTTGATATTTCCTGATGCTATTTGTTATCTAACCAATCATAAAAAGCTAAAGACCATACATCATTCAGGTGTCTTTGGGAATACTTCACAGACTAATCCAATTTACAGTAAGTGCAGTGTTAAGGAGGACATCTGGTTTTGGTCTCTTCATCTTGTGCATTGCATTTCTGCAGAGCCTCTAGCAATGTGAGCGATTATTGAAAAGACAAGCCAGGAAGAGCAGAGATTATAAGAAATTAATTTACGCTAAATTAATTTTCCCTTTCAAAGGAAAGTTTAAAGGAAAGACAATCACTCAATCACTTCAGCTTTTGCTGATGGAGTCATTTGGAAATGCATTACAGAAATACTGTGGCTCCTGTGGCTATCATAAAATTTTCTTAGGTCTGATAGCTTGTGGCAGTTTGTAAACCCTAAAACAAAACATTAAATTACAGCTTCAAAATTAAATAAATTGTTAACAAACTATTGCTCAACTGCTTTTGGATTAACTTATAATGATGATGCAACCATCAAAAATGCTTCTCTAAACGAGATATATCCATTGCTCCATAGACTATTGGCACCAGAGATGCAAGGCTTAAAAAGCTATGCCAACATGTTTACCTTCAAATATGGGTTGATGAAAATGTACAGAAACTTTTCAGAATCTGTTCTGTTGGGATTATATCAGCTTTAGCCATGTTTCAGAGAGCTAGAGGTAAAATACTAGAGGTGCTATTCAGGAGGCACTATAATTTGCACAAAATCCAGGTTAGATGATGTATATATGCCTAGCGCATAAAATACTTGAATGCGGTCTTATGATGTCGTGAAAATTTTAGATTGCGTATTGATAAAGGAAAATGGTATTTTTTGAAAGATTCTTTGGAAAACCTTGGTTATGTTATCAATGCTGCAGGCTCGCATAAGTAAATTGAGGAAGTAAAAGCAATAGTGGAGGGACAAGCTTGATCCAACTTCACTCAACTGAGATCCCTTCTAGGTCCAATGAATTACTATTGCCAATTCATATCAAATCCAGAAAACATTTGGAAGCTGTGCAGTTTGCTGGTACATAAGTGAACATGTTGTTATTGTTCTAAAAAGTGTGAGCCTATGTTAAAAAGGCCAAATAGCTACTTGTGCCACACAGTGTATTGATCCAAAGTTATACTATGATCGACACTGTACGGCTCCTGTAATACATGGTGTTGGTGCAGTAGTCTGTCATATGCTACATAATGGGTAACAAATATCAGCTTTTGCTACACACAGGCACTCAGCAAAGCAGAACAAAATCCATACAATCCAGACACAAAGATAGGTGTTGACCAAAGGAAACTAAATCAACCCATTTTTATTTATTATCAAAATAAATGTGAATTGATCCTTTTACTATTTACCACTATATGTTTGTATAAGTAATTAGTAATAACACTGATATCACATGCTGCCACAAATAGTTACAAGAAGTTGAAATTAAAACAGTTCCAGAGTCACGGATAACCATTTCTTTTAAGGACTAAAACCACCCTCTTAGATAGCTTGGTGACAGTGGTTAACGCTACACTGGAGTGCATTGCTACACGCAGCTGTTTGGGGATCTGGACAAAGAACACGAGAGGACAAGATGAGCATTACAGAGATACTTCATAACATTCCTTGTGAAGAACAGTAATGAGAAAAAAGGCAACAGGTAGGTAGAAAGTAGTTAGAGTAGAAACTTTGGCACTGTCTTATTACTTTGGGACTGCCCCTGTAACTAAGACAACTGGCATTGTTTATATGACAGCTTAGCTGAATAAATGCCAGACTGCAACTTTTGTGCACAAAGTAATAAAATCCTAGCAAACATTTTGCATTGAACTGCTCAGTTGTACTCGACTGTGTTGTTTTTAAATCTGTTTCAGATGGTGCATACTTTTAAGGGAGTTGCATAAAATAAAAAAAGATTATACAGTTTCAAAGTTACTATATATTTATTTGAAAAGAAATCACAAAATGATAAAAGAAAAATCTACTTCATTAAAAATATCTGTTATACTCAAATTGTTTAACTCGATGATAAATAGTTTAGAAGTTGTGTTGCTCATGTACTGTTTATCTATGGTATTAACTGACACAAATATTACATGATAGCAAAGTAGTTTCCTTATAATGTAACACATAAATCACTTTGCCTGTGTTGCAATGTCTCATTTTCTAAAAGCTTTTTAAAATAATACAACCTAAAGGATAAACCAGAAATGTTTTCATTGAGCGCCGTATGCTTATTTATGCTTATTTGTGCAATTTAAACGACCAGGCTCTTCTGCATTTCCTGAATTTAAATATCCAACTAATGTAAAATTAAACTAATAAGGCTTTAGTAGGCAAATCTAATAATTGTGAATGCTGAAAAAGTGAAGCTTAGTGAGTAATTTTGGCTTACCAGCTCCAGCTGACACATCCCAAACTGTACTATTTTTCTGTTAAAAGTATTCACTGGTGTTTTCTTGTTGAATCCTTCACTCACTTAGTTATGCTTGAAAAAGTCCAGGAAACTGTATGGATCCTGCCAAGAATAACCACACCAACAGCATATTAATAAGTAGGAGGCAAAAGTAAAAGGGAAACTGCCAAAGGAAATTCATTCATTCTGCCTAAAGAGTCCTTCAAATAACATAGCCTACCCATCGTTTAAAGGTTAAGGAATGCATTATGAAAATGGAGCAAGTAAATGAAAAGTAGGTCTTTATTAAAAATGTGCTTTGTTTACAATAGTTTAAATGAAATGTTTTTCTGCATTTCTTCAGTCAAATCTTTATCTGAAATAGAGCAATTCACATGTACTAATTATATTAAGGTATGTACGAAAGCTAAATATTTTATCAAACCAAAGGAGAAAATAATAAATATATTCTCAAAATAATACAACATGCCACAAAATCCTTCAAACATCTATATTTCAGAGAAAACAGCTATACACTTGCTAGTATTTTTACTTACTCCTACAAGATGTTTTACTAATTAAAATTACATGCATGAAATTAGTGGTGTACAATACAGTCATATAAAAAGTCTTATTACAGTTTTAGTGCACTAGTTGGTGAAATATTTGTTAGACTGTTGGGCAGCTTAAGCACCATTTTTCCAAGTTCAGACACATTTTTGACTGTTTAATTTTACACGCTGATGACACAATTTTAACAAGAATATGGTAAGATATTACTATGGTTTCATGCCAGGAAAGACGTGATAGACAGATCTGAAGGACAGATGTGATGTTTGCTCTGAGGGTGTTGATGGAGAAGTATAGAGAAGGCCAGAAAGAGTTGCATTGTGGACCTGGAGAAAGCATATGACAGGGTGCCTCGTGAGGAGCTGTGGTATTGTATGAGGAAGTCAGGAGTGGCAGAGAAGTACGTAAGAATTGTACAGGATATGTACGAGGGAAGTGTGACAGTGGTGAGGTCTGCGGTAGGAGTGACGGATGTATTCAAGGTGGAGGTGCGATTACATCAGGGATCGGCTCTGAGCCCTTTCTTATTTGCAATGGTGATGGACAGGTTGACAGACGAAATTAGACAGGAGCCCCGTGGACTATGATGTTTGCTGATGACATTGTGATCAGTAGCGATAGTAGGGAGCAGGTTGAGGAGACCTTGGAAAAGTGGAAATATGCTCTAATGAGGAGAGGAATGAAGGTCAGTAGGAACAAAACAGAATACATGTGCGTAAATGAGAGGGAGGTCAGTGGAATGGTGAGGATGCAAGGAGTAGAGTTGGCAAAGGTGGATGAGTTTAAAAACAGTATAGAGTAACAGGGATTGTGGAAGAGAGGTGAAAAGAAGCGTGAAAGCAGGGTGCAGTGGGTGGAGAAGAGTGTCAGGAGTAATTTGTGAGGGACAGGTATCAGCAAGAGTGAAAGGGGATGTCTACAAGACGGTAGTGAGACCAGCTGGGTATATTGGGAGAAGGATGGTAAGGATAGAAGGGCATGCATGAGGAAAAGAGGAAGGACTAACAGAAGATTTATGGATGTTGTGAGAGAGAACATGCAGGTGATGGGTGTAACAGAGCAAGATGCAGAGGACAGGAAGATATGGAAAAAGGTGATCCACTGTGGCAACCCCTAATGGGAGCAGCTGAAAGGGGAAGAAGAAGATAGTAAGACATTACTAAAATCTTATGGTTTTTGCTATGGATGTCAAGAATGTGTCACTGTGCAATACAATGTTATTTTGAAGGCTAAATTTGAATCTATAACAAAATTTTTATAGGTGCTAAGGACACTTCATCTGATTATGATTATTATTTTTGAAGAACCTAGAAAAACCTGCAGAACCTTAACAGTTATGTATACATCTTTGTTTCCGCTGTGGATGATGTTTGGAGAGAAAAAAAGCCAGATATTATTTGGTTTTGAAAATCTTTTCAACAACTCAGATTCAGCATTAATTTGTTACACCCCTTTCTGAAGTACCGTAAATATAACATATTAGTCTGGATGTTTAAGTACAGATAAACATTCCATTACTCAAGTAAAATTCTTTTATGTCTGTGTTGTCTATTTTAAAGTCATTGAGGACTTTTAAGTAAATTCAGTCAATGTACAAATAAGAAACAATTCTTCCATGCATCTTGTATTAAATTCTGTGAAGCTTTATGTGGTTTGACTTATTTCAAGGTTTAGGAAACATCATCTGTAGAAGTACACTATGTAAATGCTGGAAATTTTTTAGGATTTTTTTTTTTAGTTTTGCACAAGCGTTTATTACTTCGCTTAAATAATTCTAATTCATGCACAGATATTTTAATAACAAAACCAAAAGTTAAGCTAATGTAGGCTCAGAGATCAAATTAAGAAATAAATCAGTAGCAAATCAGATCAAAATTAATGTTTTTTTCTTTTGTTTATAGTTTGTCTAAATTCAAGAAAATCCGATATTTAAGTAACTGCAGTTTCTCCAAAAAAAGCACCTTTGTGTACAAATTCATCTTTTGTGTCTTTTTTATTGATTCCTTTGTTAATAGTAATATTTTTTATTAACATTATAATTTCATTTCCGTGTGTCCCTGCTTGATCTACTTAGTTCTTTGTTTTTTGTGGATATTTCCTGAAGAGTCTGGGCCACCTGTCCATCACCAACAAGGGACTGCTCCAAGCCCTATAAAGGCTGAGGGGACACACAGTCCCTTGCCATCCATTATATGCGTTGAGTGTTGGTGAATTCTCTTTGATTATTACCATGTTTTCTTATTAAATTGCTGAATTTTGACCTCTTTGCTCTATTTTTGACCTCTCTCTGGATCTATGTATTGGAACTTGCTTGTCACTGGGTTACCTACAGTTTTCAGGTTAGTCCTTTTGTGGATTGCGTACTCCTCGGAGCTATAAGTGATATGGAGCATTTTTGTAAAATATATGTTTTATTTTACAAAGACTCTTTGTTTACCCTTTCTGTTATACAAACCAAAGGTTGACAGTAACCCTTGCTTTTTGGCACTTCAAAATTACCCATTTTGAGGGCCGGCTACACACGTACTTTGGATGCCTTATTTTGGGATTTTGTGTTGTGTATCTTCCCCAGATGAGGACACAAATGAAGTCACTTCCAGAACAATGGTATGATTATAACGATGTAATGACAAAGTCATTGCACAGTTATGATTCTGTAGGAACATATTTAAAAAATGGAAAGCACAGTAGAAGGCTACTGGTTGACCTAAGTACCAAAATCAACTGCAACACTAAACTAGTAAATATTTTGTATTTTAAGTCTGCTTCAGTCCTAGATAATTCCTGGAAAAGCAGCTCCTATTTGATAAGATGGGAGGGTTTACCTACAAACATTAGTTCTTAAAGAACATTAACACTATGTAATACACTACAATAACAAGTAAATAAACAGAGCAAATACACAAAGACTAAACTAAGTAAATATGCAATAACAGTAATAATTTATACCCCAAAGTAGCAAGAGTAGCGTATAAAAAAATTACATGAAAGAAAAAAATGCAGGTATATGAGATAATGGCATGCTCCTATACTATTCATTTATATAATTTTACTTATTACATATTACATATTTAAATAATACTGCATCATTTGATTGATTTGACATAGCTGTCTTAGCATGCCTATTTATACACGTGGCTATGTCTTAGGTTTAGCTTTACATTTAGGTAGATTTTAATATCCCACTGGGAGGTGTGCTTGCATCTAGATTGCTGTCAACTGTTTTATGTTTCTGTGAAATAAATAAAACAGTAATCTCCAAGTAGGATTTAGTGATGTCTTATTAAAAAAAAAACTGCTGTGAGTGCAGTAGTAAGCTATTTTCTCTGTTGTGGCAAAGTGGAAAAAAGACTCTAATAGCACAAGGCAGTTAACAACAGTGGAGTTTGCCAATCGTAAATCTACCTATTTATTTGCTAAACTCATATTTTGCAGTCCAAGTAAATATTGGGCTTGGGTCCATCATGGCAGTATTGATTTCAAGACAAAATCTAATCCTTAAAGATTCATCATCAATGTATTCTATTTATACATTATCCTAATCTGCTTTTTCCAGCACAGTTCACCATTAATAGGGAACTGTCTTGATAGCAACTGTAACAAAGTAAAATAAACTCTGGATAGTTGTTGTGTATCATTTAATGGTCAATATGCCTTTAAAGAAAGTATATTAACATAATTGATATCTGCGGCCCATTCTTTTACTACCAGGACACATATACAGTACTCTTTACAATTTACTTGAGAAGTTTTAGTCAGATTTTCATGCCAATCTTATTAGAAAAAACGCTTAAATTTATAGTGTTAATGACATTGTAAAGAAACACAATTTTTTTCTTAGATTTAACCACAGCCTTTGACACCATTGAGTACTATACTCAGTTACACAGGCTTGAATGTTTTGCTATAATGTCCAACACAGGTCCTTGCATGGTTTAATACAAACTTTTGGAATTGATTTCACTATGTGCTAAAATGTGATGATACTTCATTAGGTCTTAAAGTTAGATGTGATGCTCCTTAGGCTACAGTATTCGGGGCATTGTTGTTTTCATTTTAAATGCCACTACAGGGAAATGTACTCAGAAAACATAACATAATCGGTTATAATTTTTTCCTTCAACCCACATGATGGTTCACCAGTTGTGTCCTTAATTAATATTGTAAATGAATTAAAAGATTGTATAAGCATAAAAAATTCTCCTTGAATATAAAAAGAATAAATGCTATTAATTGGTAAGAATAATATCAAAAGCAACAAGGTCATATTACTTTTTAACTCAGTAGGCCTTAACATGAATTTTGCTTAATTAGGTCACAATCTATATTTTATCTTTAGCACCATTTGATCTTTTACACAATCTCTAAACCTCTTTTTTCTGGTTTAAAATAGGAAAATTAAGAAAAGTATGGCAAAAACAGATTATGCTTTAAATTATAATATGTTATTCACAGGCTATTTAACTCATTTATTTGTACAGGCTCTCCTATAATCTGTGTTTCTTCTTGTTATCCTTTGCTTAGATGACAGCAGAGATTTTGGGATCAAGGGCAAATGACTGCTCAGAAAATTTACTTAATTAGCATATGTCATCTGAAATGTGACTCAGGTCAAGTTGGGGAGAATGCACTAGTACAACGCGTTACTGCACCCACCACAAACTGAAACAACTCAGGATCCTGGTTGGCAACTCCCCAGACAGACATGCGGCCCAGTCCCAGCCCCTGGAAGTGAACATCTGTCTACCACTACAAGGTGTTACATGGTCTGGTCCAGCCACTGTGGTCCTCAACAGTGAGGATCCTACAAGCTGAAATCACCCTCTGGGAATCATGCCACATGGGTCGTAATGCCGTAACTGACATTCGATCACAATGCAGGTTATGTGCCACATTTGAGACTCCGTCAGCAACCCAAGCATTCTCCAAAGAGATACAATGCCAAAGGAGTCCAGTCTTCATCTCAGGTCACTGGATAGCACCCATTTCTCACAACCATCTAGCAAAACAGGATACACCAGGACTCTAAAGACTTGGACCTTTGGAATAATAATAATACATTTTATTTATATAGCGCCTTTCTCATGCTCAAGGCACTTACAGAATATAATAAAGAACGGCAGCGTATACAGTATATAGCATTGTACAAACCAGATAAATAAATAAAGAAGATTAAGACAGTGAATTCTGAAAAAAAAAAGAAACAGACAACATAATTGATGGTCTTGCACACACACACAGGTTACATGAGCATCTTGACAGAGAGGTAAACTGAGAGAAGGGTAATAAAGTCAAATAGAGCTAAAAGCCTTCCTGAACAGATGAGTTTTGAGTTGTTTTTTAAAAGAATTCATGGAGTCAGCTGACCTGATTAATTTCGGTAGGTCATTCCAGAGTCTGGGCGCTATACAGCTGAAGGCCCTGTCACCCATGGAGTGTAGATTAGTGAGGGGCACAACAAGATTGCCAGAATCAGAGGACATTAGTGGGCGGGCAGGCACATAGTGATGGAGAAGGTCATTGATGTAGTTTGGCGCGAGGTTATTTAAGGCTTTGTAAGTTATTAGTAGGATTTTATATTCGATTCTGTAAGACACAGGGAGCCAGTGGAGACGGAGCAGGATGGGTGTGATGTGCTCGCTACTGCTGGTTCGAGTAAGGACTCTTGCAGCTGAGTTTTGAATAAGCTGGAGCTATGATATAAGATTAGAAGGTGCACCTGCCAGTAGGGAATTACAATAATCAATGCGGGATGTGATAAAAGCATGGACAAGTGTCTCAGCATTAGAAAAGGAGAGGAAGGAGCGAACACGGGATATGTTACGGAGGTGAAAGTAAGAAAGTTTCTTAATGTGATTTATGTGGGCGGAATAAGAGAGGGAGGAATCAAAAATGACACCAAGATTTTTTATAGTAGAGGCAGGTCTGATGAGATCACCGCCAAGATAGACTGGGAAGGAGCTCATTTTATTAAGTTGCATTTTAGTCCCAATTTGCAGGAGTTCAGTTTTATTGCAATTTAATTTTAAAGAGTTCTGCTCCATCCAGGTTTTAATTTCACTATGGCAGGTTGTGAGCTGAGAAAGCTCTGATGAAGTTCCACTTTTAACATTGAAATAGAGTTGAGTATCATCTGCATAAAAATGATAACCCAGTCCATAGCTACGGATAATATGGCCAAGGGGAAGCATGTAAATACAGAAAATCAGAGGACCGAGGACAGAGCCCTGAGGAACTCCTTGTGTGACTGGCGCTGAGCTGGATCTGCTGTTGCCAAGACTAACAAACTCTTGCCTATCAGTCAGATAGGACTTGAACCACTGGAGGGCAGTGCCAGAGATACCCAGCATGTTCTCCATTCTGGACAGTAGCAGCACCACACTCCCCTTTCCAGCAACCTAATGATCCCCCAGGCTCTTCCAATATGTCTACTGACTTCATAGGAAGAGCCACCAGAGACATGAATGTAAACCTCTTGACAAGGTCGACACTGTCTCTGCAGGCACACACACTGCTGATGGCTGCGCCCAAGAGGTCATTAAAGGCTTGGATCTTGGTTTTTATCCAGGACACTCGCAAGAACCGACACTCAGACTCCTTGCTCAGTCTCTCGAGAGCCCTGGTTTGAGACTCCATTAACTCCATGAAGATCACAGCATCGTTGGCAAAGTCAAGATCAGTGAATCTTTCTTCACCAACAGATGCCCCACAGCCGCTGGACCCCACAACCCTGCCCAACACTCAGTCCATGCAAGCATTGAACAGTGTAGGAGCAAGAATACACCCCTGGCAAACCCCAGAATCAACAGGGAAAAATCCAAAAATTATGCCTTCACTCTGTACAGCATTCAGAGTACCAGTATAAAGGCCGGCCATGATATCCAGCAACTTTGGGGGAATTCCCACAAAGTCTAAGGAGGTCCTATAGTGCAACTCAATCACCTAAGTCAAATGCTTCATGAAAATCATCAAAGGCTGCAAATAAACTCTGCCGACACTTGTGTTTACAATCCATGAGAACCCTCAGTCCCAGGATGTGGTTGATGGTAGACTTCTTAGGCGTAAAACCAGACTGCTCCAGTTGCTGGTAGGTGAGCAAGTAATCTTGGATCCTATTGAAGGTGACTCATCCAAGGACCTTACCCGGCCCTGAGCAGTGTTATCCCCCTATAGTTGCTGCAATCCAGATGATCACCCATTCCTTTCCAGATAGGGACAACAAGTCCCATTTTCCAGTCAGTTGGAATGCTTGCAATGCAAGGAGGACAGCCTTACCACCAGCTTGGAGAAGTTCACCACGGATACCACAGATCCCTGCAGCCTTCCCTACCCTGAGCTTGTTCACCACCTGCGGAATCCCAGTGAGACTGGGTGGTTCACCTTTAATTGGAGGATCAGCCACAATAACCCAAAGTTATCCATTGTCCTAGGCAGAGGATCAGCTATAAACTGCTGCTCAAAGTAGCCAGCCCAGCAGGTCACAATTGCAGCATCATCCGTAAGGACCATTCCATCACCCGTCCTGACTGCGACTCTACGAGTAACAGATTCTGATGTGCATAATACTTTCACTCCTCTGTAAGCAGGACATGGGTCACTAGATGGTGTGTCACTTGCTCACAGATTCCTCTAACAAACACCTCCTTATCTGCCCCCAGAGTCCTTGTAGCCATCCATCTCAGTTCCCAGTACAGACCCAGGGTGCCCTGCGAGATGAAGCACCTCCTACTGGGTACACTGGCAACACCAACACAAACATCAGCAACCTTCATGGTCTTGTCATGGAAGGTCTCCCACATCACATTAGGATCAGCAGTTGCACCCAAGTCCATAAGTTCTTCACACAAACTGCATGCAAACTCACTAGAAATAGCCTGATATTGGATGCTGGCCAGGTCCAGCCTCATTCTCCTAGTAGATAGTAGCCTACTGGAACTAAGTTGGATCTTCAGAGTAGCAACAACACGTCTGTGGCCAGAATTCACAAACTAGGCACTACTGTAGACCCTGCAGTTTTGTAAGAGTCTCCAGCATCTTCCCACAAAGATGTGGTCAATATCCTTCACCACACCACCAGTATTGGAGTACCAAGTCCAATGATGTGGCTCAGGGCACTGGAACTAGGATCCAGCGATCTGGTAGCCCCTGACCTTTTGCAAAGTTAAGGAACATGGAGCCACTTTCACCATGGTTGCCAGCCCCATGGGGTCTGACACAATCCTCATACCCAGCCCTGTTAGTGGTCGCATTGAAATCACCCATGATCAGAGCAGTGTCACCTCACAGGCACCCATCAACCACCAAGTGAAGTTGCGAATAAAATGTCTCCCTCATTGAGACATGTCTCCCTTACCACAGTCGGAGTATACACTAAGACAACAGAAAAGGCACCCAGAGAGTGCCTTAATCTGAGTCTCATAATATGCTCGTTGAAAGCAGTGACATTAGACACCACTGGAAGGAGCTAATCCACCACAACAAGAGCTACTCCCTGAGTGTGACAGCATCAGAGCGATCAGACCAATAAAAGGTGTACCCACCTACAAAGATCTGGCCAGTCTCAGGTGTGTGCACCTCAGAGAGTGCCGCTACTGAAAAGTACAGTTTACAAATGTGCTCTTCCGATAGCAGAGAAAGATGATCCTCATGCTGGAGAGACAAGGCGTTCCACATGCTTACCCGGATGGGCCTCCACAAATTGGGACCAGATTGCCCCTGTGCAGTGAGCAACGTCTCAGCACCAGTTCTGATCCCCAAAAGGCCTGACTCCGTTGGCTCTCCAGTGGTATTGATTCTTCCAGGGACAAGGCTCCTGAGGGCTTTCTCCCATCCCCTTTATAATGCAAGCAGCCTTCCTATGGGCGGCTGCAGCAGAGCTACTGCCGCGGAAAGCAGAAAGGAGTTCTGTCTGTTGTTTCGGAGCCGCGTGAAGTTTTTTTTCCCTGCAAGTAGGACCATTTGCAGGGCCGGATGATGTTTAAGACATACCCAGGACAGAATGTGACTATGTATGTTAAAACTGACTGTGGACCCTGTAGGAAATTGGACTATACGTCATAAGGAAATCACATCTGCATCAGCAAAAATCTTCTGTTTGTCTCCAAAAAAAGGCATGTCCATGCATTTCTAGAATTCTTTATTTTGCAATTATTATAATTATCTTCTATTCTGTTACTGTAGATAATTTTGTGATTAATAAATTGCCAATTATTTGCCTGCTGTTATTGTAGTACATAGTAAATGTATTGGCCCTTTTACTGTGAACAAACTCTGGAGCTCAGCCACTGAGGTTCACAGTCTGAATATTCATAATTGGTAAGAGTTCTTTAGTGGTTAGATATTGAATTAAATGTAACACATGTTAAATTGAGGTGCGAGACCTCTGAGGTTTTATCCTGAAACACACACAAAGAAAAGACACTGAACCTCTGAGGTTGAATGAAAAATATTAGTTATGCAATACATGCCAAGAAAGCTATTTAGCTCTTGAGGTTTTATTTTAAAGCACATGCTAGTTAAAAGCAATTAGCCTCTAAGGTTAAGTATATAACATGGCTATAATCCATAGTTGTATTATCTGTATAATCTAATATAATGTACAGCTTTGCAAAAATGGCAAGTCAAGCTAATTCACACTAAATTAGAGTAAATTATAACAAATTCATGTCATAAAGACAGAATTAGTTGTTTAGACTAAAAGTAATAATTTGGATTCAGATTGATGGTCCACAGTCCTATTTGGTCATTGGGTAGCAGACATTCATATAAAAACATCTACAGACCAAAGTTTACTTTTTCCAGGAATGCTTCTGATGGGAATTTTTTTTTACTTTTCACCAATGTCAACTGGCCATATTGCAGTTATGTTAATGGACTTGTGTTGTCATAATACTATGTTATTCAGATTGAAATAGGCCGTATTTTACTGTGTGTTTAATCTAATTATGTGGTTGTGTAAGCAGATGATATGTGGTTTATAGCATTATAATCTAACAGAAAACTTGTGCAAGTTCTCTAATTCTGTACAGGTAAATTGAGTAGTACTGAAATCAACATCACTGCAAGCATATTAGAATTTAGAACAAGAGCCTGTTGTTTAATGCTACAATCTTAGTCCATATCAACAGGAGACATTTCAGGGTCTTATTGAATTATTTATTTACTCAAAAGGCACCTGTTTACAATTACAAAGAAATTAAAAAAAGGGAATTGTTAACAGCATAGGATGAAGTAATCCTGATAGAAAGAAGTGCTGAAAAAGTCTTCCACTGGGATACAAATCATGAAAAAAAAGTGAAATTTAGAGAAACTTAGTTCTTTCCTACCTACAGTATATGTATGTTTTACATGGTAACATTTTTTTTTAGATAGATAGATAGATAGATAGATCTTTATTGTCATTGTCACTTTTACAAAGGAACAACGAAATTGAAGGTGCAGTCAACTCAATATGAGGAATAAGAGTTAAAATGACAAAAAGACAAGAAGAGAGAAAATAATAACAAGCTGAATAGTAATAAAAGCACTTTACAAAATATACAAATTGCATTTGTTGACTTAATGTCTATATTGCACATTGGTAGAATGATATGGAGCAGTTTTATTCTGAGTTCAGGGCCATGATTGCTTTTGGATAAAAGCTGTTTTTAAGGCGTTTTGTCCTGGTTTTCATTGCTCTGTATCTCTTGCCCGATGGCAAAAGCTGGAAGAGGCAATGACCGGGATGTGATGAATCCTGTGAAATGTCTATTGCTTTTTTGCGGCATCGGGAGGTGTAGATTTGTTCCAGAGTGGGGAGGGTACAAACAATTATTCTCTCCGCTGTCCTGACGACCCTGTGGAGCGCTTTCTTTTCTGAGGAAGTGTAGTTGCTGTACCACACACACAGTCCGTTCATGAGCACACTCTCGATGGAACAGTGATAAAAAGCAAGGAGCAAATTTTTTGGGAGATGGTTCTTTCTGAGAATTCTCAGAAAATACAGTCTCTGCTGTGCCTTCTTCAGCAGCTCCTTGGTGTTGGCGCTTCAGGTCAGGTCATCCTCCAGCTCAAAACCCAGAAACCTGAACACCGGAACCCTCTCCATACAGGCTCCGCCAATGATGAGTGGCTGGATGTCAGTTTTGTTTTTTTCTAAAGTCAATAACAAGCTCCTTCGTTTTTTTGGTGTTGAGGAGCAGGTTATTGGCTGTGCACCACTCTGACAGCCGCTCCACCTCGTCCCTGTATGCCAGCTCACCCTCCTTGCCCGAGATGAGTCCGACCACCGTCATGTCATCCGCGAACTTTATAATCTTGTTGCTATGGTGAGTGGGGACACAGTCATATGTGTAGAGGGTGTAGAGGAGCGGGCTGAGCACACAACCCTGCGGCATCCCGGTGTTGAGGCTGAGAGCAGTGGATGTGTGGAGACCCAGCCTGACCCTCTGGGAGCGACCAGACAGGAAGTCCAGTATCCAACTGCAGGTGAGTGATGGAAGTCCCAGATCTGCCAGTTTGGACACCAGTCGTTGTGGGAGGATGGTGTTAAATGCCGAGCTGAAGTCTACAAAGAGCAGTCTTGCGTAACTCCCCTGATGCTCCAGGTGGGTCAGGGCAGCATGAAGGGCTGTGGCCACAGCATCCTCCGTGGATCTCTTTGCTTTGTAAGCAAATTGAAATGCTGTGTGTGTTATCTATGAATGCTAGGTAGAACTTGTTCTAAACCTAACATTTCTTGTTAAAGTTGTGGGGTGCCAGAACCTAACAGGAAAGAATAAAACACATAAATCAGATATGGATGAATTTATATTAACTTGTACAGATCAGATTTATGACCTATAGAGACTGAATATTGGGAAGAAGCTTAGTTCTACACAAAGTTTCCTCTAGTTTGGAACTGGGAGAGATTCTTTTTTGAAAAAATGCTTTCGCAACTAGCTTGGCTTTCTATAATATTCAGTGTTGTGGCGAAAACACCCAAAAGGGTTTTGTTCACCAAGGTCAAGATGAATAAAAGTATTTTAGATGAAGAGTAAGGAAGTCACTTTTTTCTAACAATTCTGGGTGACGTACTTATTAAAAATTATCTTTCATAGAAACAGCACAATCGGTTAGGTGAAACCTTCATTTTTTTTTTATCAGTTTCAGTTGCTCTTGTCATTTTGGCTAATGTTCATTGGGGTGGTACAGTATGTAACTTGCACTGTTATCACTAAATTTTGCTAATCTGAAATACACTATATGTTTTATCTTTAATGGATAATGAGAAGTCAATATGTCTCAGTTTATTTATCCATCTTTTTTTCTTTAAAATTACTATTTTATCACAGGATTGTGTTGAAACCAGGGATTATAATAAGAGCACTGGGCACAAGGCAGAAACCAATAGTGAATAGTGTGCGAGTCATTTGAATGTCATAATTACAGTGTAGTAGTGCAGCCATGCAGTCTAAAGGCATTTTCACACACACTGTCCATTTTCTTTCTGACAAATTAAGAGATGATAGTGTTTCACAGAGCAAAATTTCAAGTGAACCAAAGGTAACAATAAAACACCCCATGGTGTGCCATGGACTTCATTCATTGGCCAAAAACAGTTTTTTTCCCCAAAAAAATTGTCAAGCAGATTCGATAAGAGCTTTGATTGTGTATCAGCACATTTGTAAATATTTTGTGGTTTGTTTACAAAGCAGAGATCTATGAACAGAATGTTGTATCTGATAACTAGAAGGGAAATAACGTAATAAGTTAGGAGAAATCTTGACAATTGTTTAAAAGTATTTGGATGTAAACTTGGGCCAATTTAATTATGTGCAAACCAGTATAAATCTGATGGACTAAATGGCCTTCCGTTATTTGTCATACTTTTTAAATACTGCATTACACACTGGGACAATACTAATTCATCACTTAACCTCCCAGATGTGTTTTTCTTTAGGATGTGAGAGAAAACCACACCAGAACGGGCAAATTCCACACAAACATTACTAATGTTATGATTCTGGCAGCACAAAATAACAAAAACCAGGTGAGACTTTTAGAACATCCAACAAAAAACAGGCCAGAAACCTAACTGGCCAGCCCCAGTATAGGTCTCATCCAGGTAGGTCTGGCTCTACGTGACTGGGAGGCATTGGGTCAGACTAGGCCCCAAAATGGAGAACAGGCTTATACAGTAGGGGAGCAAGCACCATAAAAACTCTAACTGGAGATAGACACAAATCCACAAAATCTTTATGAAATTGAAGATTCATTCACAATCTGAAATTATAACAAAAAACTCAAAAGAGTGAAAAAGAGGCAAAAAGTTAACAAGGCAATCCAAAAGCAAAGAAAGCCCCAATACATAAACCATAAAAACAATTCTTAAATGAACCACCAAAGCACATTAAATGAACAATTAGGGGAGTGCATTACCCATCAGCCTTTATAGGGCTGGGAGCAGTCCTTCATTTGTGATGGACGGGTAGCCCCACATAGCAAAAACAATAATAAAATGACAAATGAACAGAAATAGCCATACTAAGTAATTCAAAGTGGAAAATGAACAAAAAGGACAAAAACATAAGCCAGGAAAAGGGACCCTGGCCAAAGCATAACAGCCATAGCCAGTAGTTGAACCCAGAACACTGAATTACCACTGAGCCACAATCCAACCCTATATATAGGACTGATAATAACATGTTTAAAACAAAAATGCTTTTGTGACATATGTAGTTTCAGGGCACTGTACTTATAGCTAAGTGATATTGCCATTCTGTGTCTCTATCTCATTATCTGCCTCATGAGGCATAAATTAAACATTACATTCTCACCCAAAGAATTTACATTTGAAGATGTTTGATTATTAATCATTCATGCAGTAGTAGATGTGGGAAACCTGGAAAGAATAAACTAGCATTCTAAGCCCTATTTTGTGGAAACACAGGTTTGAGGGAACCAGCCTGCAGCAGATATGAAACTACTCTATTACAAATACAAATGTATCATTCCTCTACAAGAGGTGGTCTTGAATTCTAATGCTTTTTGGATTCCGCACAGCAATATATATTTTTATATAATATGCAGTCCTCCTTATGTGCAGTTTACACAACAAAGTAGTTTTTCAGGCATAGGTGTTGTGGCTTTGTGAATTATATTTTTATTCCAATAATCATTCAACCATCTAAAAAAATCATCATACCTTATAGACTCAAGACATTATTCAGGTAGTCATGAAAGTATCATTGTAGTTGGCATGTTATTAATAAGAGGCCAGCTTTTAGGGAAACAAAGTGGCACAGCGGTTAGTGCTGTGACCTCTGTGTTAAAGTAATAGTTTATTTTATTTAAAGAACAAAAAATACATTCTGAAGACAATCCATTGAACTTGGCACTCTATACCCCCATCCAACTCAGAGTGCTACATACAAGAGAATCTCATTTAAAGTGATATTTCAAAGAGAATAAAACAGCAACAAAAAAATAAAATAAGAAAGTTCAGCACTGTCCCAGCGAACTCACTTTACAATCACTGAATAACTTTTTGTCAGATTCTAAAAAATTTCTCAAGTGATTCTCCATAAATAAAATATGATCTTTTCAAATTTCGGATGGTCAGGTTATCACTCTTATATTCCCCCACCTTCTACAACTCCTACTGTGTTACAGATAGAGGAATAGGATTCTTCTAATTTGGCAGAATCAACCTTCATTCTGTAAGTGTAGAATAGGATATTATGTTACATACCACAATGATATCCCATTTGTCATTACAACTGCTTTAAAGCATTAGGAGTGATCTTGGATGCAAGACTATCTGAGAGATATACAAAATGATCTGAGCATAGAACATTCACAAAACACAAGGGTGATGCAGGCTCTGGTGACATTGCTCTCAAGATGGATCTTGCCCTTGTGAATACTGAGTAACTATAACTGACGTTACAGCAGGCCTGATGTATATTGAGCTAGTGAATATGACAAGCTAAGCAAGAGAGAAAAGCATCCAGACAAAAAAATAGGTGATGGCACTTCTGTAGATGCTCCAACTAATTTTTCAGCCACATCATTTTTACCCACTGCTGAAATCTCATTGAATCTCTGTACTACTAAATAGTAAGGTATCAAAGGGGTCTTTACTTTTGTTGCTAGTACAGACATTACCCATTTCTCGTACAGTTGCCTTTACATTATTTTCCTTCTCCCTTACCTTAATTTATTTTTTTCATGTTTAGCAATGTGCTACAAGTAACAAGAATTTAATCATTACAGTTTTTCTTTCTTTCTTTCTCTCTCTTTCTTTCTCTTTCTTTCTTTCTTTTTTTCTTTCTTTCTTTCTTTGCGTCTAGAGTTTCTGCATCTGTTACATGCATACTTCATTTACTACAGTTCACCTAAATTCATATTTTGAATGTCCTTGTTATTTTATAATTTCATTTTCATTTTTTCTCATCAGATCCCTGTTTTAAACTGATACGTTCACCCAAACTTTAGACAACCATGACTCTTACAGGGATATTTTTTGTTTGAGGTGCAGTTTTGTTTTACAAGCTTGGTGAGAGAATAGTGAGAAGGAAACAATTGAGACTTTCACCTTTGGTTAGAGAGAAACCAGTCTGTATATACACTCTTTAAAATAATGGTTCTTTAATGGCATTTTATGATGTTTTACTTAGTTGTATGGTTCCTCATTGAACCATTGCTTGACAAAGCACAATTTCATTCTGAAAAGAATTCTATACATATGAAGTTGGTCCTTTGTGCCTTAAAAACTTCCTAATATGTAGAAGAAAAACCTGAAATCTTTAATGTATGGTAAGCTACCTAGCAAGATACTAACAGATTAAAAAAACAGACTTAACCTGTGTTATAATATGCAGCAAGAGTCCTTTTAAAATTATGACTTTTTGGTATTTCACAATTTTATTACCATCTGTTGTAGATGCCACACAGGCTGGATGGACATCCCGGCCAGGAAAGGAAGCAGACCTGGAAGGAAGAGATGGACGGACAGCCCCTATAAAAGCAGAGATATCACTAGGGAACTGTTATTCCCCCAGCACACTAGATGGCAGCAGTCCCGGATATCCACACCCAGTAGGAAGCCAGCAGGGCATGCCGGGAAATGCAGTCTGGCAGGGCAGCCCTGCTGGGGTCACGGGGTGTCGCAAAAGGGCGTTGCAGGGAAATAAGATCCCTACTCTGATAATGGACGTCTGTGTGACCCGGAAGTACTTTCATCGGGCAATTGCTCTGGTACCGAAAGTACTCCGGGGTCTGTGATAAAAGGAACCGCACTCCCTTATTCAGGCGAGTCAGAGCTGGGTGTTAGAGAGGCAACACTTGACTGGAGGAGGGCAGAGTGGTGGTGAGGGAGTATATTGTGGAGAGAGAAAGACCAGTGTTTTTGTGCTTTGTGTAATACTTTTTGGAGGTATTTCAAATAAAACCTTCATTTATTTGGATAGAGGACTTTGCTTTTGTGATCGTGTCGGGATTTGAGCAGGTTGACGCCTGGGTGTCTATCACACTGTTCATGGTTATTTACTGTTTGGAGCCTGCTAAGGATTTAAATAAATAAAGATTCTTTGGAACCTTTATGTTGATGGGTCTTTTGGGAACCAACAAAGGTTCCCCTTTGCTTTGAAGAACCTTCCTGGCACGTTTATTTTTAAGAGTGTACTTACATAAATCTATCTTCTATTAATCTTATGCTATGAATAAATTGTATTACTTTTTAATTGCAACAAGCTTGTTTGGATTATTTATTGAAAAATAGTCAATTGCCATCTCTGAACCACTGACAGAAAAAATAGAAACTGATTTGCTTAGGCTTTCGTTTGTACTTTGAACTGATCTGTTCATATTTTGATGTCCTGGCTGAAGTTTGAATGAGGTACAGTATCATTTTCCTTCATTTTTCTTCTTCACCTTAATGTACTTGATTGTTTTGGGTTTACAGGTAAGTAATGAATAGATGCTGAGGAGTCACCAATTGTGTGTCATCTACGTGTGTGCCGATTAAAAGAAAGAATAGAGCAAAAACATTAATAACAATTATAGGACAGTTTCTCCCTTCTATGTTTTTTTAAAGTACAGTTCAGTAAATGATTTAAAAAGGCTGTAACATCTTTGCAGATTTTATCTGTACCTGTGTGAACAAGCTAGCCAGTGAGCCAATATACTGTACCTCTACTTTTGGTATGCAAATTATTGGTAGCTGTCCACAAGTCCAAATCTAACACTGTTGGATTTATTCACTTGGAATTTTGTGAACAAGTTGTCTTTGCTGAAAAAAAAAAACCAATATGGTTGGCATAGAAATAAACATTTCCTTTCTTGCCTTGCATCAATACTTTTTTTTATCTACAGAGAAACTTTTTTATCTTTCGTTTTCAAAAATTGGGATATTTTGTTAATTATTTACTTTGCTCTGCTAGCTGAAAGTGATTCCATTCTTATTATTTCTTAAAATAACAATGCTGGTGCTACTTGGTGTTTCTGAGCTAAAAGCTATTTGCCTAATAAACAAAGGAATCAATCTAAATGCAGAAGTTGACACTGATTAAGAGGATTATTGGAGTAAAACCCATTAGCCAGTGAAGCACTTGAGGACCAAGGTGGAAAATGCATGTTATTTACCACTGTCCACCTAATTTATTGAAATGTTTAACATAATGTTTTCTGTTTTACCGGACTGGTGGATAGAAGTTTAAACACTGCAGTGATAACTAACACTCCGATGCCATCCATCCATCCATTTTCCAACCCGCTGAATCCGAACACAGGGTCACGGGGGTCTGCTGGAGCCAATCCCAGCCAACACAGGGCACAAGGCAGGGAACCAATCCTGGGCAGGGTGCCAACCCACCGCAGGACACACACAAACACACACACCCACACAACAAGCACACACTAGGGCCAATTCAGAATCGCCAATCCACCTAACCTGCATGTCTTTGGACTGTGGGAGGAAACCGGAGCACCCGGAGGAAACCCACACAGACACGGGGAGAACATGCAAACTCCTTGCAGGGAGGACCCGGGAAGCGAACCCAGGTCCCCAGATCTCCCAACTGCGAGGCAGCAGCGCTACCCACTGCGCCTAGAGCAAATGTTTTTTTTATTAGTGGTGGTTCTGAATTTTTGCATAAACATTGCCGCACATTGAAGACATGCTATACATTTATATTCCTTGTTAAGATGTTCACCACCCATTCCATTTTCAGAAAATAATACCTCAGCATGAAAATGGCCACTTTTCAATTTAAAACACGGACAAACTCACTGATCAAGTGTAGTTAAAGCACTTTTTGGAGAGCACTCAGTGGACTTGTCACAGTTTTGAATTGATTTTTTAAAAAGGCTTAATTAAAAAGATTGTTAAGTTTGACTTGATTGTATGGAATGCCACTTGCTTTTAATAAAATCAATAAAAAAACACAAAATATGTATTTTCATATACAAATATTGTCCAGTTTGGAACAGTTATTTCTGTATTTAACGTTTCCTCTTTGACAATAAACACTAACAAATAAAATTTTGCAAATGAACTTGTGAAAAGCTAGTTTATCCAGAACACCGACAACGTCACCATTCTTTTTTAGAAATTTAATTGTTTCTAAACTGAAAAACATGTTTATTTGCTCCCGGGAGGCAGGAGATTTGATGCTTCTTTGCTGCCCTGTAACTTGCACTTTTAATTATTATCAATGCTGTAAGAGGATGGGCTAAACAATTTCACTATGCTTCTGTAGAAATCATTAATAAATGTTTATACTGAAATGTTAAAACTTAAATCTGCAAAGTGACATAAATCCTAATAGCAAGACATATAACAAATTCAGGTTCTACTTAGCACAGCTGTTTAGAGTCATTTTGTCGGTAAAAGCACCAGTTTCTGATGTAAACAGCTATTCTGATGATATACTGTACATACAAATTCATGAGAGGATTATTTTCCTGTTATGTATACTCTTCAGAATAAACATCTATATATATAATTCACTAAGTCCATGGCAAGCAAGACGCATGCAAGACAGAGCCACGCCCACCAATAATTCACTAAGCAGCCGACCATGGCACGCAAGACAGAGACCATGGGATATGCACGACAGAGCCACGCCTACCAACTCACAGAGTCCTGCCCACCAACTCTAAGACCATGGGATACGCACGAGAGAGCCCCGCCCGCCAACGCTAACCCTCCTCCCGAGTCCACCCTCGCTCTCGAGGTACGCAGCACCTCACCAAACACCGCCTCAGTTGCTTTCGTCTCTGTTACAGTCCACATGCACCTCTGAGCCACGTTGACTTTTCATTGTTCTTTTTGGTTCCGGCTGCTTTTCTATATATAATCCACCAAGTTGCCCGACCATGGGATACACACACACGCAAGACAGAGCCCCACCCGCCAACTCTAACCCTCCTCCCGCGTCATGGGGTACGCACGCCAGAGCCCCGCCCGCCAACTCTAGCACTTACTGTCGCCGGTTGCATTAACAAGCAACCTTTGTGGCGTCACATGCAAGTACTTACACTGACGACAAATATGACAGCTCTTCCTCACGAACAAGATTTCGCAAGACGGGAAAAACGGAACACCTGCACCATTACCTGCACATTGTTTTCCTTTTATTTCTGATCCCGTTCAACAACTATGTGGTCACATCGACTTCTCAACTGTAACTCCGGAACAACTCAGTACGAGAGCTATATTAAGCGTCACCAACAAAGACTCGCTACACCTTAATGAACAGGTACTGAAACTTATCCCTACCGACGAAGTAACATTCACCAGCATTGACTCCATTGTCACAGACGATCCCGCACATCAACTTTCATTCCTCGAAGAATTTCTTAGCAGTCTTACTCCCACTGGCATGCCTCCGCATAAACTCAAACTTAAAATTGGTTCAGTCGTAATGCTTCTCAGAAACCTCATGCCAGCAAGAAGTCTCTGTAAAGGCACTAGACTGACTGTTACCAGCATTCACCGCAATGTACTAGAGTGTAAAACAATCGCAGCTGCTACCTCACAAACTGTCCATATTCCCTGGATTTCCCTGACCCCATCAGATTCAAATTTGCCTTTTACTTTTACACGCAATTTCCTGTTAGATTGGCCTTGGCAATGACAATTAATAAGGCTCAGGGCCAAACTTTCAAAAAGATATGCCTGTATCTGCCAAAACCAGTTTTCAGTCACGGACAATTGTATGTTGCTCTCTCCAGAGTTCCATCTTTTCATTCACTCACAGTTGTATCCTCAAAACCACCCCATTTGGACAACTGTGTCTTTCAGGAAGTGTTCACGCATCAATAAATAATTAGGCAGCGTATGCTATGCCGTGGGTTGGCTAGTTTCCAATATTTATTTAATCAGCATGCTATGTAATTCAGCTGAATGTCATTGTTAATTTAAACATCCTATACTAGTGTAAATTTCCCCTTGGGATTAATAAAGTATCTATCTATCTATCTAATAATAATTCATTACATTTATATAGCGCTTTTCTCAGTACTCAAAGTGCTATCCACACAGGGAGGAGCCGGGAAGCAAACCCACAATCTTCCACAGCACTACCACTGCGCCACCTGTGAGGATACGCCACCTGTGAGGATACTATCTATCTATCTATCTATCTATCTATCTATCTATCTATCTATCTATCTATCTATCTATCTATCTATCTATCTATCTATCTATCTATCTATCTATCTATCTATCTATCTATCTATCTGTCTATCTATCTATCTATCTATCTATCTATCTATCTATCTATCTATCTATCTAGGAACGTTGAGGGATTTTCATGAGCAAAATTAGAGTGGTAGGTGACATGAGTGGAGCTCATGCAGTGAAATCCACACAAATACTGTATATTGGGCTCAAACCCAAATTTACATTAAGTGGCAAATAATTCAATTCAGCTCTGCCGATTGCCTAGTAGCAACAAGACTTCAAGATGAAGATCTAAATAAAGTATACCACCCGTCAAACATTTTTCCTGAATAATCTGAAATTGCAAAAAGGTAAAGCTTACAGATGTTAAAAGTTTGGGTTACAGAAAACTGAAACATAATGCAAATTTCAGAATTATAAAAATGCCTTTTTCAGGGAACAAGAACTTAGTTTTTCTGCAGCAATGGAAATTAACGAAGCCTTGAACTTTGATGCAAACAATTCCTACCGTTGTCCCCACTTTTGTTTATAACTTACAGGCACTCTGTATATTAAAACAGTGTTGAAACAAATTCCATTTCTTCACCCACTGAAGTATTATTTGGACATTATTGCACTGTATATTGTTATCATAATGGTGACAAATAAAGGCAATTAACAAAGAATGACAGACAGAACATTACAGCCCTTAAAATTATACTTCTTTCCTTTAGACAAATTGCAAAAAAATGTCAAGGTGTTAATGAGTTCAATTTCCTACACTATTAAAAGAAACATGGAAACTCTGACAGGAATGGGTCGGGCAAACCCAAAACCATTACGTAATTTAGAGTCAACAACTTGTGATAGATGACTCATTGGACTACAGCTTCAAACATAACTTAGCAGCAGTGCAGTATCCATATTCCCAATTGTTTATTTTTTCTATTCTTTCATTTCAGAGTACTTTGAGACTGGCGGTGGATCCTGGCAAGGGCAGGCCTCTATTTCGTATTTTGCAATTGTAGCAGTGACTTTCTTTGTCTTAGTCTTCTCACTTCTGTTGAAAGTAAGACTTTCTTACTCGACCACTCTCCTGAGATGTTACTTTCAGCTTAGTATATTTAAAAAGCCTGTCTGCCTCCAGAATACTTGTAAATTCTTTGAAGGCTGAGTATTTTTTCCAATAAACACAGTTTTCAAAAAGCACACAAAGCAATGGTTTCACACAGAAATCAACATAAAACATTCATTGCTGGGTGCTGTGACCACCAGTTCACAGCAATGGTTGCAGTGCATCGCAATCTGGTTTGTAACTCTTGTCACTATAAGTGGCGGTCCTCCCAGGCACACATTGCCATAGGTGTGTCAGCTACACGAACCTGTCCAGCACCACAACCAGCTAGGGACCGATCAGCTGATGCTGGTACCTTACATCAAAATTAGTGTCTGACAAGTCAGACTCCAATTCAGCGATAATATGCAAAATGTCATCCACAGAGTATTTTGCTTTACGCATTTGCTTCAATCTCTTGCCAGATGTCAATACCATTTTTGCCATTGTTTGCCCCTCTCTACTTAGGTAAGCACAGGGAATCTTGGTCAAACAATTGAAGCTAAATTTCTTTCTAGTAAAGAGAGTTCAATTAAAACATAACAGAGGGTTTTGTCACCGGTTACAGTTGATCACCACCCTCAACACCTTCTTTTCACAAAAAGTCAACATTCTCCTAATGCACCTTGGCTTAGTGTTTACAAATGCCTTATTTTATAATATTTATGCAAGTAGCTACATCCCTGGCATCCGAGGCCCTTGTATGTAAAGGGTTACATTTACTAGACTTGCATCTTGCTTGCCAATATATTATTTACAATTTATACATTAATAAGTTGTTAAATAAAGGGGTTAAGGGTCATTTATTGGTTTATGTAACAAAAGAAAGTCTTTGAAGTTGGCTGTGAACTTACTGTGAGAGGATAATGCAGAGACTTAAGAACAGGGATCATAAGGTTGTATTTCACAGTCCCAGTTATAATCATATTGCATTAATTGAATTAGGTGCAAACTGAAAAGAGAAAGATTTTGAACAGTATTCTAACAAAGCATTGTAAAAAAGTTTGAAATAAATTAATTACTGTAATTAACTTTTCTGTGTCAAGCTTTAAGTTTTCTCTATTTCTTTTCGCTGGAAAGGACCGATCTTGATTTGTTTACTAATTTCAGCATTGAATAATAGATGTTATCTTTTACAGTAGCCTACGTTTTATGCTGATTTGGCAAAGCTAATATTCATACCTTTTAAAAGTTCTCAATAACTTGTTATTGTCTGCAGAATTTCCATAAATATTTTCAGAAAGCCTATTTGGTCTTTTTGGAGACTGACAGAACACTGAGAACTAATGTTCATAGTGAAGATAAAACAAATATCTAGATGGCTAGTAATTTTTTATTTAAAAGAAAATCATTGAAAAGTAAGCTATCAAGGAATGCTGAAATAAGGGTTGTGGTATAGTTACGGGGATCCAGGATTGTGTGAAGAGCACATACCTGAAATATACATGGGTTTTCAACTACAACTACAAGGCAGGTGTTTGCTCATAATAAGAATAATTGTGGATATAACCTTCTGATGCTAGGTTTCAATAGGGTCCTGTATTAGGGGTTGATAGATACCTATGTTGGAGTGTTCCAAAGCTTTTGTAATATAAATATTATTTTTTTAAAACTGTCATTGCACTCCCTTTGTCTGCCAATGTGATAAAAATATGAAAAATATTAGTGAAGTGTCTGGAATGCCTATGGTCCATGTTTAATAAGCTCATATCTGTTTTTGTTAAGTTCAAAAGAGGTTCCTGGGAATGTAATTAGTGTATTAATTGACAAAATCATCAGGAGATGGAACATTTCAGCTGAAAGGATCCAGAAGCTTTCTTTAGGCACAATATTTATTTTTTGTTTTATTTTATGTAAGTCTTTTTGTTATATTATGTTTATAATACACTCTTTAGCTTTACGGCATTCTGCAAATAAGGAAGCAATAAGATATAATTGAATTCTATAAAATCCTAACATTAATTTAATACCCATATTTTTTA
Organism: Erpetoichthys calabaricus; assembly: GCF_900747795.2. NCBI lineage: Eukaryota > Metazoa > Chordata > Cladistia > Polypteriformes > Polypteridae > Erpetoichthys > Erpetoichthys calabaricus. The sequence continues at coordinate 274,702,406 of NC_041394.2, read as the reverse complement.
TATATTTACCAAACACAAATGTGCTTTTGAAAGCACAGGTTTTTAACAGCTTTTCTCCATTCAGAGGTAACTCTATATTGTATGATGAAAGATTAAGAAAGTTCAAATATTAGCTAAAAAAATTATTACAAAAAGAAAAATAAATTATCAGCTTTTTGCCATCTTGCTAAATGCACTCGCTACACCCAGTAGTATGTTAAGAAAATAACAAGTAAAATATGAAGTGCTCTATAGTATATCAATTCTGTACATTCTATAGAGAAATGCTTACATTGCATGCTTACACTATATATTGCATTGCATACACTGTATACTAAATTGCATGAACTATACACTGATCAGCCACAACATGAAAATCACTGGCAGATGAGGTGAATAACATTGATTATTTCATTACAATGGCACCTGTCCAGGGGTGAGATTTATTAGGCAGTAAGAGAACAATCATTTCTTGAAGGTGATATTATTTGAAGCAGGAAAAATGGGCAAGTGATCTGAGCAGCTTTGACAAGGGCCAAATTTTGATGGCTAGATGACTGTGTCAGAGCTTCTCCAAAACAGCAGGTCTTGTGGGGTGTTCCTGGAATGCAGTAGTTAGTACCTAACAAAGGTGATCCAACTAAGAACAACCGGTGAACTGATGACAAGGTCATGGGCTCCCAACAACAACAACAACAACATTTATTTATATAGCACATTTTCATACAAAAAGTAGCTCAAAGTGCTTTACATAATGAAGAGAAGAAAAATAAAAGACATAATAATATAATATAATATAAATAACATAATAATAATAATAAGGTTCCCCACCCTTAATTGCTTATTTCAGTCTTAAACTGCTGCATTCACTGTTTTAATGTCTCCTTATTTGCAATAAGATGTAAATGACAAAGCAGCCAGCAGTTCTCCATCTAGCTTGTTTCAATTTACATCTGTGTGTGTTCATCATGCACGGTTTGATTTAATAAAACACTTAATAGAAAAATGTGACAGACTAAAATGTACACATTTTAGGCTTCAAATCATTTGGATGACACCCTTGGAAAGGAAAAAAATCTATGATATAAGAACCTAACATTGGAGAGCAACAAGCAATAAAACTAAATAAGGTCTGAGATTGACAAAGATTGCTTTCTAATTAAGCAATTGGGTTGGAATGAAAACCTGCAGCCACTGCGGCCCTCCAGGACCGACATTACCCACCCCTGCACTATACCAATTCTTTGGTAATTTACACTTGATCTACCAAAGTGAGGGTTTAGAAAGGGCATGAAAGCTTGCCACATGCATGACAAATCAGGTTGAAATGAATCAGCAACCAATGTTCACTGGTTAGGACAGAATCTACATACAGAGCAGGAACTGAACTACGAAATTTCATAATTGGTTCTGGACAACATCAGAAAAGCCATGATGGAAACAGGACAGGGCAAGTTCATGTTTTAGCTAACATGGTTGCTAGTAATGGTGGCGAAGTGGCATTAGATTTCAGGTGTGCAGAAGCATTCTGTACTTGTTATCTAAATTGCACTGTGGAGCTTTTGGAATTTCAAATACAGAAGCTAAGATTTTTAAGACTGGCTATTATTCTTGGTATCTACAGACAAAGGAATGATACAGCTGCATATTGCTGAGGTTTTGGAGCTTTCTGGACTCCTGATATGCTTTGACTGTTTTTGTAGTTGTTTTTAAATTTGTTTTTGAATTATGTACTGTATATTCTTTTTTTTTTTGGATTGTACAATCAGAAGTGTTCTGTCTGCAAGTGAAACAAGCAAGGCAGTCTGGTTACTGGGTGCTTTTCTTAAAATACAAATGCTATGCAGTATATATAAATGAATGAGGGTAAAAATGATCACGTTAATGAGCAAACCAGCAGTGGAACACCCACAGACCATGCAAGTACAAATGTTGCTTTGTTGGTGTCACACAGCTGCTCGGTTTTGTTTACTCCGTATCAGATGGTAAAATGTTAGGCTTTATGGCACATAGTATCACATTTTAAATAAGGATCAGCAAACAATGCACTAAACAGAGCATGCTGGTGGGCATTAATGATAGAGTCAGGGGACAATATTGTTGTGCTGTTGACCTTGACCCCATGTTCATTTTAGCTCATAGAAGTGTGTTAAAGAAGAAATGCTTCCCCACCCTTGTTCCTGCCTTGCACCCTGTGTTGGCTGGGATTGACTCCAGCAGACCCCTATGACCCTGTGTTAGGATATAGTGGGTTGGATAATGGATGGATGGATGCTTCCCCACTCAGCTCCTGCGACCCACTGGCAGACGCACTGTCAAGTCATTTTAGTGTCACAGATGTTAAGTCTAAGTGAATGCACAGCCGAAAAAGCTCTAGTCTCATTCAAAAACTGGCTGTGATGATTGATATGATGGCCTCATTGTGTCGTACCAAACATGCTGAGACCACTAAATGAATTATATGAAGGAAATAAAATAAAAAAATATGCACTCCCAAGTCTCATTGATGCATGTGGGAAGCAAAAGAAAGCCCATCTGATCCAGTCCCACAGATAAGCTACTGTAGCACAAATTGCTGAAAAACCTAATTCTGGTCATGAGAGAAAGGCGTCATGTAGACACAAACCTGTCAGAGTGCCCATGCTGACCCCTGACCACTGTCTCCAGTCCACAGTATCTTCAGTGTGCATATGAGTGTCTGAACTGGCCTGATCTGATAATTCATATTTTCTTTTAGATCATATGAACAGTCGTGTGTGTGTCTCCTTTACCAGAAGAAGAGATGGCAGCAGGATGCATGGGGAGAAAGCAAGCTGGCAGAGGTAGTTTGATGCTATGGGCAGTGGTGTGCTGGGAAACCTTGTGTCCTGGCATTACCACCTACCTAAAGATTGTTGCAGATCACGTACACCCCTTCATGGCAATGATGGTAGCGGCAACTTTCACCAATGTGGCACATTGCAAAAATTATTTAGTAACTTGACAGAGAGTTCAAGGTGATGATTGGGCCTTCAAATTCCCCAGATCTCAATCCAATCAAGCATCTATCAGATGTGAAGTAAGGAAAAAGTCCAATCCACGGAGGCCCCACCTCACAACTTAGCTCTGCTGCTAACATCTTGGTGCCAGATACTGCCACAGTATACCTTCAGAGATCTTGTGGAGTCCATGCCTCTATGGGTCAGAGATGTTTTGGTTGCATGGGGGGTGTTGGGGCCTACAGTACACAAGTACACAATATTAGGAAGGTTTTGTTTTAATGGTGTGGCTGATTGGTGGATACTGAGATGTATACCCTCTGGTGACACATATACATTACACACTGAAATGCATACGGTATATAGTGAAACTTTCACAAAGTAAGCAAAAACGTTTGTTATATACTAATATGTATATAATTCATTTTGAAACCTTCAAATATTCAGACCATATGCGGAAATGCATGAAGTTGAAAGCAAAGGCATGCAATCCACATTGAAAAACAGTGGCTCTATTTTGAACCATTTATCATTTACAGAAAATTCAATGCAAGCATTGAGAATGGAATTATACAGAATATAATTTTTTCATGGAATCTACCTGGAATATAACAATAAAAAAGATTCTTCTGTTTTATGATGAGATAGTATATGTGCTGTTTTTCCGTACAACATCACAACACAGTGGCAGTAAGAGTAGTGCACTTGCGTACATTGAGATGCTGCTCCAAAGGAAGCATACAGCACAATACACAAAACTTTACAATCTCCTGAAGTTTTTAGCTGTTACAGTATGGCCAATGCCTAGCAAATTAAGTAACTTTATGTATATCACAAGTCTGTTCACAATTAAAAGTGTTTGTATACAGCATATGAGACAAACTTTCTGCATACACTGTTTGCTTTTTTACAATATTTTTTAGGATATAATATATACAACAACAATAACAACATCATTTAATTATATAGCACTTTTTCATACGAAGGATGTAGCTTTACAACATGTCAAAAAAGTATGTTACATGCAAAGAAAAACAAATAAAATTTTGATAAGATTAATAATGAATAAATAGCATACAAAAGATAAATACATAATGCACATTTAAATAATAAATATTTATAATTAAGTAGCATCATTAAATATGGAATTGTTTTGTAAGTTTCTAAATGACAGTCCAAAAATAAGGTTAGATGGCCAGGGTGGACAGAAAAAAAAAACCTCAGTTATATGTTTCAGTACTCAGTGTAGTCTTTTTGGTGTACATTGTATGTGTTTTAATATACAGTATGGTGTAAGTATTGTGAAGAACAGCATCTCATTGTAAAAGAAACCAAAGTCGAGTCAATTTGTTCCTGGACTGCAACTAAAGAAGAAAATTATTATTTAATCATCAAAAAACAGCATTACAATTTACTTCAGTTAACTTTTTACACGTATGTAAAACTACTACCTCAGCTCACTTGTGTTGTTATTCATTTGTACTTTTCTGCATGTGCTGTGATCTCTCGGAATATTACCCATCTAGTGTTAAAAAAAACATCCTAAATTTACGTTTTTCAAAGGTGCTATTTACAGCTTCTTTCCTTTATGACCATATGCTTCCACTCTTTTGTATTATCACAATGCAGTCTTCTATGAATCCAGCTGTTCCTTCCGTATGTATTGAAGCAACTAATGGACTGGTTACCTCTTTTCTGGTGTGTGCTGTCTGGGAAGAATGGACACCTGTTTGTGTGCTAAGATGCTATTTAGATACTCAGTTGTTGAACTGCTGAGTTTATTTATATCCCTATATTAAATTCCAGTTAGTTTTTTCATACCTCCACTTCTGACCTTTTGCTTTAGTCACTTTGCAATTATTGTGTGCGTGTTCATCTTACATTAGTTCCTGTAGTGTATACGTATTATCTAATTTAGGAAACATAATTACCCAAAATTGTTTAAATATATATAACACAGTCCTCACAAACCTGCTTAATCTAATTGAAAATATTAACGGCATTTAAGTAAATTTAATATCATAAGAATATATTTAATAACCTGCCATGTCATAATGTTGCCTTAATGTTACTGGCCTTTTACAAGCACTAACATCTACAGAAACAATTTCACTGACTTATGGATGTAGAAATTTCTTCCCATCTACTAATGAATTTACTGTATCATCTGCTTAAGCATTGCAGTTCCAGAATATTTCAATGTATTACACGGCAGAAATGGCATTCTTTTTCATAGAGTTAAAAAATTCAGGATATATGCTAAATTATCATAAGGAATGGTGCACTTACATAGTGACTCTTCTAACTGAAAAGATGCCAAAAAAGTCAAATTATGCAAATTAGCAATTATTGTAAATACTAAATGAGTACATTAGACAGTCAACTCAGGTTGGACGGTTGGGAGACAAAGTCAAAGAGGCGAGATTGCGTTGGTTTGGACATGTGCAGAGGAGAGATACTGGGTATATTGGGAGAAGGATGTTAAGGATAGAGCTGGCCAGGCAAGGGGAAAAGAGGAAGGCCTAAGAGAAGGTTTATGGATGTGGTGAGAGAGGACATACAGGTGATGGGTGTGACAGAGAAAGATGTAGAGGACAGGAAGATATGGAAGAAGATGATCCGCTGTGGCAACCCCTAACGGGAGCAGCCGAAAGAAGAAGAAGAAGAACTAAATGCTTAGAAAGGAACAGCATAAGAACAACTAAAGTGCAAACATAAGGTCTAAGTCTACTTGATGGTATTGATCTCTGTATATCTATTGAGTTAGCACTGCTATTTGACTACCTCAGAGTGGCATAAAATGCTTCCATCTCTTATATTTCACCTTTCTTTTTCTGTCTTCATTGAAAACAGAAAAGAAAAGAAGACTTAACATGACATAGAGAAGTGAGGTCAACAAGAAAGAGTGGAGTGAGTGACTCCTCTGGTCAGGTGACCCCAATTAGCACAGTATAACCTGTAGGAATGAGAAGGAATCTAAAACAATGATGCCTCAAATCACTTCCAGCAGCAAGGAATGAAGGAACTCCACTTGTGACTGGATCTAAGCATGGTTTTGACAATAGAATGTTGAGAGGATCCCTAATCTTGCAATACTAAAGATTACAGTATTTGCTATAGACTAAGAAGAATCCCAGACTGGGAAATCCCAGACCATGCTTCTTTTTTGGATGATTAAAATCATACCAGCCAGTTTAGGAGGACGTTTAAAAGAGTTTATGTTTTTTTAATGATAGTCTGGTTGGTTGCCTTAGTTGATGCACTGACTCTAAACTCAATAAAGCTTCTGTCTCAAGAGTCACTTTTGATTGAAAAAGGCCACATCTTTGAGGTAGTTCCCCAGCTGCCTGCTCTCTTAAAAAAGCAATCTGGTCCTTATCATTCTAGGTTTGGCCCTCTTTTGGCTAGGACACCTTTAAGACTATTTATAGCTCTCCATGGCCTAAATCTGTCATCTTGAGAAGGGTCAGCTCTCCATGGCCTCAATCTGTTTTCATGACAAATGCCATCTTTGTCTACCATCTGCAGATTCTCTTGCCCTCTAATGTCCAAAGAGAATGATGACTGCTTCCTCTCAGGTCACTGCTCTCTCTCTCTCTTTCTGTCCCCCATATGTCCATGTCTATAGTCATAGAGTACCTTAACAGGTAATACCAGCCCTTACTGTTGCTCTTCACACTCTGCCTTGGCAAGACAATGTGAATCATTATACCTAACACATGCTTCCACATCCCTGATAGGGCCTTGTATCCTGTACCATTTTTTCCTGCCAGAAAATACATTTGTTCGTCGGGTTTTACCCATAACATATATAGCAAATACTGTACAATAGATAGATAGATAGATAGATAGATAGATAGATAGATAGATAGATAGATAGATAGATAGATAGATAGATAGATAGACACTTTTATTTGATACACTACATGAGCAAAATAGGAACTGACAGTATTAGAAACTACAGCTGTTCTGTACAAAGAGATATACAAGAATTTTATTCTAAATAAAGCATTTCAAAGGTTTTTTGGCCCATGGCACTTCCTTTCTTAATTATTGTATGTCAAAGGGTAGATCTTCAGGCCTTCAGGATGTTTTTCAGGAAATGTGAATTCTGCATGCTACTGATAGGTAATACTTTTCCCTGTTGCTATTAACCTTTTGAACTCTCTCATCAGTCATGATGGGTGATTTGGAATGATGAAAAAGTTTAGCATCTCTTAAATGCCTAAAATAAATAGTGTAGTTTAATGGGTTACCTTTAAACATTTTGTGTGAGGAAGGGTGGAAACTTTTCTACAACCCTCTGAAGCATGTTTGTTTTTTTTTTTTTTGGCTTGTTATTGTAATTGAAAGCTAAATCTTCCCAGCATTAATTTATTAATGATTGATTTGAAGTAAGCTTATCTGTCCTGGGAAACCTATTGTACTCATGTTATTATTGTTATGTTGTTTCTTTCAAACCAATAATGCGTTTTTCATTCCATCAATCACAGCACTCCACAAAATTATAATTGAAATGACAGGTATTATAAATCTTTATAATATTTTCATCCTTTAAAAACTTAGGATACAGTAAACATTATACATGATTATCCTACAATCATTCCTTGAAGTAATAATTTGATAGCAGTCACTGAATTACACAGTTTTACAGTGCTGTGCTCAACAAACAGAGATCCAACTAGATAGAATTCCTGCAGACCAAAGTAGAGCAGAGTACAACAAGAGTCTTTATTTAAAGGATGGCCAAAAACTGTCAACTAAAACAAATATGAGAAAGTCTAATTACCAAAACTAAACCAAAAATTCATAGAAGAAAAATTGGCAAAGTCTTCCCTGATTGTTTCAAAGTTCCGATGTATTGTCAAGCTCCGCCATCTTTTATAACTGTAGTGTGAATATGTTACATGTCCACATCACTTGACTGGCAATATGGCAGCCTTGAAAACAATTCAGATAATAATGGCACCTACTAAAGAAAACACTAAAAAAGAGGCACTGCATTATCAACACAAAAACAAAATCTACTATACAGTACAATAAAATGCTGAAGTCTGTGTGTGTGTTTGTCCAGTCCCTCTGAGCAATCTGACTGGATTGTTTGGCTTTGGTGACGCAATTGAAAGAGGAAGTGTGAGTGTGAGATACACACAGTGGTTTAAAGGTGTAGGAGTCACACTGAGTCGCCTTTAAAGATAGACTTGATGAAAGCAGACAGGAGGCAAGCAAGGCGCTTTGAAATGAAAGAGTCTAAGAAGCAGGCTTAACTGGAATGCATTCGAGAGGGGGAGCAGCAAACAAGAGAGGTTCAAACACATGAGGACACCAAGGAAAAGAGCTGAAGATACACGTAAGGCAAGAGATGGCAAATATTTTAAAATGTATTCTATTACCTGTGGTTAGTTAAAAATAAATAAGAACAAATCAAGGCAACACCAAACAAGTTCCTAACAATACACTGAAAGACACTTTCATTTTTAATCAGCTTACATATCTCTGATGCCATACAAATAGTATACCATGATTCTGAAATATACTTTAGATTTGCCCTGATTGACTTTGAAAATCTTCACGGAGGTATTTCTTAGTTGTGTAACTGCAAAGCTGAATTCCTTATTTTTGTCTTGTTTTGCATACCTATTTGATTTTGTTGATGGGCCTCGACCAGCAGATTTAAATACATGTGGACATGGCAACTCTTTGTCTTAAAAGATTTCCTGTGGCCTGAAATGGTATTACCAGAACTGACACTCACATATTTGCACCTGGCCCAAGAATCTTCTTATACAGGTGCTGGTCATAAAATTAGAATATCATGACAAAGTTGATTTATTTCAGTAATTCCATTCAAAAAGTGAAACTTGTATATTAGATTCATTCGTGACACACAGACTGATGTATTTCAAATGTTTATTTCTTTTAATGTTGATGATTATAACTGACAACTAATGAAAATCCCAAATTCAGTATCTCGGAAAATTAGAATATCAATTAAGACCAATGCAAAAAAAGGATTTTTAGAAATGTTGGCCAACTGAAAGGTATGAACATGAAAAGTATGAGCATGTACAGCACTCAATATTTAGTTGGGGCTCCTTTGGCCTGAATTACTGCAGCAATGCGGCATGGCATGTAGTCGATCAGTCTGTGGCACTGCTCAGGTGTTATGAGAGCCCATGTTGCTCTGATAGTGGCCTTCAGCTCTTCTGAATTGTTGTGTCTGGCGTATTGCATCTTCCTCTTCACAATACCCCATAGATTTTCTATGGGATTAAGGTCAGGCGAGTTTGCTGGCCAATCAAGAACAGGGATACCATGGTCCTTAAACCAGGTACTGGTAGGTTTGGCACTATGTGCAGGTGCCAGGTCCTGTTGGAAAATGAAATCTGCATCTCCATAAAGTTCGTCAGCAGCAGGAAGCATGAAGTGCTCTAAAACTTCCTGGTAGACGGCTGCGTTGACCTTGGACCTCAGAAAACACAATGGACCAACACCAGCAGATGACATGGCACCCCAAACCATCACTGACTGTGGAAACTTTACACTGGGCCTCACACAATGTGGATTCTGTGCCTTTCCTCTCTTCCTCCAGACTCTGGGACCTTGATTTCCAAAGGAAATGCAAAATTTACTTTCATCAGAGAACATAACTTTGGACCACTCAGCAGCAGTCCAAAGGCGAGACGCTTCTGATGCTGTCTCTTGTTCAAGAGTGGCTTGACACAAGGAATGCGACAGCTGAAACCCATGTCTTGCATACGTCTGTGCATGGTGGTTCTTGAAGCACTGACTCCAGCTGCAGTCCACTCTTTGTGAATCTCCCCCACATTTTTGAATGGGTTTTGTTTCACAATCCTCTCCAGGGTGCGGTTATCCCTATTGCTTGTACACTTTTTTCTACCACATCTTCTCCTTCTCTTCGCCTCTCTATTAATGTGGTTGGACACAGAGCTCTGTGAACAGCCAGCCTCTTTAGCAATGACCTTTTGTATCTTGCCCTCCTTGTGTAAGGTGTCAATGGTCGTCTTTTGGACAACTGTCAAGTCAGCAGTCTTCCCCATGATTGTGTAGCCTACAGAACTAGACTGAGAGACCATTTAAAGGCTTTTGCAGGTGTTTTGAGTTAATTAGCTGATTCGAGTGTGGCACCAGGTGTCTTCAATATTGAACCTTTTCACAATATTCTAATTTTTCGAGATACTGAATTTGGGACTTTCATTAGTTGTCAGTTATAATCATCAAAATTAAAAGAAATAAACATTTGATTAAACATCAGCCCCGTGACCCTGTGTTCGGATTCAGCGGGTTGGAAAATGGATGGATGGATTAAACATCAGTCTGTGTAATGAATGAATCTAATATACAAGTTTCACTTTTTGAATGGAATTACTGAAATAAATCAACTTTGTCATGATATTCTAATTTTATGACCAGCACCTGTATAATACTCTACCACGGTTGTCCATTTGTCTGTCCAGGATTTTAAATTACCTGTAGCTCGCAAACAGTTTGAACTATTGACCTGAAATTTGGTACACATATACTATGTGGCATCTACTATTCACTTTCAGGGTAATGATTGACCTCCAAGGTTATTCCGCTTTTTATTTTTATTTTATTGTAAAATCAACTCTCGGCAGCAGCCAGAAGGGCGACCAAGTGGCAAATGTGTACGGGCGCCGTTCTCATCCTTACCACCTTCACCGTCACTTCCCCTATCTCTTCATATCTTAAATCATTCTTGAGGCAGATTGAAGACTTAAGTGCCAGCTTAAGTGAAAAATTAAAGAAAGCATACTAAGTAATTGCAACACAAACACTGACTTAATCAGTTTTAACGTGAAAAGATGCCGACGAAAGAAGAGAAGAAGCGGGCCGCTGGGGTGGAGAAAAGAAGAGCTGCTCAGGAAGCAGCAAGTGCATCAACCTCTGTGAAAACATATGCTAAATGTACAGAAAAAGAGGAGGAAAAGTATGAATGCTCAAGTCAAGTGTATTCACTGCACGTTATTGTGCAGTGCGCCGTTACTGGTACAGTATAACTGAAGTAGTGGTGGAAACCTTCACAATGTCCCTATCAGAGATGTATTCACTCCAAGGTTACTTGGAGAGGCATTTGAATGTTCTTGTTGAGATATGATTTTTTTTATTTTATTACTTAGGGTACATCCTCTGTGTACTGTAATCAAAGCAAAAATTAGATTTTTCTGCACCATGTGCTCATAACCACACATATAACTTTTCCTTACTTCTTTCTTTTAATACTAGAAATGAAAAACTGCAGGGATTTTCTCTCTCTTAAGCTGTTACCAGCATGGCCTGTTAATTATGTGAACTAGTAATAGCCACCTGATTTCAGTTTATATTTCACATATTCATTTGTAATAAATTGTGCCAATAATTTATTAAACTGAGCATGACTAAAGATAGCCACTGATTAATGAATGTGTAGCTCTACATTATGAAAAATTTATTGAAGCAAATAAATGATCGTGTTTTTGGTTTAAATATATAATCAAAATGTCCTGTGCTATCTGTACTGCCTACTGCTTTCCTTTAAGGTAACCAGTCAGACTTATAGCCGAATTAGCTTTTAAAAGCATGCCTTTCTGAAAAAGACCACATCTTGCTGTGATGAATTTAAATGCAGCAATGCTGCACTGTGTGTAACTTCATTCACAGTTCACTGTACTTTCATTCATTATAAGGAAATAAAATGATATGAAGGAATATTCAGTGACGTATGACCCTATTACCAGAAAATAAGCTTTGTCATAAGTGCTTAAGTGTGAAAGAGGACTGTGCATATGAATCTTCCATCTTAATCTACTTGTATTATCATGCGTGGTGCAGAAAGAAATCAAGATTTTATTTTTTGCCATTGTTTATACTTATTTTTTTTTAAAACACCAATTTTGCATCCAGGCTGATGTCACATCGGGGCTAATTCCATCTAGCATGTGTCACTGTTGAGATAGGCCCTCTGTGACTCTAACCAGGGAAAAGCAGATATAAAAAATTATAGCCAGATTTTTAAATAAATTGACAATAATTTTTCTATAGAAGATACATATATTTTCAGTCAAAAAGAAAGTTAATAACCATAAGTTTTATCTATTAATTAATTACTAAAGCCTCTTTATTCTGGTTTACATTTTGGGTTGTACCTGTCATTTTATGAGCTTACTTTTAACCATTTGCTTACACTATAATGAAAGTTTTATTTTATGGTGCAATTTCTAAGTGCTTTAAATAACCAATTAAAGCCAAGTTTTTACCATGACACATATGTCAACAACAATAGCTCAGCGAGGTGGAATTATTTATTCTGAGGCATGCAATGAACATGGAGCCTGTGGTGTCCAGTCTACCACCTTCTTAACTGGGCTACACAACCAGCCTGAACTCTTGTGTATATCATGGTGGATGAAACCAAAGTCTCTTGCAGTAATATCAAAATTTTAAACCTAGGGTCTAAACACAAAGAATAATGTTGTTCAAAATATGTACTGGAAGAGTAAGCAACATTTAAATATTTAAAAATGATTCACCATATTGTAAAACAATAAATAATTAAACATAACTAGTGGAATAATTTAATACTCTGTTTTTAACATTTCATTACTTTTACTATTGTTTTTCTCTTTCATCTCAAATGTATCCTGTTTTTCAAAGATAAAGATAATTTGATTTAATTATATATTCGCTTATTTGGCTTACTCTCATAAAACCTTTTTTATTTGGGTCTAAATATAATTACTAGTTTAGTAGCAATCGATCAAGCATTTAAAATAATCTCTTTTGATAAGTTAAAATATCTTGCTCTGATAAAAGGTTTTTTTTTTGTATTAAAAATGTAATACAAAGGAAGTGTTATAACACTTATGACAATCAAAGAGAAGTTTCAGGGAAACAAAAAATTGAGAATAATAAGTCTGTACAATAAGAAAATAAATCCCAGATATCCCAGCTAAGATTTATAAAGGGTTTTAAAAGAGTAAATACTTTGAATTCTCATGTGTTTTTACTTCTCATATATAAATAGGTTCAATCCCAACTAGGGGAAGCAAAAATGCGTACATCTGATGATTCCCAATTAGGGCGAAACATGTGTTGTGTATTCTTTGCATTATTTGGCAGGTATTATACTGTATATCATGTCTATGATCTGCTTCTCGCAACAGAGAGGGCATGATGGATATCTGCTGACTGGCCGACCAGCCACAAGCATTACCTGGTAGGTGACCCCCCACCAAATATCAGATTATTATCAGACCTATGCATGTAATACTCCAGTGTACACCCTGTCAATTAAGCGAATTAGTGGCCGTGGCTTTGCCTTGAGTGCAGACATCTGAGGTTTGATTCCTACAAGGGGAAGCAAAAGTGCGTACACCTGATGAGCCTTAATTAGAGTGAAACACGTGTTGTGTACTCTTTGTATTATTTGGCAGGTACTATAAATCATACTTATGTGTGTGTATATATATATATATATATATATATGTATATATATATATATATATATATATATATATATATAGATATATATATATATATATGTTGGGTGTAAAGTCTTGTTTATTATGAATATGTTCTTCTTAAGTTTGCATATGCTGGATTTATGTCCAAGTGTCTGTTGATGGCGTTTTCATTTGATAACCAGGATGAAAACGCCATATATATATATATGTTGTGGCAGGAGGAGCCGGGATGCCTGGGAAGACCAGGAGGCAGATTATACATCTCCCGGGCCACAAGGGGGCAACCACCCTAGATAGTGTGGGGACCACGGGGATGGAGCGTGGAGGCTCAAATCCATTGGGACCCGTGGCCACCGCCAGGGGTGCCCCAAGCCTCATAGAGCCTAGGATATCTGCACTTCCGCCACACCTGGGAAGGTGGATGGAGGACCTTCCAGGGACGCCCGGAGTGCTTCCAGGTGCTCATGCGGCACTTCCGCCACACCAGGAAGTGCCGCCGGAAGGAGATCAGCGAGCACCTGGAGCACATCCGGGTGATTATAAAAGGGGCCGCCTTCCTACAGTCAAGGAACCAGAGTCGGGTGCTGGAGGAGGATGAAGCTCCAGCGAGAGGAAGAAAGGCGGCCCACGGACGATTGAAGGCCTGTGTGAGGGTGACTGGTGCGGGAGCACTGTGTGCTGTGTGGGATTGTGTTGGGGACTTCAATAAACCGTGTGAGTTTCATAATACTGCCGGTGTCTGTCTAATGGTGTTCAGGCTACCTCTCACAATGTATATATATATATATATATATATATATATATATATACAGTGGAACCTCGGTTCACGAACGTCTCGGTACACGTACAACTCAGTTTACGACCAAAAAGTTCGCCAAACTTTTGCCTCGGTTCACGACCACACACTCGGTATACGAACAAGCCAGTTTCCCTTTCGGTTTGTACATGTTCAGTCTCTCCCTGTGCATTTCCTGTGCAGCGAGCAAGAGAGAGAGCGCGACATACACACACACACACACACACACACACACACACACACACACACAGAGGCAGCGCGAGAGACAGAGGCACACACACAGGCAGCGCGACAGAGAGAGCTGCGCACACACACAGGAGCATGCACGAGAGAGGCGCGCACACACACAGGTGCTCCAGGCTCGCAAAAGAGAGACGCACGCACACACACACAGGCGAGAGAGAGAGAGCGAGCGAGGGATGCATAAGGTAGAGAAGGCTTGTTTTTGTTTTTAGTTCTATTTACAGCGATCGGTTCGTAGCCTGCATTGTTGCAATGTTACTTTTCTTGGTGGTTTATTAAATTACGGATTTTTCAAATGTTCATTTTTTCCCCTGTGCTTAAAACTCATTAAAAAAAGTGTTTTTAGCGAGCAGTTCCTAGCACTATAGCGTGAACTATTGCAGTGTTAGTTTTCTCTGTTGTTCAAGGTTTTCTCAATGTTATTCAATGTTTTTACATTTAGTTTACCATTACGCTGTGCATTCTATGGTATAATTAACTATATTTGTGCTTAAAAACTAAAAAATATATATATTTACATAAAGTTTGTACGGTCTGGAACGGATTAATTGTATTTACATACAATCCTATGGGCGAAATTGCTTCGGTTCACGACCAACTCGGTTTACGACCAGAGTTGTGGAACGAATTATGGTCGTAAACCGAGGTTCCACTGTATATATATATATATATATATTTACATTTACACCCTCAGGACCTGTAGTCCCATGGGGCAACCCTGTTGGACTCTGTGAGGGCCACCAGGGGGTGTAGCAGGGATTCATGATTCCTACAAACATATAGCTGACTTTACTGGCCATTACTTATTCAACCAGAATTCAGCTTACATGAAAGATAAGTACACCTGATATTTCAGTAGCATGTAGAACCACTTTCTACAGTGCTAACTGGAAATAATGATTTTTTGTATAACTTAATCAGTCTCTTATTCCATTCCTCCTTAAAATACTCTAGTTTATTGATGTTTGAGGACATTCATTTATGCACAGCTCTTTTTAAATCCCACCACTTAATGGGGTTGACATTTGGATTTTGACTTGGCTTTTTTAAAACATTTATTCTGTTCACTTTTATATTTGCAGTTTTGCTTTGTCCGGTTGCATGATCTGCTTACATCCAAGCTTACATGAAAGATTAAATTAAACTAAATTAAATTAAAGTAAAGATTAAAGCTTAATATTTTCCACTAGAATATTATGGTACAAACATGAATTAATGTTATGCCCAGTAATTGTGAGGCCCTGAAGTCTTCTAACTGCAAACCATCCACAAAACATTGCATATCCACAGTGCCTTTCACTAAATATGGTGCTGTGCATAATAGCCATACAACACCACTTCTGCCTTATCTGTCCATATTGCATTATTCCAAAAGTCTTGTAAGTTTACAAACCTTTCTGCCATGTGGTTTTGGAAAGAAGATGTATTGGTTGTTCAGTCTTTTTCTGATGGTAAAGTCATAAACTGTAACATTACAATAAAAATGAATGCTAACTTGGCAACTTTTTGTTCGGTGAAGCTAAGATGGCCTATTTAAAAACTACGTGAAATATAGGTAGAAATGGACCTACCACTGAAAATGTATTAATATTTAAGTTTCTTAAGGTTCATAGCAAATTGAATGTTGAACTTGTACATTATAAACTAACTAATCAAAAAGACATAGACAACCAAAACTGAGGCAAACCAAAAATCAAAGTTAAAAGAAAGGAACAAAACTAGAACAAACATAGCACTTGGCCTACTTAGAAAAGCAACTAACTACACTAAAGGTTTCAGTTTATCCTTATCCAAATGAAGGAAAATCTTGCCTGGCGTGGAGACCATATTTATACAGGAAGTTTCGTATACATCACAGATACATTGACTATGATCACATAATCCATAACTAGCGTTACATAAATAAAAAACAGGATTAAATAAAATAAATGCACATTGGTACTGAGTTCCAGACAGTAAAAACTAGAACATAAACTACATGTCCTACGATATATAGAAAACAAATTTCAAGTGATAAAATATGAGTAGAAAAACTTACAAAAAGTTACAATATGTTTTCCATCTCTTATACACTGGTGTTTGTAAATATGTGTGATGGCTCTGAAGGGCAAAATGCAACCCATGGCAAAATAAATTAAAGAGACACAATGGCCATAGATGGGTGAAAACACCATGTATTCCAGGAGTGATCAGTGTCGGCCCTGAAAGGCTGCAGTAGCTGCAGGTTTTTTGTATCAACCCAGTTGCTTAATTAGAAACCAATTCTTGCCAATCCTTATTTAATTTATGGGATGTTAGTGTTTTAAATCTGCAATCTGCAATGCCAGATCATTCTTACATCATAGATTGTTTTCCTTTCTAAAGATATCATCCTAATGATTTGAAGCTTACCATGAAAGAGTAATTCTCAGTCCTGCACTTTTTCCTCATTAGTTTCCTTCCAAAAACCACATCCACACAGGTGTAAACAGAGACAAGTTAGATGGAGAACTGCTGGTCCATTTGTCATTTGCATTTTATTTCTAATAAAGAGCAATTAAAAAAAATCAGCTCTTTAAAAGTGAAATAAGCAATTAAGGGTTTACAATCTTAACAAGTGAGACCACTAAAATGATGCTTGAGAATTAAGTGCTTCATCATCAATTATTGACTCTTCATCAAAAAACTGGACTGGAACAAAAACCTGTAGCCACTGCGGCCCTCCTGGACCATCGTTAATCAACCCTGATTTAGTCCTTTTTCAACGTTTTGTAATTATTCCATTTTTGTATATATAAATGAGCATAAGAATGTAATTAATATTGAAAAATAATTGTAAGTGAAAATCAAATTTTAAAGCTCCCAATCAATGACCACTCATTTATTTTATCGTGTATGTACGAATATCATTTGTATTTAGAAGTAAAATATTTTAAAACAAATATAATAGACTGCCAATCCTTAGTTAATACATTAATTTGCTTGTGAAATTAATTTAATTTAGATGTACTGTATATAATATCCCATTATCATTGACACAAAGATGCATATTAGTTTATAATAAATACAGTAAGCTATCAATAGGCATAACCATAAACACTGAATTAATTAGTCTAGCATAAAAAAATAACCTCAGAAATACTTTAGGTTACATTGCAAGGGTATCACATTTGTTAAATAAATGGAACCTTCACATTAGAACACATACAACCAAAGCAAAGCACAACAAAATGATTTTTAGTCTGTTTGCTTGTGAAGCCGCATAAATCTATTGTATACACCCCAATTACTGAATGCCAAAATAATTTTTAATTTTCTGTATGAGGTACTTAAGGCAGCAGCAGTGCACAAATATGTGAAATTTACTGCCCTTTAGAGACTCAAGCTAATTGCTAGGAATTTATCTGGAAACTGTCAAAAATAAAAATGTCAGACTTTGCACAGACCTGTCTATTCATGGTACAGTCGACAAGAGGTTACTTTGACGAATGTGCTTTATTTACAACTTTCAAGTGTTATTTTATTTTCAAATCTTCTCATCTATGCCATGAAATGGAAAAGGAGAAACTATAGGGCTTCTGAATGAAGTTTGCTGTGTGCGAAAATGAAAATGAAATATCTTATGCTGTCCAGAGAGTCTGGTGACATCATGAAAAGGACTCAATTAATGGGTGATGTGGTTTAACACCAACATATCCTTTTAACTGTGCACACTTCCTCTCTGGTCTGAGCAGTCCAGTGCTTGCTGACATTAATTCAGTGTCTAGGACGTAGCACTGACAAAGTGGGTACCTCTGCATGTGCAAATATGCTGTGTATTTATTAATTAAAACTTCAACATGAAGCTAGCAGAATGCTTACTTTATATAAAATGTTTCTTACTTCATCTTTAAATTTTAGAAGAGTTAAATTAGATGCAGGAAAGAGCAAGGGAAAAATCTTCATTAGTATTCGCAGTCTGAGCTGCCCTCTGCAATGTATTAAGACTTCAAACAGCCTGAGACATCTCTCCTTAACACTTCAGATTTTTAAAGAATGTGAAATGTCTCTCATGCAGCATATCAACACTCATCCTCTGAAGTATGCCGGTGAATATTTTGAAGTTCAATAAATAAATTAATCAACTCAGTTTGTGTAATTTAGTTGGCAGATTTTATATCCAGAATTAGATTCTTATGCTGCTGAGAAATGCACCATACTCAGAGTTAGTTACTGTGTAAAATAATTGTGTTAGATGTTTCAAATCTACATACAGTCTTAGAAATATGAAACAATCGATGCAAGCAAAATCATAATTCTATTGTACCAAGTGTAAAAGCAGTATGGGTTTCAAATCAGGCATATTTGAAAGCCATGCTATACATGACCGACATTAAATGAGCTTTTCTTCTACATAGTCGCTATAGCTTGTTGTACAGCAGAATTAGGTGGGCAAGTAGGGAGATATCATGGATAATTTGCAAGTCACAACTCATTTCAGACAATATTTAGATATATTTACTGCATATAGCCACTTATCTGAAGCAGCAAACATTCTGCTTATCCAGAGGATGAATGTTCTGTTGTAAATATAATTATTTTCCCATACACATAGAAACTGATGAGCAAATCTACAATATTACACCTGTACCTGTTTTATAATAAAAGTAGTCAATATATACAGTAGGTATACAAAGTAACACATTTTCTCTACATAGCCTTCAAAACAGAACATTTAAAAGGTGGCATTATACAAAAGGGAAGAATGAACAAAATAATTTTTCTTAATTTTAATAGCCTACCATTTGAGCAAATAAAATGACCTAACATATTTAACAGAACTGTGTTTAGCAATATTCCCTTGTCGCTTATGTGCACTCATACTGTTTGTTGGACACGTTTGTGGATGAGCATATATCTTGTTAAAGTATAATGAATTGAATGCTAGCAATTTTACCTTTTGTCATTTTGTGACCAGTTAGAATAGGAACACTGTTGTTGCATACACTGTTAAGACATTCATCTGTCCATACGTCCCGCTTATTCAATTTACATATTGTCAATGTCAGGCACAAGCTAACAAGGACACTGTATAATGACAAGCATACTAGTATATGATCTGTCTCAGGGTATGAAAATAAGCATGCAATAATATTTATCATTAGTAAATCACCTTTATTGCAATACTATTACTTAGAATCCACATCTATATAACCCTGGTGTGACACATGTTCGACTGTCTAATAACAAAACATGCATTAGTCACTAGTCACATATTATATGACTATGATTTATTTTTTTAATCTGAATAAATGTACAATTAATAGTTATTACTGTACATACACTTTAGTTACAGACAAGAGCTTGAAGCTTTGATTAAAATTATTAACCACTGTTTTAGTTTCAGAGGCAGCCAGAACTAATCTGTTATAATATTTTGACTCTGCAAATCTCAAAGTTCTGAATTTACACTTAAATCTTTTTTTTTAAATGGACTTTTCCATCGTCAATATCAAAACAACATGCTTTAGTGTGAAAGTTTACACTTCTACTGTACATTTATAGAGTTTTTCAAGTGACAGGATTTGCTCATGGTCACACAGTGAGTCAGTGATGGGTAGTTGAATAAGCATCTTTTTTCTCTACATTTCAACATCTTAGCCAATAAGACTCCACTTTTCTACCCTACTCAGAGGGGCAAATTTCCTTAAGACTCACCATAAAACAAAGACATAGCATGCATAAAAATATAATTATGCTTGAGGTTAACGAGTTAAGTAAGGATGTATATTATTCATAGGCCTACAGAATTTAGTATCCTAGGCAGACACATAGTGTAACAGTTGCAATTTAATACAGTACTAACAAAGTGTTAAGAGCAGCATTCTCATTACTGTATTTGAAATTACACTAAATGGATGGTTAAGTACAACGTATTCCTTATTGATCCTGTGCTTTTTACTTTTTATTTATTTATTTATTATTTTTATCCAATGCTTTCTGTTTGAGGTCAAACTATGAATCCTTTCATGCATTATGTTTGTTGTCTTCTTTCTTCTATCCATCCATCCCTCCTCTTCCGCTTATCCGAGATCGGGTCTCAGGGGCAGCAGCTGTAGCAGAGCTGCCCAGACTTCCCTCTCCACTGCCACTTCTACTAGTTCTTCCGGGGTAATCCTGAGACGTTCCCAGGCCAGCCGAGAGACATAGTCCCTCCAGCGTGTCCTGGATCTTCCCCCGGGCCTCCTCCTGGTCAGACATGCCCAGAACACCTCACCAGGGAGGCGTCTAGGAGGCATCCTGATCAGATGCCCGAGCCACTTCATCTGACTCTTCTCGATGCCGAGGTGCAGTGGCTCTACTTTGAGCTCCTCCCGGATGACCGAGCTTCTTATCCTATCTTTAAGGGAAAGCCCAGGCACCCTGCAGAGGAAACTCATTTCAGCCGATTGTTTTCACAATCTCATTGTTTCTGTCACTACCCATAGCTCATGACCATAGGTGAGGATAGAAACATAGATCAACTGGTAAATTGAGAGCTCTGCCTTTCGGCTCAGCTCCATTTCACCACAACAGACTGATGCAGAGCCCGCATCACTGCGAATGCTGAACCGATCTCCCTCTCTATTCTTCCCTCACTCGTGAACAAGACCCAGAGATACTTGAACTTCTCCACTTGGGGGGCAGGATCTTGCTCCCAATCCTGAGAGGGCACTCCACCCTTTTCCGGCTGAGGACCATGGTCTCGGATTTGGAAGTGCTGATTCCCATCCCAGCCGCTTCACACTCAGCTGTGAATCGATCCAGAGAGAACTGAAGATCATGGCCTGATGAATCAAACAGGACAACATCATCTGCAAAAAGCAGTGACTTAATCCTGAGCCCACCAAACCGGACCCCTTTCTTTCTTTGTAACTTGCTAACCTCTAATATATCTTGTACTTTTTGTCCTTGTTTGAGTCTAAATGCAGTTTCCCTGGTTCTACTAGCAGATTTTTGAACAGCTTGGCATTAATGACTTGTCTGATTTGTGGACCAACAAAAAGAAGTTATTAGTGAAAACATCTGTCCCAATTATCAACATTATTCACCTTCTGAGTTCAACCATTTTAATGACCTTTTTCTTCAGTCTAAGTTTAATATGAAGGGGAGGCAAAATATTTTTATAGTGTCAGCAAGAAGTTTATGTGCCACACTTTTCTGCCTTGGAACCAAATGTTTATGGAGAGACCAGTTCTTCTTTATGTAATGAGACTCTTTAGGGCAGCTGCAATCGTAGTAGACGTGCTGCTGCTTTCAGTCACTACAGATATTCCAGTTGTACTTGTTGTACTGTATGTTTACTTATAATATGAGAGGAAATCACAAAAATAGGTGATTGCAATAAAACAGCATATGTTAAGAAAATGTATAGATGATTTTTGGGATCAGCAGGACAAAATCCATAAGATACCCTCAAAGTGTTCAGAAAGCAAAATCTTTATTGTCCTATGTAATTTAACATATTAAAGCATAATTAAACTTTTCCCAATTTTCCATAATATGCTCAATGCAATTTCTTTATGGAATATGTATGATTTGTTTTTGCCTGGTCTGAGGCATTTTTCATTTTGTTGGAAAAGAGTTGACAGTTTCCGGGATGGAAAGTTTAATTATAGTTTAACACAAAAATATTAGTAGACTATACTGAGCAGCATTTGGTAAGCTTGATTGAAAAGTGACAGTAGTTGAGGGTTGTTGAACAAGGGTCTAGGCATGTAGTAACTTTACAGAAAACTATTTTTCCTTGAAATATTACATATCACATTAATACATAGTGAACAGTAAAAAAAAAAGTCTGTCATTCAAGGACATTTTAGCTCATTAAACAGATGCAATACACAAGAGAATTAATCAGAATTAAAAGGCAATCTGTTGCATGTTGTTACCATTATGCTTTTTTACTATCAGCGTTTTATCAGCTTACAGTCATTATCCATCAACTTCAGATACTTATGATTGCTTTAA
This sequence comes from Erpetoichthys calabaricus, assembly GCF_900747795.2. Classification (NCBI taxonomy): domain Eukaryota; kingdom Metazoa; phylum Chordata; class Cladistia; order Polypteriformes; family Polypteridae; genus Erpetoichthys; species Erpetoichthys calabaricus. The sequence continues at coordinate 274,679,961 of NC_041394.2, read as the reverse complement.
ACCTCAAGTGCTATGTACATTTTCTGTGCAATTATAGATATTCCACTAAATTGGAAAAAGCTTTTATAAGGACAATGTGTGTTACAGGTAAAATATGTTGTAAACATTCCAAATATGTAAAAGGTTTGAAGAAAGTCTTTAAGCATAAAATGAAGATGATCATGTAATAAAGAATGCATAGCTCTTTCACACTATTTTAGTTGGAAAGACCTTCATTATACATTGCCTTGAGAAAGTATCTGCTGTCTTCCTGATTTCCTCTATTTCCAATTTTTGACACTGAATTTTTTTCAGGTCTTTAGCCAGAATTTAATATTACATAAGGGGCATTTGGTGTACAAAAACACATGTTCTTTTCTTACCTGAAATTTGTTTATTGAGACAACAAATATATTCAACAACAACAGGACTGTTTCAAAAATGAATCTCTCTCTAATGTCATCAGCACTTGACAAACTTGGTGAGTGTTTTGTTGCATCCACTGTGAAGGCATGTGGTAAGAGGAGAAACAATGATACAGTCAGGCTTTACATAGACTGGATAAGAAGACAACCAGTGATGAGGCATGGTATCACTTTGCCTGACTGTTAGTCCTGCTCCTCATGGCCCACTGAGGAAAAGAGACATCACAGAATGGAAGTAGGTCATCATACTCAACTTTCTTAAAAGAAAAAAAACTGTTGCTATTTTACACCAATTACATGGATGATTACAGTCAGCTGACTTAACATAACCACGATAAAGACACCCTTGTTTAAAATGAACCTCACTAATTTTGACCCTTGCCAACAGAAAAAAAAGTGCATAATCAAAGGAAAATCCTGAAGGTATAATACTTTTTTTGTGTGTGTATGATCACATTTTACTAAAATAGAAAGCAAGCACTTTAAACTGGAACATAAGCCATTCTGACAGGAATTACAATATGGAAAACCCTGTGCTCAGCACTCAACCTACCACCCCATAACACAACCCAAACCAACTCTGCTATACTAAAAATGATAGTAACAACAAAAATAAAGGAGAACATGAGGACCAACAAATGAGGGAACAGCACAGCATTGACCCCACTATGGAGAAGAACAGAATAAAATATGTTGTCTATCTATCAGTCTGAAAAATGCTTCAAAGCCATTTCTAAAGGTCCTGGAACTCCCTAAAATGACAATGAGTACTATAACCTCCAAACAGACAACAGTTTAAACAGCAGTGAATCTTACCAGGAGTGTACAACCTTCCAAAGTTAATCCACCACCTAGCGGACTGTAAAGTCATCCAGGAAGTTACAATGGATATTAAAAAATACCAAAGGAATTGCAGGCATCAACTGCAGGTCAGTGAAAAGTGTAACTACGGCAAGACCTGAAACGAGCAGTTCATGTTGAAAAATCTACCAATGTCTCTGAATTAAAAAAAAAATGAAGATAGAGTGGGCTAAACATTCCTCAGCAATACTGTGGAAAACCTATGTCAAATAAGGGTTTTGGTGGTAATATTGCAGTTAAAATTGTAACAACTAGTTATTAAGTATCAGTAGACAATTACTTTTTTAAACTGTGCAAGTTATTATGAGATATGTTTGTTCATCCCACAAATGATTTATGTAAAAAAGTGTTTGTTGTTCACTTAGGTGCTGTTTATCTAATTTTAGATTTTGGTTGAATACCTGAAAGCACTCAGGCTCAAACATTTACAATACTAGAGCATATCAGGAAGGGGGAAAATACATTTTCATGCCCTGGGTGTTTGTTCAAGGAGCTCCTTGGAGTAAGTAAAGCTTCATCATACAATTGTGAATTTCCCATCAGGATTAATAAAGTATCTATCTATCTATCTATCTATCTATCTATCTATCTATCTATCTATCTATCTATCTATCTATCTATCTATCTATCTATCTATCTATCTATCTATCTATCTATCACTGCAATAACCAGTACATTAATTCTGCAATATGTGCCTACAAATGTACATGAAAATATATATATCTGTCAAGAAATGCTTCTAGGGCTCCTTTATACCAACTGCAATATGCCTGCATAATGTCTCACTGTGACTGTGCCTGCCAAGTCAGAAGTTTTCATTCTTTTTAATTTTCTTCCTTTTTTGTCATTCTGATGTGTGTTCAGACCATAGTGTGTGTGTGTGTTTGTGTGTGTGTGTGTATATATATATTAATATACTAAAGATCGCTTTAGAACAATAAGCAAATAGTAAGGTACTGTATATTAAACTAAGGTTATGTTGCAATATAGAGAGGAAAGTGAAAACATTGATTTACATTTTATACTAATTCTATGGAAACTTAATCTGAAGAGTCCAAAATTCTTATGAAAAAGCAATCTAGGTCAACTGACCACAACGTTTCCCAAGTAGTCTACAATATACTACTTACAAGGCTATTTCATTTAAATAGTTTAACGCTAGTCCATTTAAACGTGATTCCCATGTTTCCCATTCACTTTGAGATCTTGTATATAAGTATTAATAAGAAGTGTATAAACACCAGAGATTTTTGATTTTACTCACTTAATGTTCCAGTGATTTTCACTTAAAGCATCATAAGGTTACAAAGATTACATATGTGTGCATGGGGGACAGTTTATAGGCTCAAAATAGTGATATTTATCAGCCAGACTGGGATTTGGCACTCTCACCTGATCCTCTCTCCTCTTATTCCTCTGCAGACCAACTGAAGACCCTGACTCTTAATGACATCACCATTGATCCATCCGCTGTTGACATCACTTCCGGCCAACCCTGATGACATCCTTTCCACTACCCAGAATTCCCCTTCCTGCCACATCAGTTCCTGACTCCAGCTCTTCCTTCTACCAACCATATTTATAGAGCAGTCTGAATCTGTTAGTCAATTCAGTTGTGAACTCCGCTCCTGTAAAGATGTGTTTTGTCAGTCAGGGAGCACTGCTGCATCATCACTTGTTGTAAGAAGGGCCCAAACCCCAATTATGTGAGTGTGCCAGTCCACACCTCCAGTTCTTGGGCCGTGTTACACGTATCTTGTCATACACTCTCTATTAAGTCCAAGATCAAGGTTGAAGGCCCAGTGGTTCATGAGTTTTCAAGCAACAGATAGACAATCCTGAACATTATACAGTATAAAGATTTCCCTTCTTTGCTGCCTGTAGACTGTTTTACTGTCATACCAACTATAAATATAAACATGTCTGGTCATCAATATACACTTGTAGATCACATTTGAGATTTGCTCTCCAGTCATGTAGTTGACATCTGCAACTATTGTGTGTTGGACCTGAAAGATTCCCAGTTGTTCAGTATCTTCCATTTTTGCCTGAGCCTTTCTTTCTTTCATCAAGTGCCTTTTCCTTCCACAGATAACATAGCTGCACACAGGGTTACAGCCAGACCCTCTAATGACACATTTTATTTGCAAATGAATGATTTTGGAGCTTTTCACTGTGTTAGTATATTTTCCTGCATTGACTAATATGCCATTATTTTGAAAGTAGTTGAACTATAAAGCATGATTAACTAAAGAATATTTCTGAAACAAAATGGAATGATTATAAAAAAATGAAAGACTGTGAATAATGGGATATTTTCACAATACTAACAAGTCTGCAGTATCCACACTTCAAAATAACAAATTAGGAAAAATAAATTAATCTGTCTTTAAAGGTCAAAAGCTCATTGAAGTGTGAAAGTGTGTTTCCTCTTGTCTCTTCAAATACAATATGAAGAGGAGATTTCTGCTCAAATTAATTATTCAATGATACCCTGCATTATCTCAGAAGCATACAGCACCTTTTCACAAAGTCAATGTGTCCTTCCAGGTAAGATTCGACATATAATTCTTTCTAGAAAGGTTTAATTTTGTTTTAATGTTGATGTATTTTATTATCTCAGCTGTTTGTATTTTAATTTACTTATTTAGTTGCCATCCTTTAATTTACAGTAGAATGAAATCTAAAAGCATTCTGAAATCTTGTCAATAGCAGCTGTTGTCTAAGCAGCATTTAGTATATAAAAATTATTGAATTGCAGTGAATAACTATTTTTTCTGCTGAAATAAATATGTTTTCTCTTTTCTGTTATTTGTAATCGATACAGAACACATGACTCAAATGAATACAATTACTAAACCAAGCAATGCCACCAGGATCAGATGTTTGAGTGTTCATATGCATTCTCTCATTCATCTCATTACTGAGCAATAATTTCTGATGACAGGCAAATTGGAAAGAGAAGTAGGGCCAGAGGAAAGTTGTATTGTGTGCCCAAGCAGCAGCCTAAGCAATTCAGCACAGGGTATTCTGACAAATGAGTGGGGTGTCTCTTCAAAACTATTTAGTGCTTATTTAGATGTAATTTGATGCTTAATTTTAATCTACTTACAAATATCCTACTGCCATATTAACCCCAGAAGACTAGGTTTAGATACTAGTCTGGTGTTTATTTTTGTCCTCAGTTTTTCAGGAGTCAATTTCAATTTTCCTAACACATCCTAAAAGATGTGCCTGTGGGTTTAGTTGGATCTTTAAATTCACACCATGTGGGTGTGCTTATTTGGTGTTGGTGTGTCCAACTTTGAGCTGTTGTCCTGTGCAGGGTTGGTTCCTCTCTTCAGGGTTGAAGATTTTTAATTAGATATTTTACATAAAAAAAAAATAAAATTAACCTTCTCTGTTGCAGCCAATAACTGACAGAAATTAATTAAAACAAACAAATGTAGATGAGACAGGTTAACACTTACACAGGAATTCTAAAATATTTACATAATTTGAGAAATAGATTTACTGCTAACTACTTCTATTAGTTTGCGTGTTTACCTAAAATTATGACATGATACATAGAAAAACTCTTAACTTCTGGAATTTTTATTAACTACAATATTCATTCTTAGAAAGACATATGGGACTGGGAGGAAAGACATTTCTGAAGTAATTTGTGTGAGTTTTAAAAGCAACTGTACCCCCCTATTTACTGAAGTTACGTTCCGCGTGTAATGGTGTCTGTCATTAGTTGAGATGATATACAGTTTTTTCAGTATTGTCCTCTGACACACACTTAACAAATCATCTGTATCAGCTGGAGCTTTGGGTTGTCAGACTACTAAACCAGGCAATAAAGCTGAAAGTTATATACTGTATGTATATGACACATATAGATTGTCATCTGTTGATGATGTCTGCCCCCACCAGTTGTTTTGATTAGATATGCCTTTAGGTGGGTGGTGCATTTGTTTCCTGTTCTTCCTAATAGTAATGAAGGTATTATCTTTGTCTGTATACAAAAAAGACAAGAAGTTACGGTAGCAACGAGGACACAGAAAATAGTCCAACGCTCCACGTGCAAGTATTGCTGTGAGTGAAATCAAAAAAGGTCTTGTATTACACTATTTTGCAGCCTGCAAAACGTATTGCTCCCTGAGTCGCAACATGGCATACATCAGTAAAACTGACTCTTTTGAGTTGCCACAGAAGATTGGGATGTATACATCAAGCAGCTTGAACAGTACTTCACCGCTAATTATATAGTCAAGGATAAACATGTTGGGAGGAAAGACATATTGTCTACTGTGTAGCTTGATTGCCCCAGAGAAACCAGCTAACGAAACTTTCACTGACATTGTGATAGTCATGCAGAACCACTTGTCACCGAAAGCGCTTTAGGTTTCACAAATTGAATCAGAACCAGGGGGAGTCGATTGCTGCCTATGTCACAGAACTACAAAAACTATCCGAGTACTGGCAGTTTGGGAATGGCTTGAACAACGCATTGCAAGACTGCTTAGCATGTGGCATTCTAAATGAAGAGGCTGTTGACAGAGGCAGATCTGACCTTGCAACACGCAGTGGAGATTGCTGTCTCAATGGAAACAGCGGCCAAAAATACATCAGAATTGCAGAGTGGAGCAAAAGCTGGATATGTGAATAAACTTGCAGCATCGTGGGGAGCCACACAGAAGTGCGTAGAGCAGGAACTATGTTACCATTGTGGCTGCAGGTCTCACAAACCGTTTCAGTGCAGATTCAGAAATGAAGTGTGTAGGAAATGCCACAACACAGGGCACATTTAAAGAGTTTTCCTTGTCACAAAGACAAAAAGCCAGTGTACAAGATAAAACAATGCCCCAAGACAAGAACAATGTTCACAACGTAGAAGATGCATCTGAGGCCAAATATAAAGGGTCTTTGGCCAACTTTCAGATATTTAATGTCCAGTGCAAGGATAAACAAGTTTTCTGGATTAACCCTGAGCTAAATGGGAAGACAGGGCAAATGGAGCTAGATACTGGATTAGCAGTCTCTGTGATGTCAAAGAAGCAATATGAATCTGTCTTTGGTAAAACAAAGCTAAATCCATCATCCATTCTTTTGAAAATGCACACAGTTGAGAAAATTGAGCCTATAGGAGTATTGCCAATGACAGTTAAGTGTAATAATAATGAGGAATTAATGGACTTGTATATTATAAACAAGGAAGGTGCACCCTTGTGGGAGCAGGACTGGCTAAGGAAGATAAAACTTAACTGAGAAAATTTCAAAAGCCTACAAGTAGCCCCTGTTGTGTCACCCTCTGTGGATGCAAGGTCAGATAAAATCCTGAAGGAGTTTGTCCCCATCTTTAAAGAATGAATTGATGCATCATTACAATGAATTAAGGGTAAAATTGTGCTTAAAGAAGGGGCCACTCCTCACTTTCACAAAGCTCGCCCAATACCATATACTCTACAACTGCTAGTAGAAAATTTGCTCAATCGCATGGAGGCAGATAGTGTATTGTCAAAGGTGGACTGGAGCCCATGGGCCACACCGATTATTCCGGTAACAAAGAGAAATGGCACCATTAGATTATGTGGAGACTTTGAGGTCACTATTAACCCAGTGCTGCAGACAGAGCAGTACCTGTTGCCAAGAATTGAGAACATTTTTGCTAATCTTCTGCCAATCTTTCAGGGCTTTTCAAAAACAGACTTAGCTGAGGCAGACCTACAAATGAAGACAGAGATTCCAAGGGTTTTTGGACAATAAATACAACTAAGGGACTCTATCATTATAATAGATTAGTGTTTGGAGTTGCTTCTGCCCCTGCAATATGGCAACGTGCAATGGACCAGGCTTTACAGGGACTTCCAAGAACACAATGGTATTTGGAAGACATTATTGCCACTGGAGTAACAGATGAGGAACACCTCGAAAATCTTCAAAAAGTTCTAAAGAGGCTAAATGATTACAGTCTGACAGCAAAACATGATAAATGTGAGTTTCTAAAGCCTAGTATTATTTATTATTATTATTTATTTTCTCTTTGAACCATCTGCAAAGGTTACCTATTAGTTTTCACGTAATTCAACCTGTTATTTAAACAAGTCATTTTTTATCTATAAGAATGTCAGTTAAAACGAATGGATCGTTTATTTAGTCTCTTATAAATACTCATCGAGCATAGTGGACCTCAGTTTAATGGGAATACTCCAATCGGTAAGACAGCAAATATTTTATTCTCATTTTATGATTTTTACTCTGTTAAATAATAATTTTTCTTTTACATATTTATAGAATTTTGTGATTTTTGGCTGCAACTGGGGGTTGGGCGCCAAAGGCGCCAGGGGGCATGGCTCCCTAATCTCAAATATAAATGTCTATGCGTGGAAGTGTGTGTGTCTGTCCGGCCCAGAAGTGAGAGGGGTACACCTCCGAGAAAACAGAAAACTTGCTTAACCATTAATAACACAAGTGGGGCCAGCACGTCAGCCAAACGAAACCTCAGAAGAAAGACAAAGTCGCTTAGCCGCTAACATCAGCAAAACAGTGTCTCTTTTACTTTTCCTCCCGTTGCTAATGCATAAGTGATGCAAGCACGTCAGCAAAAAAAAATCCTCCTAGGAAAGAGATGCCCAGAGTAGTTCCTTTCAATTACCTGTCATCTCTACATTTCATTTTTTTGTGACGATTTCAATGGTTTCTAGGACCCTGAGCTTTTTACAGCACGGGCTTACACAGCTAGTAATAATATAAAAGAGCAGATAAATTCAATCATTTTACATGCTGTCTTTAATGTTAGTCAACTATGCTTCTGCATTTTTAACCCCCACCTCTAAACAAAGCCCATAAACTTCAAAATGAAGCAAAATTAGACAAAACTGTAAATGTTTACAAAATGTATAAAGCATTCATGTCCAATGTGGTATGGAAGGACACTTTAGTAATAAAACATTATAATTTAACACTTTGATGTAAAAACATAGAGATAAGGAAATTGTCTATTAAAATGTTCCAACTTTTGATGTGTCAATGTTTATTTAAAGAGTCTCACAGTTTAAAGATTGTAACAGCAATATAATTCTGTTTGATGATGTAGATAACAACCTGTTTAACTCCTCAATCTGCTCCTCTATAAATGTGTTTTTGGAAAGGTATTTACAGTCAGGTTTTGACAGTGAAACAATATACTGTTACTGCTGGCTCCCAAATAAACCTTAGACCAAGTTGATGTCATAATCACTTCCAGTAAAAGAATTTGAAATATCTCTAAATTACCGGGAATTCACTAGTAAACATATTTAGGAAATTCTGGAGCAAAACCCCATACCCTGAAAGACAATAGCATATTCTAGGAAAGTAATAAGAAGACAATTTTATTAACAAAAATAAACACATAAGGGAGATTGTAAAGGAAAGAGTGAACAATACAAAACAGGAAAGAGAAAAGAAATAATAAAGACTATGCCTTTCTCAGCCTACCTACACTTAACTTTCCAAGGCTCCCCATTTAAATGTATATACTGTAATTATTTCTCTCCTTCCTTTCTCTAAGTGTCTTTCTCTTCCACAACAAGCTGTCATCCTCTTCCTCCTTCCCAAGGAAGGCCTTGGATTTGGAGGCCCTTATAAGATAAGCCCTGGGAGTACTTCTGACACCACTTCTGCCTACTGGGAAATACTTCTGGGGCACCTCTATGTCCAAACAGTACACCTCCCAGAAGTCTCTGAGTGATTTTTATGTATTGCAGCTGAAAAGATCTGCTCCCCATTAGCATTTTCTGTCAATATAACACCTTTAGTGCTGGCCCCTAGTGTAGTACAGTACCCTAGCCAGGCAAGGGTATCCCTGCCACGATATGTACCACTGTACTGTCTGTTTCTCAGCACACCATTAAAATCTTCACATAAATTCATTCAAGCATTTTTACAAGCCAATGTATAAAAGCATTGATCTCTTTGTATTGTACATGTAACAACAATCTTTTAAACATTCAAAGGGTAAATGTTCAAATGTACAATATGAGGCAAATAAAATATTAAAATACATTTCCTGGTATTTATAGTTTTAATTACTGAAATTACATTCTAATTCTGCTAGTAGATTTCAACAGTAGCTTTACAAATATAGTTTGCAGCTAACTGGACAATATGGCTTTATACACTAGGACTGTCTTAAAATGAAGAAAAATTCAAAAAATCTACTATTATTTATGACTCACCCACCTATTTTTAATAAATGTGGTACAATGCCTGTTTTGTTAAAAAGACCTTCATCACAACAATGCATATATTAGTAATTATTTTATGTGGGTTGCCTTCATTTGAAGCTAGACAGAACGCCATTGTAGAACAGAGTGGGCAGCACTGTTCTTATGAGATTCCGTTTCCTAAGATAGGGAAAAGTGACTCATAGATAAATAATGACTGATGTTTTGAAACTGCCAAATGTTCAGTGTTTTTTTTTCACACCTTAATTTTATGTGTTATGTTTTGTAGGAACTGGATGAAGAAAAAGACTACTCTACTAATGTACTTATTTTAAGACTGTTCACTCTTTAATGACTAGAAGAGAATGAGTAATCAGTGACTAAGCAAAAAGCGTCCCCCATAACTACCACCAGGAATAAAACATAACCAAAAAAATACAGACACGTATGAAAATGTATTTTTAAATTTACGTAAGCAAAAGGATTACATTAAGACTGACCTACTTAGGCTGTGTAACTGAAAATCCTTATTTATATTAAAGTTCAGGAGAAACATCTAAAGTTTTTATATTTATAAAAAAGCAGGTTTCTGGCAGAGCAGAATGAAATGCTGCCTTAGCAGTAATTAAAAAGATTAGTATTCTAAAAGTGATTTTGTTTTGCCTCAATATGAAGCAGTACTACAAAAAACACTTTTCTAAAATTTAATGTGCTTTATATATTTATAGTTGAAGAGATTGTGTTCAAATAGTGTAAACATTTTATAACGATTTCCTATGAGTCCTTTATTAAAATAATAAGAACATCTAGCTAACCAAGTTACATCACCATTCTATGCCCCAAATCACGGCATTATAGGACTGAATGGAGTTTAAATGGTCCCTAATTTGTAAACTTAGAAAGGATAATTTTACTGTTTCATCAAAGAGATTTATTTTAAGAGTGGCAATGTTTGAAGTATTTGTTTAAAATTCTTTGAATTTCTATTTTTTTGTAACAGAGTCAAATAATTTATTTAATAAATTATTTACATCCCAATCATTAAGAATCTGAAAGACTACAAATTGTAATGTCGAAATGCTGTATCTGTTCACTCTCCAGGGAAGGAACATCACCAGGGGTCTAGTCAGGCCCCTAGTAGAGCACTTAAAAGAGGCGCATTCTGCCGACACGTCAAAGAACGCAGATGTCTAATTAAAAGGACAGATCTGAAAGAAGAAGGAAAAAGCACACCAGCCTGTGAAGATACAAGCTTCGATGATTTGGCAACATAATCAAAGGGAGGTCTCTGCACAAGTGGCACTGCAGATAAAGAGCCATACATCCCATTATTCATCATAAAGACCTATGTCATTAATAGGGCTGACTTGTCTTCCGAAACCGGTCCCAGTCTCCAAATGTGTTTCAATCAGATTTCATTAAAAGCAGACAGAGCCCAGCAAAGTGCTAGACACGAGGTAAAAGAAACCAATGGAGAACCAAGAAGACCACATGGAGTGCACAAAAAGGGCCAGAGAAACAGAAAATCAGGAAGAGAGAAAGAGTAGAGACTTAGGATAAAATAGGCAATGATTCTTTCGGGAGCTAGAGAAGGGGCAACTAAGGAAAGGCCAGGAATATTTAAGTCAGAAATTAAAAAGAAATCTTGGCCATTTTTATTCATTAATATGATCTTTTTTTGTTTTTCTTAATGTTAATTTGTGTATCTATGATGTCATTATATTTTGTGGTTTGGAAACTTGGTGACTATGATACCATACATCACTAGGGAGCATTTGCCTTAGTGTATGTGAATTCGGGGAGTAATAGTCACATGGTGTCAGTAGTTAAATTATATAGGAACTGACTGCACTTTGTGAAAATAACGCAAAGAAAAAAGGTTCTCGAGCAATTCAATTTAAGGAATAATAAATTACACTTTTAACTTTTTTCGGCCTGATGAAGTTGAATTTGTTTTTCCTTTTTGTTTGGTTGTTGAGCTTTATTACTTTAGAATAACACCCCTTGCTAAGTTTTGAGCTATTTAAGAATAATCTCCTCCATTTGCTACAAAAAAAATATTTTGTTCTTTTCTTTTGTTTGGAATTGATCCAAATATGACTATATCAGCCTGAATCTTCCAACAGTGGCAAGAAAAAAATTGTGAACCCTTTGGAAATAACTGCATTTATTTATAACTTTGTCTTAAAATATAATCTGATCATCATTTAAGTTACAATAATGAACAAACATAATCTGTTTTAACGAATAATGCATAAATTATTGTATTGTTCTTCTACATATTAAATACAACATTCATACATTCATAGTGTAGGTTGGAAGAAGTATGTGAACCTCTAAGCTGATCACTTCTACAAAACCTATTTGTAGCCAGGAGTTACCAAACTTGGAATCTGATCAATGAAACAAGATTGGAGGTGTGGTTTAGAGTTAGTTTGATGTATAATAAAAGACGCAAACATTTTGGGTTTGTTATTTAACTTCAAATTGAAGCATGCCTAGCAAAAAAAATATATCTCAGAAGATTTATGATCAAGAATTTACATAAAATTGAAAGGCATTACAAAGTAATTTCAAAGAGTTTAGACATTCATCAGTCCACAGTTAGAGAAACTGTGTACAAACAAAGAGTATTTAGTACTGTGGTTGCTGTACAAAGAAGTAGCCCCTAGCCAGGATGACTAGAAAAGCAAAAAGCAAAATGCGCAATAAGGTAAGGAGAACCCTGGAGTAAGAGCGAAAGGCTTGAAGGAATCATTAGAACATGTCAACATCTATGTTCATGAGTTTACTATGCACAAAACATTGAACAGGACACCATGAAGGAAAACATTTTTCTCCTAAAAAAAAAAATTCTGAACACTTAAACTTTGTCAAAGACCATCTTGGCAATCCTCAATGCCATTGGAAAAATGTTTTATGACCTGATAAAACTGTTTCAATTATTCAGAAAGTATATGCATCAGTATGTAAAAAATGAGCACAGCATACAAACATAAAAACATCACCTCAGCAGTGAAGTATGATGATGGGAGCATAATGATTTGGGGCTGCTTTACTGGACAGCTTGCCATTATCAAAGGGAGAATGGATTCCCAAGTTTATCAAGGTATCTAACAGGATAATTCCAGGATGGCTGTCCACCATCTGAACGTCAATAGAAGTTAGGTGATGCAGCAGATCATTGACCATGAACATTGAAGCAAATCTGCTACAGAATTCCAGAGATGTGGTTTATATTCACCTCTAGTTTAGAGGTTCAAGGACTCATAAAGTTGTGGCAAGATATAATTTGACCTGAGGAAGTCAGAGAATTAAGCCTAAAAATATGGAAGTGAATTTCAGGAGTGATTAAAGATAGAAAAGTTGGCATAGCCATCTATCTATCTATCTATCTATCTATCTATCTATCTATCTATCTATCTATCTATCTATCTATCTATCTATCTATCTATCTATCTATCTATCTATCTATCTATCTATCTATCTATCTAAGTCACATCCATATTATCATTGCATCAGAGAGTAGCAACATGTTGCATGTTCATTGTACATGTGACAAGACTACAACTACTACTATCACTGTTCTCTATCTAGGCATCTATTCACCTATTATGTAGTACCTTTCATATCTGTTGTGGTCAAGCGAGGTATAACATAACTCTAAAGAATAAATGTTGCGGCGCCAACTGAGTTGTCCCTTTTAATAATGGTTTCCACAAAAAAAGAAATAGGCTTTTTAAACAAATAAATAGTAAGGCTGCAGTACCTCTTCTAAATAAACAGACGCTCATCTGAGCATTCAGTCTAGGGTAGAGCTCTGTCCTATTGTGGATCTATATCTAAAAGAGATACCACCTTCCAGAAGCACCCTGGATTTGAAGACCCCTGATTGGAAGAGGAAGAGTCATTTGCTCTCATTGGGCGTCTTCTCGGAGTTGTGGTCAGAAAAAGAGACAACACTATTAGCGACCACGCCCTCTTGTGTCCCAGAGTTGTATTGTTTACCTGCATGTGTGACAATATCTATGTAATAGTATCCCTCTGTATTTGATAAATCTAACCAAGGCTGACAAATAAAACATAAAAAAATGTCAACTGGTAATTTTTTTTCTTCAACAATAATATGACAACATGTAAAACTTTTTTTTTTTTTTTAGAGGAAAACTAATGTGGTGCGTAGAGAATCCTGCACAGACACAAAAGAAATATTCAAACTGCATATGCCTATTGTACAGCTACAGATCTGAACTGAGGAATCTGGAGCTGTGAAGTAGCCATACTTGCTGCTGTGTACCCAAGAATGGCCAGTGATTCCTAATAAGATTATACATGTAACAGAGTTTTGATTAATTAGTCAAGTGTTTGATTGTTTCATGAATATTTAATTATCATTGAATATATGATAACATCACTTTAAGATGTTTTTACGTTGTATTTCACTGAAAACAAATACAGTAATCCCTCGCTATATTGCGCTTCGACTTTCACGGCTTCACTCTATCGCAGATTTTATATGTAAGCATATTTAAATATATAACCTTTATTTTTCGCTGCTTCACGGGTTTCTGCGGACAATGGGTCTTTTTACTTCTGGTACATGCTTCCTCAGTTGGTTTGCCCAGTTGATTTCATACAAGGAACGCTATTGGTGGATGGCTGAGAAGCTACCTAATCAGAGCACACAGTTAAGTTCCTGTGTGCTGATTGGCTCAGCGACGGAGCGCCGAATTCGATTCTGCTGCGTTAACCAGGAAGTCTTGTCTCGCTCATTTAGCATTAACGTGTTTCGCTGTGTGAAGAGTTAACTTTTGTGCTCTTTTGTGTTTATCTTTGTGTGCAGTCAAGCCCTTCGTTATGGCTCCAAAACGATCTGCTCTTGCTACTGCTTCAGGGGCCGTGCCCAAGTGCCAACGGAAGATGCTAACAATTGCCGAAGAGGTAAAAGTTTTGGATATGTTGAAGGATGAGTCCACGATTCTTTTTATTTAAAAAGGAGACAAAGAATATAAGATCTACAGCCGCAGTGTCTTTTAACCAGGGCGCAAAACGAGTTGTAAGTGGACGTAATAAGGCGGTAGACCGGATGGAATCTGCTTTAGGGATTTGGATTGAAGACTGCCAGAAGAAGAACAACGGCGGTGCTACACAGTCACCTGAAGAGGCTCCTTTAGAAGAGCTGTAATGCTCTCCTTTGTTGTGCAGTAAAATTAAACTCATCGTTATCGGATAAGTCGTCGTGTCTTTGTTGGTGAGTAATCATAATTAATTTTCTACGTACAGTACTTAGTACATGTACGTACATTTAGTGTCACTGTACACACATTTTACGGTATACAATTTTTCTTGTATTGTACGTATTTATTGCTGGTGGCCTGTCTATCGTAATGGCTGTGACATACTGTATGTGATATCGGAGACACACGATATTTTTAAAATAATATTTAGGTTTTACTGTATATAAACAGTGTGTTTACATACATAATTTCAACGAATCTTACCTAATATCGAAGAGAATACAAAGGGTTTATGCTATATAACTATGCAGGAAATGTTTATAAGAGTGTGGGAGAGTTTATAAGGGCTTAAAATATATAAAACTAACCATATACACATATGATTTTTACTTCGCAGATTTTCACCTTTCGTGGGGGGTTCTGGAACACAACCCCCACGATCGAAAAGGGATCACTGTATATGGGTGGCTGCTAGTGAAAGAAGACCATTAAATGATGAATAATCTAATTTGCATTATTTCTGTGGAAGATGGAACATGCAGTAAAGTCAACATATATCAAATGATGTTGGTTAGTAATTTCATACATACATGGACTCTCAAACCAGTTTAATCTAATTAATAAAAATGAATTAGTAAATATCATCATCTTGCATAGTTCATTATGTCCTTTCATTACAAATCAGATATTTTTGAATAGGCCATAAAAAAGGACATTAATTCATGCATTTACAGTAATCCCTCGCTATATCGCGCTTCGCCTTTCGCGGCTTCACTCCATCGCAGATTTTATATGTAAGCATATTTAAATATATATCGCGGATTTTTCGCTGCTTCGCGGGTTTTTGAGGACAATGGGTCTTTTAATTTCTGGTACATGCTTCCTCAGTTGGTTTGCCCAGTTGATTTCATACAAGGGACGCTATTGGCAGATGGCTGAGAAGCTACCCAACTTACTTTTCTTTCTCTCTCTCTTGCGCTGACTATCTGTGATCCTGACGTAGGGGGTGTGAGCAGGGGGGCTGTTCGCACACCTAGACGATACGGACGCTCGTCTAAAAATGCTGAAAGATTATCTTCACGTTGCTACCTTCTGTGTGCAGCTTTTAAGTATGCTGCACGGTGCTTCGCATACTTAAAAGCTCAAAGGGCACGTATTGATTTTTTTATCTGTCTCTCTCTCTCTCTCTCTCTCTCTCTCTCTCTGCTCCTGACGGAGGGGGTGTGAGCTGCCACCTTCAACAGCTTTGTGCCGCGGTGCTTCGCATACTTAAAAGCAAACAGCCCTATTGATTTGTTTGCTCCTTTGAAGAGGAAGATATGTTTGCATTCTTTTAATTGTGAGACTGAACTGTCATCTCTGTCTTGTCATGGAGCACAGTTTAAACTTTTGAAAAAGTGACAAATGTTTGTTTGCAGTGTTCGAATAACGTTCCTGTCTCTCTACAACCTCCTGTGTTTCTGCGCAAATCTGTGACCCAAGCATGACAATATAAAAATAACCATATAAACATATGGTTTCTACTTCGCGGATTTTCTTATTTCGCGGGTGGCTCTGGAACGCAACCCCCGCGATGGAGGAAGGATTACTGTATATCGAAGAAATACATCTTCAGTAAACTTGCTAAATACTAAAAAAAAGGAAGAGTAGATTGGTGGTATAAATGCAGAGAACAGTGGAAAGCAGGAATTTGTTTTCGTCTGTGCATTACTCACAATTGCCTTGAATATTAAGATGAAGAAAGAAAAGTTTATAAATAAAAATATAAAAATACGATTAGGCAATTCTAAGTAAAAAAGAATAAAGTAAGGTTCAATGGCCAGGAGGATAGAAAAAACAACAACAAAAAAAAAAACTCCAGAGGGCTGGAGAAAAAAAAAACAAAAACTAGATCTGCAGGGGTTCCAAGGCCACAGGACCACACAGTCCCCACTGGGCATTCTACCTAACATACTGTAAATCGGGGATATCCAACACATCGCTCGCAAGCTACCGGTAGCTTGCAAACCCTTTCCAAGTAGCTCGCCAAAGGGTTAATGAATCCTACATAAATTTAAAAACCTGATTAGTCAAATTAGAGGTGGGCGATCTTTCCAAAAAAATCATATCATGATCCTTTTAACACAAAATCACAATCCACAATCTGAATTGCAATCTGTCTTTTCAATGTGGCATACACTTAAAAGAATATCCGGACTAATACTCATCAAGACCTAAGTAACACTTTATTTTAAATATCAAACAATGTTGAATTCAATTGTTCTCTCATTTGCTAGCTAAGCGGAGTAAAGGAACATGCCCCGAAGCTGCCAAGTGAGTGAGGAAGGCCCCACCCCCCGGTCCATTCCGTGGATCTCAGATTCACGCAAATAAATCGGTACCACAAGCGAACTATGATGCATAGCAAAATGAGAGAAGTTGCAAAATCAACCGTAATGTTCAAGCAAATAATAGAAAAAAAAAAACGATCTAAATCCGTTAAGTAGTTTCTCTGAAAAGCAGACAGACAGACAGACAGACAGACATTGGATTCTATATATTATTTATTAGTAAACCTTCAAAATAATGTGTCTCAACAGCATTCTCAGCATTTCTGGAGCTTAGCAGAGCCAGATAACTATAAGAATCTTCACCAAGCAGCTCTGAAAATGTCTGCTTTGTTTGGGTCTACATACCTCTGTGAGTCTGCCTTTTCTGACATGAATGTCATGAAATCAAAGTTCAGAACAAGACTGATAGATGAACATTTAAATGACTTCATAAGAGTGAACCTAAGTGGCTACACTCCACCATACACCTCTCTTGTTGACTCCATGCAGTACCAGTCATCTGACTAACTAAAAAACATGTCACACATCCAACTGGACATGTGAATACTCTTGTGAAGTGAAACAGTGACATGTAACAAAATGACAAATGAATAAGTAATATCTGTGTATTTGTAATTGCATTGTTTTGTTTTGACAGCATTTATATTTTAATTCAATAATGTGAGATACACTAGAAAATGCATACAGAAATACAAAATGCACTTGCAGGTGAACTAAACATTTTTTGTGACGTTTTAATGCAAAATGTGAGTTGTGGACACTAACATTTTGTAAATGTTCAGGCAAAACAAGCTTATTCAGTTTGTTTGGGTTGAAATAAGCTATGAGAATAAACATTAGAAAACACGAGTAGCTCACAGACATTTTCATTTTGTAAAAGTAGTTCTCAGGGGAACAAAGGTTGGAGACCCCTGGTGTAAATGATCTAAATCAGTCCTCATGGTTTTCAGGCTTCACGTGGAAAAATTACTTGAGGATACAAAAAAGACACGTAAATCCATTTTAAAGATTATCAAAATAAAGTTTTTCTTCTGCTGTTTTTAAAACTCTTCAAAGAAGCTGTTTATCATATAATGAGTATTTCATTCAAGAAAACTGAAGGTTGCTTTATTTCTCATTTTATTTCCTTCTTGTCACAGTAAGAAAGTCAACACTAAATGATCTAAGAGTACAATTTGGAAAAAAAACAGAAAGAAAATGAGATACAATGCCTTACAAAAGTATTTAGCCCCTTTACAACTTTTGACATATTGTTAGATTAGAAATAATACTGGCACATATCATAATTTTATTACAAACTCACGTCATACAGCATACTCATGCATGCACACCCACAGTCACTCCGGGAGAATTTTGACATTTAACCATTTTCCATTCAGCTTAATATGCTCTTCTTTAGGAAGTGGGAATATTTTGTAATAATAGCAATTCCAAGTAATGCATAGCTTTAATTATAGATATTATCATGTGTTAAATCATATGAAAGATCAATACATTAAATTAAATTGTACCCTGTTCACAGTTCATTCACAGATAAAGGTTAAGTTACACTAAAGCAAGATTTCTAGTACTCAAACAAGTACAAAGTTAGAGTGAGTAGTGATAATTTCTCATCACTCAGAAGTCATGACATTTATTACCCAGATCAACAGTCTTAATGGTGGCAACAGTTTTATATATAATATTTATTTTCTTTTTTTCTTTTAAACTTTATTGATGATTCTAATATATTTTTAAGGGCCAAATATTATGAAATTGTCTGTACATCAGTTTGAAGTAACTTTATCTTTTCTCTGTTTACTTTACATATTTTCAGAGTTATTTAACTTTATAAAAAAGTATAAGGTTACTGAAACCTTTGCATTTAACACCCGCAAAGGTGGTCAATGGTGTTTATGGTGTCTTTACTGAAATCCTCCAAATCTTACACAGTTTCGCTTAAAAAGAATTTGTTTTCTTGGAAAGTACATTATAAGAAAGTGTCTTTTTGAATTGACAGATAACGACTTAGCAAATCATTTCCATTGTCCAAAATATTTCATGCAGTGAAAAAATTATCTTTCAGCAAGCATACAATTTGGAACATGAAGTGTATCGTAATGGTATATATGTAACAAGAAGAAAATATATGAAATGACAATGTAATCTCAATTTAATCACAAATCAGAGATGTCTGGTCTCTATTTTAGGTCACCTTGGACAAAAGAAAAGAACTCAATGCATGGCTTTAGATACCTATTCTGGATGGAAAACATTTAGAAAATGGATGAATGGAATACTGTGTGGAGAAACCTTCTCTTAGGCCTTCCTCTTCTCCTCTTCCCTGGAAGCTCTATCTTTAGCATCCTTCTCCCAATGTACTCAGCATCTCTTCTCTGCACATGTCCCAACCAACGAAATCTCGCCTGTCTGACTTTGTCTCCCAACCGTCCAACTTGAGCTGACCCTCTAATGTACTCATTTCTAATCCTATCCATCCTCATCACACCCAGTGTAAATCTTAGCATCTTTAACTCTGCTACCTCCAGCTCTGTCTCCTGCTTTTTGGTCAGTGCCACCGTCTCCAACCCATATAACATAGCTGGTCTCACTACCGTCCTGTAGACCAGGGGTCCCCAACCCGCGGTCCGCGGCCCACTACCGGTCCGCAGCCGTCTGACAGCTGGGCCGCGAGAGAACTGCCGGCAACGGCGACTCACTCAGACTTTTCAGAACGCTTGGCGGGCGGGGCTTTGCAGCGGCGCAGAGAGAGGAGAGAGACCGAGGTGAGAGAGTATTACAACAAAGTATTTTTATGGTCCCGACAGTTTCCCCATATGACATGAGTCTATAAAAATCACGTTACTACGAAGTACATTCAACAGATGCTTTCATTACAACAAAGTGACCTTGAAATGCTTGAACGAATCATCCACAGAGCAGTTAGATCTGTGGTCGCATGATCAGTTGTGCACATTTGCACAACGATCCCCAAACAGAAACATTGTAAAAAAATCTCTTTCTTCAAACTTTCCTCGTACTGTTTTTTTGGTTTTTTTTGCTGTTTTTGTTGTCTGTGGTTTTCAGTGATTCCTTTTGCTTATTACTTGTCAACATTTGAAAAACATCCATTGGAATTTAACTCATTGTCACCCTCCTATAGAAACGGCAGACACGAAAAAAAGAAAGATAGCAGAATTAATGTTTGTGATGTGCAATCTGTTGGAATGGCAAATGTAAAGCATATGTCTTTGTTATATGCAAAAAAAGAAGAAAAATCTCAGATTGCAAACGTATGCGAACTGCTTAATAACTTTAGTAATAATACAAATGTTATGTAAATTGTGTATAAAACTGCCCCCCCCCCCCCAACCAACCCCCCAAACCGGTCCGTGGAAAAATTTGCATCTAATAAAGTGGTCCTTGCTGTCAAAAAGGTTGGGGACCACTGCTGTAGACCCTCCCTTTCACTGTTGCTGATACCCGTCTGTTACAAATTACTACTGACACTCTTCTCCACCCATTCCACCCTGCCTGCACTCTCTTTTTCACCTCTCTTCCACAATCCCCATTACTCTGTACTGTTCATCCCAAGTATTTAAACTCATCCACCTTCACCAACTCTACTCCCTACATCCTCACCATTCCACTGACCTCCCTCTCATTTACACGCATGGTTTCCGTCTTGTTCCTACTGACCTTCATTCGTCTCCTCTCTAGAGCATATCTCCACCCCTCCAGGGTCTCCTCAACCTGCTCCCTACTGTCGCTACAGAACATAATGTCATCACTAAACATCATAGTACACAGGGACTCATGTCTAATCTTGTCTGTCAACCTGTCCATCACCATTGCAAATAAGAAAGGGCTCAGAGGCGATCCTTGATGTAATCCCACCTCCACCTTGAATGCATCTGTCAATCCTACTGCAGTTCTCACCACTGTCACACTTCCCTCGTACATATCCTGTATAACTCTTACGTACTTCTCTGCCACTCCCGACTTCTTCATACAATACCACAACTCCTCTCAAGGCACCTTGTCATATGCTATCTCCAGGTCCACAAAGATGCAATGCAACTCCTTTTGGCCTTCTCCTAACTTATCCATCAACATCCTCAGAGCAAACATCACATCTGTGGTGTTCTTTCTTGGCATGAAACCATACTGCTGCTCATTAATCATCACCTCACTTCTTAACCTAGCTTCCACTACTCTTTCCCATAACTTCATGCTGTGGCTCATCAATTTTATCCCCCTGTAGTTACTGCAGTCCTGCACATCCCCCTTATTCTTAAATATCGGCATCAGTACACTTCTCCACTCCTCAGTCATCCTCTAACTTTCCAAGATTCCATTAAACAATCTGGTTAAAAACTCCACTGCCATCTCTCCTATGTCATCTGGGCCTTTCCATTTTTCATCCTCTTCATAGCTGTCCTTACTTCCTCCTTGCTAATCCGTTGCACTTCCTGATTCACTATCTCCACATCATCTAACCTCTTCTCTCTCTCTCGTTCTCTTCATTCAACAGCCTCTTAAAGTACTCTTTCCATCTACTCAACACACTCTCCTCGCTTGTGAGTTTGTTTCCATCTTTATCCTTTATCACCCTAACCTGCTGCACATCTTTCCCAGTTCGGTCCCTTTTCTACTTCCTTAGTGTCCAACCTCTCATACAACATACGCCTTTTCTTTAACCTTTTCCACCATTCTCGTCACCTTGCACCTTATCTCCTTGTACTCTTGTCTACTTTCTACATCTCTCTGACTATCCCACTTCTTCTTTTCCATCCTCTCCCTCTGTATAATTCCCTTTACTGACATTTGGATTGTAAGAAAGAAAAAATCCAATCATGTAACAACATGGTCCAACTGCAATGTGCATATAGCATGGGAATAATCCTTTGTAAACTTAAAGTGCAATGAGACTTTGAGTTGGGCATGACCTTCTGCTACCAAAAACTTGCCAATCTTAGGTTTATACAGTGCTGGTACACCACTTTATTTAGCAAACTTCATTTGAACTCAGAAGTTTAGATACATTGAACAAGTAGCGTAGTTAAAAACAACACAGTGAAGACTTAACAATATCTTGTAAACATAATCTCTATATATAATCTTCATTTGGATCTTGATCTTTGTTTGTCCGCGAATGAATTAGAAGAAGAAGCACTAGATGGCAGTAGAGAGACAGCTAAAACATAGGCATTGCATTAAGAATCTCCTCCAGGCTTATACTACTGAAGACTGTAGTACTCCAGTCACACATCAAAACACAGACATTCAAATTAAACAAATTGTTGTGCTTTAAATTAACTAATCTTTATATATAATCTTCATTTGGATCTTGATCTTTGTTTGTCCGTGAATTCCACGCATGCGTAGACCACCTTCCAGTTTAGTACGTTGTTGTTACTCACGGATGTCAACAATGTGCCGGAATAACGAAAGGGGTGGTGGACAGTGTTACGCTGGTTAGCTCCTGAAGCCTGGTTAGAGAATGAGATTGCTGAAGATAAAAGGTACGTGCCTACGTAACATATGAGTGAAAGACAGTGGGTAAAATGAATGACAACGTAACAGCACGTTCCGGAAATTATTATTGTTACGTTGTAGCCGGCGAGTGCTGCGTGTCTCACAGTTGTACCGTGGCTTGCTCACATGTCGGTGAAGTGATCCCTATTTATGCTTTAAAGAGCCTGGATACCTATGTGTCCTCCTTTTATAACCATTGCTCCGTGTATATTGCCTTACTCTTTGGATTGCCACAAAGCAACCTGCGAGATTGGAGAAAGGTTGAGAAGAGATTGTGAGAGGAAACGACAGCGTCGTGAAAACAAGACGGACTGTGAACGGAGAGAAGCAGAAATGCTCCTACACCGCCACATAATTACTATTCGGACAGTGAATCCGAGTAGGCCATTCCTATCGAATCAATGTCCAAGGGTTTTCTTTTGTAATTTTGTTTCCCTTATAAAAAAATCATAATGCTGTGCGACGAAGGGCCCAGTTCACGACTGGCAGCCGGGTTTAAACAGGGAGTCCTTCACAGACAAGTTTAACACGCGCAACATAGTTGGGCGCACATGGCTAGTGTTAATAGAAAAGAACACGCTTTGCTGGGCTAAATGACCAGTCCAAGAGCTGTTGTAATGCAGGATATATTTTATGGTTCCATCCAAACAGATAATTAATTCTTAATTTTTTTTTTATGCAGAGTCACAGGACAAATGCTGACTTTAATGCTTAAGCTCTTACTCAAATCACATCTTTATTAGCAGAAACGTTTTACAGATCGCAGCATAGCGTACATGTTGCATAATCATAAACAGAATATAAAATGAATATTATATGGAACTACAACTATTAAAAATTGGACTAAAGGATGAGGTTCAGAAGCTGAGCAATAACATAGAATTTAGAGCTCAGAATGGAGAATGAAATAAATGTGATTTGAGCCAGACTAGAATCTGTAAAAAAAAAAAAAAAAAAAAAAGTTAACATCATCCAGTAAATGAGACATGTATATTAGGGTAAAACCACATTTTCAAAAACAGATCTCGCTAAAATAATCTGAGAATGTCTGACATCTCAAAGGATGAGCTACAGTAAATTACAGCTTTGTGTTCTCTGGTGCTTTATACAGGCATGTGACTTTTTGACGGTATTACTTTAGTTTATATAAGGTTCAGTGCTTTTTATTATTATTGAGTTTTTTTTTATTCTTTATGGTTGCTGCCACCTTCTGTCATTTCTTGCTGAAGTGTGGCTAAGTTGGTTGTTCACGATAACAACACAAGATCCTGAGAAATTAATACATGCTCTTGTATATAGTCAACTTGATTACCATAATGCACACCTAACTGGAACACCTAAGAAAGACATCAGTCAGTTTGAGCAAGTTCAAAATGAAACAGCAAGAATCTTAATCAGAAAAACAAAATCTGTGCACATCTCACCAGTTTTAGCGTAGTTACATAGGTTACCTGTGGTCTTTAGAACCAACGTTAAAAACTATTAATGGTATATAAAGCTTTAAATAAAGTGGCTCCTTTCTATACTTTGGAATGCCTGTCCATCTACATTCTACAATTGTAACCGTAGATCTTGGAATGGTGTTCTGCTTACTATAAAAGAATGGTGAAGCAGCTTTCTCGTGTTATGCACTAAAAATCTGCAATACTTTACCAACGGAGATTCACCAAGCTAACTCTGTGAAACTCCAAAAAACTTCTTTTTTGTGGATACATTTTAGTTCTGTTTCTTATAAATTAGGTATGCACAGAATTACCCTATTTTTAAATTAATTATTAATCTCTGATTTTCTCTGTTTTCTTTACCAGTTTTTCTGTGGAGGTGTTCAACATCACTTGACCAAAGTCCTGTGCAGCCATCTGTGATTCCTGAATGAAAGCGAATACCCTAACTTTCCAAAAGTCCCACTGCATTGAATCCTCCAAGACAAAGCCTAAAAAACAATAAAGAACTACCTAAGAACATTTATGTTCGGTAGAATGCCCAGTGGGGGTTGGCCAGTCTTTTGGCCTTGGAACTCCTGCAGATTTTGTTTTTTTTTTTCTCCAGCTTATCTGGAGAGTTATTTTTCTTTAATTCCCTTTTCTAATTTTATCATTAGACTTATATTTAGAGATTTAATAAACAATTCTATATATCGATTTTATGTAACTGTGTATTATTTATTTTTTGTTGTTTATTTATTATTCTTATCTAATTTAATTTGTTTTTCTTTGCTTGTAATTATTTTTTGACATCTTCTAAAGCACTTTGAGCTACACACCGTCTATGAAATGTGCTTTGTAAATAAATATTGTTGTTGGAACCCATTGGTGGGCATGTGACCTGGTGTAAGTGGTATGTGTGCTGTCAACACAATGAAACCATTATTGAACAAAACAATAGAACCATTAGTGAACAAAAGTATGTTGATATTTAAAAATGATAAACTTACAAAATAATTCCTGTTATGTAGGTAAAGATCTAATTAGTTACAGATAGATCTTCTTTGCAATGTATTTTTCAACTATAAATTTTGGCTCTCATGTTTTTGTTTTTATGATCTCCGTTATTTTTCCTTATATTTAGATCACAGCCTTTCCAATAACTACTCTTTAAAACGCTCTGTTGGTCTCAAACTAGTCTTCTTCTATTTGGGCTAAACAGTGAAGAAGTGGAAACCCCAACAAATTTATGTTGGGGTTTTGCACCAAAGTTATCCATCCATCCATTATCCAACCCGCTATATCCTAACTACATGGTCACGGGGATCTGCTGGAGCCAATCCTAGCCAACACAGGGTGCAAGGTAGGAAACAAACCTCAGACAGGGTGCCAGCCCACCGCAGAGCACCAAAGTTATTGATTATGTTATTGTAGATAACCCAAAAAATGAACACATCACTTACTTGGCAAATGTTTCCTAAGAGCATTCATCATGAAATTTCTGAAACATCAAGATGTACTGGTGGGGAAAAAGAGATGCTTTTCTTTGAAAGGAATTCTCTCAGTGTTTTTTCTTTCTTTCATCTCTGACGTTACTGTAAAAGGTGCATCTTATAATGGCATCAAGCATCAGTTACATAAGTGAAGAATTTGTCATTGTCTTTTGTACCCAGCTAGATTGAAAGTGAAGAGTGGTGATCAAATATGTTTGTTTAAGTCACCTGAGGAAGCTGAGAAGCCCTTGAAAACTCATCTTGCAAATTGCCAAAGTAGCGCATAAAAGACCACACAGAAACAAGCTGTGGCATTATTTTGTGAGGGATTGCATTGATTTAGTAGCATCACAGGCATTATTAGCACTGTATTACAACTCTATATAAATGCTAAAACAATAATGATATAGAGTTATAATACAATATTAATTGTTGATATTATAGTTCACTGACTGCTTATTTTCACATTTGCATACGTTGTTGGGTCTACCTTGTCCAGGCTGTGCTCTTTACTTAAGCATGTGCCTTCCACAATATGCCATCTTATGTGTTCTTTCACCATGTATGGTGTGTATGTATACAGTATAGGTAGATGGGTAGATAGATGTTAGTGTCTGTATAGAATATATACATTTCTTTGTTTATGTTGCACATTTTCCTAAGTATTGCATATCACACTGAATCCAAAAAGTACACATAATAAAAATAAATTGAACTGAATTGTATTTGGATTAATGATCTGCTAGTTGTAGCAAATGGAGGTGGTGCAGTGGTCAGCATTGCTGCATCACTGCTTCGTGTTCAAACCCACACTCCATCACTTTCTGTGTACAAGTTGCGTGTTTTATCTTGGTTCTTTTGAAATTTCCTTTCAGAATTTCCCATTTATTGATTCAGTATTTGACTCTTTCAGTCGGTGCTAAGAAAACATGAGGAGTTAAACATGTCTTTCAAATAAAAAAGTATTGCATAATTGTAAAAAAAGTGTTTATTTGTAGCATAAACAAAAACAACAATAAACAAAACAAATTACCTTAAATGTTAATTCATTCCCTGATCCTGCTTAATAAATTATAGTACTGCCAGTTACTATAAGAGAATAATATTGAGAATAATGTACTTTTGCATAGATAACAGGAGTTTAGGTCATTTACTGTATTCACAGTGCTTGCTAAAAGTTGAATAATGTTCAATACATCAGATCAAGACCAGAATATACTGTATAAGCAGTCAATCATTACAGATGCCTGTGTTTTGTGTAATTTCTGCTGAAGATGGCTCTCTGCACTCCACCTTAACCTGGATTTTAATCATCCTACAGTCTGTTTGCAAAGGTAACATTGTTACTGAAAATCAGCTTTAGTATTAATTTGAAAAAAGATCACAAAGTCACCTACATCGCCTGGAAATCATTTCCTTTGGTTTTGCAATGTGGACTTACAGGTATAGGCAACCTACTGGAGTTGTGATACTGTATATCTCTGCTAGTTGCATCTACAGTAGATTCTGAGTACATAAACATTTAACACAGCTTTTAAAAATCTATTCAAATTTGTAAGTTCATTCCAAATTATCACTGTGCAAGTTGTCTTTTTTGCTGTAAAGATTAAGAAGAAAGACCAACTGTTACAGTAATCTCAGTTTGGATTACACCCGTGTCTCTAAATCAGTAATGTGAATTTAATCATCTAATATGATATTGGGCATTTGTTATTTAAGCTTTTTTAACCTCCATTGGAGTTGGGCAGATATGGAAAACACATTTTAAGTTTCCATAATGCAGTGTTTTAGAGTCACGCCAGGGTGTTCCTGTAGTTACTGTTACTATTTCAAACATCTACAGCTCTAGACTTCATTCTTAGTACTTGTCTCAGTGGAGTGCAGGCTTAGTTACGTTGTTTTCCAGGATGTTGCAAAGATTGTCACTAGTACCCTGTAAGTTTACATGGTGTGGCCTGCAGAGAGTGCACCAGCTCCCCAAACCCGACACAGACAGATATGGACACAAGTTCAGCAACACGTTTGTATTTTTCTGTGGGAAATGCCTTCCAAATAGTTTCCCACCAATGCATAGTACAAAAGCACAGCAACAGCACTTTATTTTCTTCTTTTATCTTTCTCTTGCACTCTCTTCTTCTGCCTCCACTCCTCCTCCAGCAAGCTTTGTTTTCTCCCTCCCAACACTGGCTCTCAGAATGAAGGCAGCTGGTTTCTTTTATGCTGTACCCAGGAGTACTTCCGGTAGCCCATTAGCATGGTACAGAAGCACTTCCAGGTGAGGCAAAGTAGGGCTCCGCAGTCCCTGTAGCACCCCCTGGCGGCATGCACAGAACCCAACAGGGCTGTGCTGAACTTCAACTCCCTGTGGGAATCCGAGGCACCATTGCATCTCGGTGGTGGCTACCATCTACACCTCCAGGGGAGATATGCCCTGTGCATGCTATCTCCCCAGTCCTTTGTTTAAGAAGGTGTCCCAGCCAGTTAAGGGTTTAATATGGTATTTATTAATGTTGCAATCGATTAAATCAATTAAATATTACCTACAAAAATCAGAATGGTTAAAGTCAAAAATAATAAATATTAATTAAGCCGAGTCTATGCCTAGAGCTCAACTGAACTAGCAACTTAACTGCTCTCTCTTCCAATTATTAAAATATATTTAGACATCTATTCCATAGCTCTCTTCTGTGTTTTATTTTTGAAACAAAATACATTAAGAAAGAGACAGAGTTTCAATTTTTCATGTCATTTTAAGGAAGTTTTTTTTTTTTGGCACTAACGGTGGTACTTGATGAACAAAAACTGTCCACAGACTGAGATTAAATGCTCCCTGATGGCACAGACACATATATTGATAAAGGATAGCGGAATTTAATTTAATTTAAGTTTCTTATTTATTACTTTGTGTTCATTCACTTAAACTCATTTTCCCCAGTGCAGGATTTTTGGGAGAAATGCCCCCACTGGCAACAGAGGACACACCCCCGGCGCCAACCCCAGCTGGAATAACAGTTCATTAGAAAGACGGCTCAAGTCCATATACACAATGACTCACACATGGAAACTTCAGAGTTACCTGTCAACCAAACTGCATATCTGATTTTTCTGATAATTAATTGGATTGCACTTTTAAAGCTAGCACAGTCTGAACGTCGAACATTGTACTCTTATCTTACATACAGAGGCTCAGTGCAGCAGGGGACTCAGATACACTGGTGATAACAATATTGCAGACTCAGATTATTGTACTTTACTCTATTATCACCAAGGGTGTCTTTAACAGAGCTTCTCCTTCAGTTCACATTTCCAGCATTTAATACTGGCTTATTGGTCAGTCAAATTACTAGGTTATAATCTGTATATATGCCTGTATCGTCTCACATTTAAATATTTTGCTATTTATAATCCTTATTAAACTTTTTCTATATTTTTCTACATATAACCTATATATAAAAAAATCTCTTAATAAACATTTACCCTTTCTGAATGTTTTAAAAAAAGAGTAAATATACATTCATGGTTATTTTAAGCTTTGTGATAGAGGTATGATGGGATACAGGCATTCAGGATCCTTTTGGGGGGGGGGGGGGGGGGATTATTGTTCTTCCTCCGCTTGAATATTTCTCCTGATTATGTCCAAAGACTATGAGCCTTATTATTGTGACACTGATGTAGTGAGTCACTTAATTGCAAGAATGAGATCCTACCAACTGTGTCCTGCTACCAGGATAGATTTTCTTATGTAACCAAATGGAATAAAGTAGAGCTGACTGATGGATGGATTTTTAAATATATGGTGTAATGTATATAATAACAGTTCTCTCTGCCTCCCCCTCCAAAACGTACTTAGCGCGCCAGGGGAGTCATTAAAATGGAGGCCTGTTATGCTGTCTTCTCAGGTGGAAACCAGAGATTTGTCCCTCTAGATTTATCTAAGAAGAGTGACTGACAGGGTGCCAGTCTTGCTCAGCTCAGAAAGATCCAGAAAAGGTGAGAGAATTGCATCTATCAGTTGCATGATCCCAGGGAAGTATAAAAGGAACTTTTCTTTAAGTAACAGGATAGAACACGGCATGAGAGACTTCTCCAGGCTTCCCTGAGAGAATTTATAATTGTAAAATTGACTGCTATTAAATTGTAACAACCCTTACTGTAAACTAAGAAAGAAAAATACTGTAAATACACCACCATGGCTGGGCTTCAAACCTATTCACACATACTGAGCCTTTGTTTGGTAAGTCACAATGTATATCATTGGCAGATAAAAAGGTCTGCACTTCAGTGTTATGAATTCTAAAAAATATTGTTAGGCAATGACCATGGATGTGCACAAAACATTATTTACATAAATGCACACACTGCCGCTTTTATCTTTAGCGGTCCGATCCAAGTGGTAAAACAGTCTGGTTTGCAGCTCAGTAGCAGCACTGTGGATGTTAGCATTCAGGACAGTTTTGATGAAAAAAGAAGCACAGCTGTTCATCCTGTGGGACCAAATCCAGTCTCAGCTCATCGATCTTGTTGACTACAGTCTGGGTATTTGCAACAAACAGGCTGGGTACAGCTGGCTTGTTCAGGGAGTTCTTTAGTCTAGCATGAATGCTCTCTTACCCCGCTTCTGCTTCCTCTCCTGTCTCTGCCTGCGCTGCCTCCTCACTGGAGTAGTAATCCAGGTGGGCACTTATGTGCTGAGAAGCTCATCCAGGATATTAGGAGGTAGTGGTAGAAAAATGATCTTCATTCCAATATCCAGTATTTCTTGCAATTTGTATGTTATGTGAACTGTACTAGACTGAGTACAGTTTCTCACTGTGCTTAAAAGTCAAGTAGTGATGCTAAAATAAGGAAAAAAGCCACATCATAAACGGAAAGCTCCAGGCCGCTGCATCTGTGCTTGCTGCCCTTCCTTCAACCTGAGTGTGAAAAGGAAAAGGATGTCTCTGTACCCAAAGAAGGGTTGTCTTTGACTATGGTGGTGGTTCCAGAACTCGATCTGAAAGTGACCCTGAAATTCAAAAGAGTATTTTGACAAACAGAGTGTCAAGAGGAAGGTTGGGGTGAAGGATCACTAAATGGATAAAGTCAGGCTTGGGTCAAGAGAGCAGCAAATATGTGAGATGAAAGGGAGTGTTCTCGTTTGATATTTTTAGAAGTGGACAAGTTGGCAAGCTTTACCAGCAGTCAGATGTGGCCTCCACCTAAGCCCTGAGGGGCAAAAATATTTCTGTCTGCAGTTTGCTCCTTTCTTGTTTTGTTTTCCTTTATGGACTATTCTCAGTATATTTAAAGGCAATATTAATGTAATTCTTTTTATTTACCTTGTTTATGGCAGTACACTTTAGTTATGATCAATGAACATAAACCTCTTTAGGATGACTATTTAAATTTGTGGTGAAAATCACAGAGATAAGCATTACCACCTGAAATAAAAATAAGCAATTCTGGTAGAGGGGGATGCAGCTTAGTGTTACATAAGAAAATACAGCAGAGCATATCCATGTGCTGTTTTGGAAAGAAGACTACATGAAACGAAATAATTTTAGGTACAAAGCTGGTATAACCTGCTTGACAGATAACTTATTTACTAACTAATATTAATACAATATCTTGAAATGGGCACATTGAAACTTGTAATCAAAAGTTTTGAAAGTACAAAATTTTAAAGCATCTCTACAGAATATAAACAATTCAATAGATGCTACACCAAGCCTTCTCTCAAAATGCATAAACAATATATTAATAGTAAATACAGTTCAGATCCCACTGCATTCCATTAATGTATGTTATCATAAATGCATACATTTTGTTTGAGTTTTGTATACTTCGTAAAGAAAATCTCATCTTCCAAGACAAAAACTCTTGGGAAGAAAATATTACATGAAAGCATTTTTTTCTTAGACTGGAGGAGGAAAATATTCTTCTACAAGATGACCCCTAAGAAGATTATGAAAACAACACAAAGAAGAGCTAGGTCACCTGTAGTAAAATCAATTATGCCTGTAACACATTTTATACAGCATAAATTTTACTGTGGTGAATTAAAAAATGAGAGCTTATACATGTACAATAAGGGTCTATATCAGGGTTTTCAAACTAATTTCCTGGAGAAGTGCAGTAGCTGCAACTTTTTGCATCAGATACTTTCTTAATCCTTAATCAATTACAGTCACTAATCAAACATGCTTCTTTTGCATTAATTTGAAATAATGTAAGATTTACCAGAAAGATTTAGCACCCTTTCATGTTTCTTTTTACCCTGACCAGCAGGCAAACAATAATGAGATACAAAGTGTGCCAACAAATGTCCATCTTGCAGGGGGATCTCAAACTTCATTGCTGAAGTGGCCATCATTTTCACTCTGACTAGTTTCTTTATTTGAGGCCAATTTTTGATTTTAATGAAACACTTTGATATGGCGTGTTAGTCTCCTCAATCATATCATACCAGATGTTTACTAAACTGTTGATTTTCTTTTTGAGAGCACCATAAAAGTGTTTTGTGGACCAGAACAGATCAATATTTCTTAGACACTGACATTTCTTATTTTAAAATATATATTGTATGATAGATATATAGGTACAAGTTAAATTACCTAAATTCTGAAACTTAAAAATCAAATTAATTAAAATTAAATCCAAAGAGGTCTGTTGAATTAGGAACAGTAACTGATTAAGAATGTGGCTGAAATGAAAACCAGCAGCCATTAGCCCCTGATCTAAAAGAGAATACCTGTTGTTTTAGATTTTATCTTATGATTTCAAAATTAGCACAACAGTAATAAATACAATTTTGAAATACAATTAATTGATTTTCAATAAATTATCAGATCTTATGAAAAAACAGTTTCATTTAACACATGTACTTTTTCTAAGTCCACTGTCCAGGATCACATTTCAAAACACTTTTATTGGCTGAATATGGGCCAAGATGTGGAGCAGTTTTGTAGACCTGCTAGGGCTCCTCTCTCACCGATGCCTATTTTGAATTTTCCCTTTCAAAGGTGTGGGTTAGATATTGTGGGTCCACTTACCAAGAGCAAGAATGGTTATCAGTACATGTTTGTGTTGGTCAATAATGCAACAAGGTGACTGCTCTGCAGATGGCCAGGGCCCAAGCTGTTGCTAAGACTTTATCAGAAATATTCACGAATATTGGCATTTTCTCGTGAGATTTAACCTGACCAGGGTATGTCCTTCACGTCCTCAATCATGAAGCAGCTTTGTGAAAACCTTGCAGTTAAACAATTGAACACCACTGTTTACCATCCGCATACGAATGGCCTGATACAGTTTAAAAGACTTTAAAATAGATTACCATTTACACAATGAGATGCCCTAGTGTTATGGGTGCAGTTTCCAAAGTCATTCAGCATAACATCACATATGTGATGGTTCATAAGCTGACAGCTTGTGTTATAAAGGATGCAAAATTGTGGATATACTCATTGTTGTGATCGATATCCATTGTTATTTTTCTGAACATGTTCTGCTCTTATTTTTACGGTAATATAGGTTCTTTGGGTTGCATTTTTTCTGCAGAGCCATCTAGGTTTTCTTGCACGCCACCATTTGGAGAAGTGGTGCAACGTCATTCAGAGGTGCGTGGTGCTAACCTCATCATGGCGGGATAAAATGTCTTTGCTATACACTTCTGGTCATCCAGGTTTCAGGATAAATAAAAAGATATCTCTACACAGTTGCTGTTTGTTCTCAATTGTAGTGTTAGAATTGTCTATAGCTTTGACTTCGATTTTTGGTTACCAATTAGGTTTGAAAGATGAAAGATAGGATGCATTCTTGCTGATCATCTATAGGAAGCATTCTTGCTGATCATCTTTGGCTGGTATTTTTTCCTTGTCCTGGTCATCTCCATTATTCAAAGTTGGCCCCATTTTTCCTGGCAAACATAACAGCCATTAACACTAAAATGTAAAATTAGTAAAAAAATCTCCCTGTGTTTTGACTTCTGAAAATGTTCATTTTGATTACAAATTTTGTTTTATGATTTGCCTTAGCGCTCATCCAATTGATCTTCTGGTTTACAGACTTGCTTTGTTTAATGGTACACATTTATCTCTACTACCTACCCTAGTGGCCTGCCAACATTTCTATCATCTGCCAAAACATTACTGTCCAACAGTAAAAGCACCAGTAGAGCTTATTTTTCACTGTGCTGAAGCATTATGTTAGAACCAGCCATAGGAGCTGTCGAAGACAAGTAACAGAATAATTTTAAAATACTTGCTGTTTCTTTCCTTACTTGAACCTTCAGCACCTTTCTTCTGTACCTGCATGTGTTTGGACCTCTCTTAACTGGTGCTCCATTTCTCGAGCACGTTCTCATAAAGCCTCAGACTTTATTATTTTTGTGGCACCTTTTTTTTACATCCTGTCCAGTTTTACACTTCCTGTCTTTGAACGTGCCTCACTCAGCATGCCTCCTATGCCTTTTCTCCTCCTAGAGTGTCTCACGCTCACACTTCCTCTTTCAATCACACCAAAGACAAACTGCCCAATCACATCAAAGACAAACTGACCAATCAGACTGCTTCACAAGACTGGACACACACACAGACCTTAGTGTTTTATTACAAGATATAATGCTATTATTCGATGCATATGGTAGAGGCCACTGTGCGTTACTATATGGCAAACACTCTGAATCTAATTTAGCTTTTTTTCTACAGTGAAACCAGACAAGGGCATTCTTTAAAATCCAACATCCATTCTTAACTGATGCTTAAACATAGAAAAAAAAGAAAGCATCAGGCTCAATTCCTGGAAGGCTGCAGCTCCTACAAACTTTTCTTCGAGCCACTGTAGTGGAAGATCTGGTTGAAACCAGCAAACTAGTGTAGTATGGAGAGCAGAATCATGCAAAGTCCTGTTAAAAAAGAGACACACACACATTTGTAATAACCACGCCAATTGTGATACCAGTGCAATGACATTACCTCAAGTCAGGATGCTATATCCAAAAGAGTTACCATCTTGGGGTATTACTGCAGATTTATAGATAGATCAAAGAGGGAAGATACCTCTGGACCTATAGAAGGCACTACTATAGGTTTCATGATAGGAGGTATACAAAAGGCTCTTGTGGGCTGAGACTCCAGGGACCACTGGAGGAAGCTGTAGCCTGGTGTTCTTGTACTTGATCCAGTAAATGATTAAAGGCATGGGCAGGAAATGACCCCAGGATAAGGTGGGTACAAAAGTGGCCAAAATCAGAAAGACAGGAAAGGAGAGACATGAGATAAAAACAGCCTTTGTGGCACAGTATTCTCATGTGGGGAAGTGGGTGAGCCATCCCACTTAATATACAGGGACTTGAGTCCATGTCAAAAGGGCTCAAAGTGGCAGCAGAGTTTCACTGGGGTGACGTCTGGGTTGTTTGCTGTGTTGTGTGTCTTCTGTGTTCCTCTTTTGTTATTATTTCTGTAATAACCTTATTGAATTGGCCTCTTTGCCAATATTCTGGGTTGCAGAGAGGCTACAAGAGCAGCTTCTGTCTTTCACATAACCCACACTCATGAACAGTATTATTGACACTGTGCTTGAAATGAGTTTTAATTTAGTTTGTTGTAATATTACTTAACTTTACATTGATAATGCATTTTGTGCAAAGCTTCCAACCATTTCAAAAGACTAATCTGACAGTTTGTTTAGAACTTCTGGTGGCTGATTGACAATATATTATTATAGAAATAGACCTAAAAAAGCACTGAATTATTCTGTGGTCTGTAATGTAGTCTTGTTAAATTTTTCTTTGTAGGAATTGAAAGAGTGGTTAGTAGCTAAACCCTATTACAAACTATAGCTGTTTTCAACTATAAAAGTGTACAAAATAAAAATGCTATTATTATTCTGTTATAACTGATCAGGCTATTCAGCAATTTCTTAGGGGGCTCTCTTTTACACATCTGCTTAGCGCATATTTAATGCTAGGTAAAGTCTTAATAAAATCACTCTTACTTATACCATGCATATACACTTTTATCTGTACAACATACAGCATGACCTCTAAGGAGAACTGAAGCAAATTATGAAAGATGTAGACAACAGATAAGGCTCTAGATTGTTATTTTTCTTTTTTTTTTACCTAAATGACTTTGAGATATCTTTTCAATCCTTTCAATCCACAGCCCTTCACATTATCAGTGATCTATGGTGTGATTACTTGATATCTTGCAATAGGGCTATTAAGACTGAAGGAAGGTGCTTATGAGTGTTCAAGTGGCACCTATGACTCACATTCGCTTCCTGTCATACAATCAAGCAGGATGCATGTTCTTGAATGGTAACTGCTATACATTATGTTGTTATGTTGGCTCGGGTAGAGCTTTGAGAAAGGCAGGCAGTGGAAGTTTCAAAAGAATCAACATATCTTTTACACAAAGATAGAAAAGAGGATAGTGCCCATGCAGTCCATGTATTGTGATATTAGAAGATGTACTGAAAATAGCAATATCCCACTATTTCATAGTATAATAGTGCAAAGCAAATCATTCTCAGGTGTACTTTAGTGTTAGTTTGACAGTTTAAAATAATTGTGCTTTTGGGAATGAAGAGTGAGTAGCAAATCTATATGAAAACTGAAACAAACAATTAATTTGTGGCCCTGTATTCAAATTCTGAATTTGAAGCTTTACAATTCAGTAGTATATTAGCAAAGCCTAGTCAGTAGACTATAATTAAGCATCATAAGTAAATTAAAAAGGACACGCACAAAAAAAAAAATTGGTTGCTGCAGTGATAAAACCAATTTTTGAATCATGCACAAATCATGTCAAATGTAACTGTGATAAGTCAAGGTCAGGCGGTTAAAGACAACCATGTTTTGTCTTGTAATGTATCTTACTGGTGCTGGCTGTGAATTCAGTTCATTGAAATAACAATTACAGCAGTGACATCCACAGCTCAGGTAAATTTCATCCTACTGCTGCACAGACTTTTAAGTAATTATAGGCACCTAATGTGGCCAAGTTAGCATTACCAATCGATTAGCACTTGAAGCCTTAAGATATGATAAATTACCCATAAGGGCAATGATTATGTCTGTTTTGGCCTTATAATATCTGGAAAGCCACAGTCTTTTAGTCCATATGAGATGGGCTCGGGCTTAAAGAACACGCCAGTGTTTCTGCATAAAGTTGATATATGGCTTCCTCCTTGCATAACACAGTTTCAAGTTGCATTTGTGGATGCAGCAAAGGACTCTGTTAAGTAACAATGGTTTTCCAAAGTACTCCCGAGCCTGGGGGACTATATTTGTCACAGTAGCATGACAGTTTCTTAGGCAGTGCCACCTCACGACTCGAAGATCATGTGCACTCAACACTGGTTTCTGACCTTGCTCTTTACTCACTGCAACGTCTCTGAATTCTCTGAATCTTTTCACAAAATTATGTACCGTGGATGTTGAAAGCCCTAAATTCTCTGCCATCTTGTGTGGAAAAATGTTCCCTTTGAACTGAATAACAATTCTCTCACACATTTTGGCAGACAGTGATGAGCCCCATGACCCATCCTTGCTTGCAAATACTGAGCTTATGATAGATGCTACTTTTATACTGAATCATGATATCTCACCTGCTACCCATCGGCCTATTAATGTAGAGTCTTCCAAACTGGTGCTACCTGAATATCGTGTGCACTTTCAATCTTATTTTAACTCCGTCCAACCTTTGTTGAGCATGTTGCAGTCATCAGATTCAAAATTTGTGTATATTTACAAAATACAATTAAGCTGGTCGGTAAAATTATTGAAAATCTTTTCTTTGTACTTTTGTCAGTTGAATAAAGATTCACATGAATAAACATATCATAGATTTTTGTTTTTATTGCATTTTGGAAAATATCCCCACTTTTGTGGAAATGTGATTTGTGGATCACTGTGATCATAGAGTTCCAATCTTAGGATATGCATTGGCCATGCCATGAAGGAGGGGGCTGGCTCTTTCCACTGTTTGAGGCTTCACATGGAAGAATTCGATGATGATGGTCATGTGGACCTCTGGCCTCTAATCCATTGATGTAGGGACAGCATGGTGCTTTGATCAGATCGCCACCACAGAAAACCAGAAATAGTACAGCAGAGATCCTCATGAATCCAAGAAGTCATCTCAATGAATCACATGAGTCATGTTCTAAGGGTCATCTGCACATCAAATAGCTCAAAGGATCAATGGATTGTGGAACAGTCCTTATGTCAATTGTTTAAAGCATCCAATGAAATGTTGTACTTCCATCCATCCATTATCCAACCCACTATATCCTAACTACAGGGTCATGGGGGTCTGCTGGAGCCAATCCCAGCGCGCAAGGCAGGAAACACACACACACACACACACACTAGGGCCAATTTAGAATCGCCAATGCACCTAACCTGCATGTCTTTGGACTGTGGGAGGAAACCCACGCAGACATGGGAAGAACATGAAAACTCATGTAGGGAGGTCCTGGGAAGCGAACCCCGGTCTCTTAACTGCGAGGCAGCAGCGCTACCCACTGCGCCACCGTGCCGCCCTCTGATTCATATGTTATTTAAAATTTAGGTCAGTGTCAATAATTACTCCTAAAGTCTTTACCTCTGTCTAGACTTTTAGGCATAATGGATCAAATTTATTTTTAATACCCTCATTATATCCATTTTTGCCAATCACTAAGATTTCCGATTTCTTTTTATTGAGTTTTAGAAAATTACTACTCATCAATTTTAATGCTTGCTTTCACTCATAGTTGTGGCACATGTCTAATTATGCAGGTATAATCAGCCAGGCACTGTGCTGTGAGCGCACAGAGATCAGTGTTTTATATCCGGTGGCAGTACTCAAACTATTCTCGTTATGGTCAGCTAATGTACCCCTCAAATGTAACTAGTGCAAGTTTTTGTTTCTTTTTTTTTTTTAAACGCTTGCACAAAGCAGCTCAGCAACTATCTTAGAGCACATAGTGCTTACTTTATAAGATTATACATATACATTTTTTATGCCTAACTTTACAAAACTTTCCACACTTTCCCTGCAATTTGTAATTTATTAATTAGATACAGACTTCCATTCTTCTATTTTTATGTTTGTTCATTCCAAATCAGGATCCCTGAGAGTAGAAGCCTATCCTTCCAACAGTCATTATGCCAATGTGTGGCCAATCTGGTGCCTAACAAATCTCACTCCCTTTTCTGCACTCAACCTTAACTTTCCCTTGGATAGAGATCAGTTTGTGAGCATGGAGTGTTCAGTGGAGTACAGGAGCACCAAAGAAGATGTTGAAACTATTGAGAGATACTGTAGATTTATATTTGTGAGGCAAACGAGACAAGAGAACAAGATTATATGATCAAGTAGAGCAAAATTCAGTAAGTCTACGTGGTAAGAATCTTTGGTGACCAAAAATATCTTCATATATAAAAAGCTAGATGAATAATCACTTAGAAAATTGCAAGAGAAAGGCAAACATAGCAGTAAAATATTTTTATGTTGGGTTCTAAAGCAAAAAATATGAAATAAAATATTAACAGATTATTGCAGTTGTTAAGTCAATTCCTATTATTTTAAGTGTATCAGTAATGAGTGGAGAGTTAAATGTCCCATGAGTTCTACTTGGATATTTCGCTGCCAGGCAACTGACATCATACATTTACAAATCCCATTAGCAAAAATGATTTTGACAACTTTGCAAAAATCCTTGCCATCTTCTACGAGCACACACATGCACACCACCACATTTGTGATAGTGTAGCCAGGAGAAATGACTTTCATGCTCAGGATCAAGATACAATTCCATAATAAATCTCTATGAGAATTAACATTTGGGCTATCAGTTATACAACAGGTATAAGATTTGAAAAGTCTAAACCACTCTTTTCATTTAATCACAATTTTGCTGAATGTTCTCATCACATTTTGGAAGGGTACAGTTTGTCGGGTTTTACAATGAAAGTCACCGCATTAACACAATAGCCATACACTACAGTCTAAATACATGTGAACAGTTGTGTCATCAAAGAACATTCAAGTTGCATTTGGAAGTGCTCAATCACTGTGGACACTGCTCAAACAAACTAGAAAATGTTCACATAGAGAAACCTGCCTTTCAGTCTTAGACTGACCAGCCCTACATGATACTCTTTTGTGTGTCTGTAATCCTCTATTTGTGTTTTTTTTTTTTTTGCCTATGTCATTTTCTATTAAAAACGTGGCACTGCTTTGGAGTTCAAAGAAAAACTCACACTTTTGACAGCTGCTGGCCCCTGTGTGATTTGGCACCCTCATAAAAACACACATCTTATCTGCCCATCTTTTTTCTGTTTTAAAAACAAACCTTACATGGCAAAGATAGATAATGCAGGTTTGCTTGGCAAAGTCCCATTTATTGTCAGTAATCTATTTACTTGATGAAGAAAATGGCTATCTATATTCTGCCAGCCATGATAATACATAATGATTCTCCATTACATATGCAGAAAACAAACAAAAAAAAACAACAACAAATGACTAAAAAATTGGGTAGTACAATTACTTGGCTAAGTACAAATAAAAGGCATATTTCACATAGGTTGGGTAGAAACAGAGGCTGGCATCAATCAGTCAGCGAAATGAGCCAACTGCAGCTGAATGCATTAATACAGATATGGCAAACATGATGCTATTATATGAGAAAGGTATCCAACTCTAAGAATCTACACATGGAGAGAATATAATGGATACATTATTTGCATAAATTCATCTGAAGAATGCATAATTTATTTAAATACTGGTCTGCACGAGCTGATTCTCCACTAATCAGCAAATAGCTCTGCGGTGTGTAGTGATTTGTAACACTTTGAGATTTGACTGCTGTGAGTTGCACACAATTTTAACAGAAACCAAAGCCGTGCGTCTTAATGTTCCAGCAGCTGAATTTAGAAGCAAGACTGCAGGTTCAGCTCCCATCCCTGCATCACAATGTGACCCTGTGCGAATTACTTCATGTGGCTGTACTGAAATATACTGGAAAGCAGGGTGTTGTGCAATGAATGTAAAACACTTTGTGAAGGCGTTCACACAGAAAGGCACTAGACAAATGGAAAGCTTATTTAAATCATTGAGTTCACCTCATTGATAAGCACCTTATTAGAAAACAAAAGTCTATCTGCTTGCTAATTTAACAACTAGTGCATTTTTGAAAAGCATAGCACTTAAACTTTTGGACTCAGAATGTGATTTTCCTGATGTTTTTTTCATTAAGATGGCTGTGTCACAGAGAGCCTTGGTAATCATCCAGGGCAACAGAGATACAGATAGCTGTCTCTCATGTGGTAATATATGACATTTTTATGGTGACACCTTTATTCAGCTCTTCACAGCCATATGACCACTCGGCATGCTTTTTCTCAGTACAGATAATACGATTCTAACTGCATTCTGGACCAAGGTAACTTTGAAACAAATGGCTTAATGATTACTGCACAGTCAAGAATATGACACATTTTGTAATGTGCCTTAAATCCAAGCTATCTGTTCATACGGAAAGAAAAAGATTGGTGTTGTGCCACATTGTATCAGCTGCTCAGAGGACACTACAGTAACACCACAAAGTGGCTACCCACTGACAAACCTGAAGAGGCTCAGCACATTTCTGTCTTTGTCAGGGCTTGTTAGTTGCCATTTAAACATGACACAATATCTTTGATTAGTTAGGTCACATCTGCAGTTATCTGATGGACAGTTGAGCTACTGTGGAGTCTTATTAATGAGAGCAAGAAATGGAACAAAGTGGCTAAGTGGCCCTTTAAACAAAACTACATACATTTTGAACATCAAATCTAAAGTCAAAATAGAAACTGCTTTCAACTTTTTCTAGCGGTAATATGATTTGTGCTGTGTTAATGATCCCATAATGATTTCTGACCAGCTAGCCAAAACTAAAAATGCAAAACAAACAGTACTCAATAGATTCCAAATAAAATCATAAAATCCTAACATTGAATATTTGAATTCACAGACATGTCTGACTGTTTAAGGCTGGCACTGCTGCTTCACTGATCGAGTGTCTTGGTTTCAAACCCCAGGGCTGGTCACAGCCTGTCTGCATTTTGCACGGTCTCCAGATACTCGTTTCCTTGCCACCATCTAAAGACATGCGCATGTCAAGTGAAAATGATGACTTTAAATTTTCTGAGTGAAACTGCTGTTTATTAACTCCTGCCTCTTGCCTAAAACTGACAGGGTAGTCTTTTCCTGCTGCGCCCCTCATTTTGGTACAGAGCATAGTTACATGGATGAAATCTGTTTATAATTGACTCATCTTTCCTGTGGGTATCACAGTGGCTTGCAGTGTTGCCTCATAGCTCTATAAGTTCTTTCCCCGGATTTTATCCAGGTAGTCTGGTTTATTCTTACATCTCAGAAATGTACACATTGCATAATTTCACAAAATTGAACCAGTATTTAACTGCTTGCTGGGTGTGTAAATTACTGAAACTGTAATGAATGCCATTGTAAGTAAATCAAGTGCAACATACATTAGAATAGCTATCAGCTAGTGGGTACCAAGCACACTTATGCCATCAGATAAAAAAGGAATCCGTCACAGGCTCTAGTGTTTTTCTATCAGAAGAAAAAGAAAGTGCTACCAGAGGAAAGAGGGTTCCAGCTGCACCAGAAGCCATGCTAATTTACAACATGAGCCCTACAGATGGGCTGGAAAGAAGCAGAAAATGTTTCACCATGATTCCAGAGGGCAGAAAACAGCAAAAAAGGGAAGAACAGAGTGAATTGAACTTTTAAAAAGAAACTCAACACGGGTATTGCCCTGGAGACTTGTCCTTTAAGACTTATCAACTGCTCAGGAGTGCATGGACTGGGGTCCCTTTTGTAAATCTCTGGCTGTGCTTGCCCACTGATGTAACTCGGGTGCAGGGGTATTCAGGCGAGGCTTAAGGGAGTGTGGAAATCATGAGAAAGGAAGTGGCAAACACTTGCCTGGGTGGAGGAGGAAAGACCAGGTCAGGGAATAGGTCAAGAGGGAAAGAAAGACAAGTGACAGAAAGAGTATTTTGCAGTTTGCACAGTGACAAGTAAGCGAAGAAGCCACACATGAAAAGACAGAAATTTTGCAATTTCCTGTATTAGACTTTCTGTGTTTTTTTTTTTTTTTTTTTTTTTTGCGATGTTCTCCCTTTTTGTTAAGATTACTTTGTTTGTTGAAGTACAATACATTATTTGACATATCAGGCTTCTTTGTATATATTTGGGAACACAAGGAGAGTGCTGTTCATGGATCACAAAATACATACATATTCCACTGCAGGCACATAAGTTCAATTTGCTTTTGGGTCCGATTGTGTGAATTTTAAAAATCAAGAAGTGCAAAAGCATCTTTTAATCAGATGATAAAGGAATCA
Source organism: Erpetoichthys calabaricus (assembly GCF_900747795.2). NCBI lineage: Eukaryota > Metazoa > Chordata > Cladistia > Polypteriformes > Polypteridae > Erpetoichthys > Erpetoichthys calabaricus. The sequence goes on along the minus strand of NC_041394.2, from coordinate 274,637,114 downwards.
TTGAATGGATGTGTATAAAAGAGCACTTTGATATGATAATCAACTAGCATATGACATTGCATTGTTACTATTTTATAATGTAATATTATCTACTGCTGAATTCTGCTCTGTACTTGTAATATTTTTATTTTTATACTGTATTGAGGATTTGTTCTGCTCTGTGTATTGTATTGTATTGACACCCTTTTTTTGACACCCACTGCATGCCCAGCCTACCTGGAAAGGGGTCTCTCTTTGAACTGTCTTTCCCAAGGTTTCTTCCATTTTTTTTCCTACAAGTATTTTTTTAGGAGTTTTTCCTTGTCTTCTTAGAGAGTCAAGACTGGGGGGGCTGTCAAGAGGCAGGGCCTGTTAAAGCCCATTGTGGCACTTCTTGTTTGATTTTGGGCTATACAAAAATAAATGGTATTGTATTGTATTGTATTCTGTCACTTGTGTTTTGATGAATAATTTATAGGCCTGACCAGATTAATCACCTTTATTTTAGAATGTAAACTCAAACAATATTGTTTCAGTTAATTCAAACATTTGTCTGAGAAATTAAAAAATACTGGCTTCCATGTTTTATTTAGGGAAGCTGTGGTTAGTGAGCTGCCTCACAGCTCATAGATCTGACTTAAATGATCTGAATGATATTTACATATTCTCTACATGATCATGTTGGTTTTCCCAGGGTATTTTTCCTTCCTCTCACATCCTCAAGACATGAATGTTATATGAATTGGAAACTTAAAAATTGGCTCAGTGTGAGTGATTGTGGGTGTTTGAATGTGCCATTCACCTCTGCCTTGAGCTAATGGAATAGGCACCAGCTCTCTGCGACTGTGTACGAAAGCAGGTTCAGAAAATGGATAAAGGGATCATTTTCACTGTCATGTGTTTAGCAATACTAGATATTTGTGGCCATCCTCTTTGAACATTTAGATCAATATCCAAGCAGATGCAGAAGAAGTATTACTGAAAGCAATCTTTAATTCAGTCTTGACTTTTGTTTTTAGAAAAACAAAAAAACTCGGAGCAGAAATCAAAAGACACAATGAAACAGCTACTGTATTCTTTAAGCTGTAGTCATTGCTATGGATTAAAATAAGCAAAATGACTTATGAAGAGTAGTGTGAAAGATGCCCGGACACAGACAGACACGGAGACAGCCAAATGTCCAAAAGCACACACGTTTATTTACATAAACACTACACAGCACACAACTTAGCCTAACCACAGCTCACAGACCTTTACTCCTCAGTCTACTGCCGCCTCCACTCCACTCCTCGCAAGCTCCGTCCTCTTCCACCCAACTCCGGCTCCTTGAATGGAGTGAGGCAACCCCTTTTATGGCCCACCCGGATGTGCTCCAGGTGCTCCCTGATGATCTTCCGGCAGTACTTCCTGGTGTGGCGGAAGTGCTGCAATCCATGGCTCAGGAACCATCCAGGCTCCCCCTGGTAGCGGCCCTGATGGAATCCAGGGAGGCTGTCTCTTGCGTCCAGGGGAATATATTGCCCCTCTCCCGGTCCTTCCGGGTTCCAGGCGTCCCAGTGGGCAAGATCCCTGGCTGTCTGCTGCAGTAGATATAGGGCTAATATTTTAACAAATGTTAACAATATCAATATCATATACAGTACAAAATGAAATAATTTTTTAATCAAGTAATTTTTATTTTGGTTTTAAGCAGTATGTGTAAAGGTTTTCTTTTTTGTAGAAATGTATGGGTAAATAACATATGCAATTCTTAAATGTAATTCTCTCAACAGTGTTGTGGGAAATATAATAGTTATGTAAATCACTATATAACTGGCCTTTTAAAGGATTTAATAAGCAGGGGAGTAGGGTTACCAGATGTCCGGCAACAGGAGGACATGTCCTCCTTTTTGGCATTGTGTCCTCCGACCAGCAGGCATTGCCTAAAAATGTGAAAATGTCATCAATCACTGACATGACCTTGTTGTTGGCTGAAATCGCCAACACGGAAATCACTCTGTGTTTTACAAAAATGATCTATGTTTTATCAAAAACCAAACATGGCTACATGCCTACACCCACTTCGCCATTTTGTGTTGTCCATACTTGTTATACGAATATGCAATAGTCTTTTATCTAGAAATGTCGTCCAGCAGTAACACTAACAAGAGGAAATGCAAATTCTTGGACCACATGAAAATGAAGCATCTGTGCTTTGGTGAAGGATGCACTGAAAACGAAGCAAAGTGTTTGGCTTGTGATTCTTACATCTACGTTGTAAACAATGGTACCACTGATTGTGGTATATACAGAGGGTGATACATCCCGAGCAGGATAGAAGTTTGTTTCTGGCCAGGAAAGGAGGCCACAATGGAAGGACAGAGGGTGTCTGCCTTCCAAGGTCATATTCTCCCTTCTTACACACAGTGGCAGCATCCTACTGGTGGGACACCCATAAGAATACACACAAGGCAGGCTGGGTACTACAGTCCCATGGGACAGCCCTGGTGGGGTTCTTGGGTGCCACCAGCAGGAGCAACAAGAGATTATTTAAGGGGCTTCCACCTGGCCCGGAAATGCTTCAAGTATGCAATGGTGAATGCATGAGCAGTCAGAGTAGGAGGAGTAAGGACGAAGCTGTAAGGAGGGTGCGGAAGGAGGAAAGAAAACTATTGTCATTATCTATTACAAAAAGAATTTGGAGATCCGTGGAGGTATTATAAATAATGAAGATCTTGTATTTGAACCCAGGACTGTGCCAGTTACTTGCATCTGGGGGTTTGAGGGCTAAGCGGTGTTAATTTGACACCATAAAATATCATTTAACAGTAGTGATTTGGCTGTGGACTAAATTAGCATTCATTGCCAACTCTGAATCGATTGATCCTAATGCTCTGCTGTATTTAAGTTAAGTTCCAGTCCACTTTTGCCATGCATAAAATCACAGAAAATGTTACATAAAGTGATTTTGTGTGTTTTCCATGATCTAAACCTATAGATTGTATGCTGTAGAAGTGATAACTTTAGTATTAATGACAACAGTGTAATCCTCCATGGAGTATACTACACCTGGACTCTAACATATTTTCACAAATCATTGCTAATAGCTGAGTTTACTGTGTGGATTTAAAACCATCTCTTAAAACAGATACATACAAACTGTACCTGATCCTACATATGCTACTAGTCACAGTTTGCAGGCTTATGACATAATTATGTTCAGAAATACATTATTTTTCAGTGCATGATAAGGTAACTAACTCCTGGCAATTTCATTAACTGTTTTGATTTATTTTTTCTTTTCACGTTTCATCTGCAAATAGAAAATAACAATATATTCAGTATAAATGTGCATTATCATAATCCATCCATCCATTCATTTTCCAACCCGCTGAATCCAAACACAGGGTCACGGGGGTCTGCTGGAGCCAATCCCAGCCAACACAGGGCACAAGGCAGGAACCAATCCCGGACAGGGTGCCAACCCACCGCAGCATTATCATAATGTATGATTGAATTTAGTCAGGTTCAGTATTTATTAATCTTACCCTTTATTCACAGTCTGCCTTGACATGTACTTATGGTGATTCAACCTAGGTGCTGAGGAGTTGGTCTAGAAATCATTTTGCAGGTTCATTCCTTATAAGTGCCATATCCTTATCATAAGCTGTGTCTGTTTAAACTATAAATTGGTAAAGCAACTACAGGTTTGGTGTGAGTTTTAGTTATTAATATGGATTCATTTCGTATCTGTCAGCTGTACATGGGATAACGCATTGTTTACTGCCTACAGCTGTGAAGAATTTTAAAAATCCTCTACTCATAAACCCCCTCAGTCCTCTCACAGCTGAGGAATTAAACAATGTTATGTGTTTGATCTCATGGGACTTTTTTAGCCAATTTGCAGTGAAACTACAAACTCAATGGTGGCATAAGGAGAAGTCTAATTTTAACAATGTGTCCCTTTTTATATGTGCCTAATTCTACTCAGCTTGTTTTCCTTTCTGTAACCCACTCTACTACATTTAAACTACAATACATTTTCATGCTGCAAAGTTCCTTTGAGCTTTATTTTTGAGTTCATATAAACAACCAAACTGAATAAAGATTTAAAAAAAAAAACAAACATGCTTTCTGTTTCAACATTTTCCACCATTGTTGCCATCCTTTAAAAGTACTGGCCTCAAGGCAGGAACTAACTTTGTTTGTGGCTGCCCAAATTGACATATTCAAGCATATATACTCATTCACTTACTGTACATAAAATCAATTAATCTATAGTACATGACTTTTGGTTGTGAGAGAGACCCTGGGCATTTAGAGAAAATCATCCCTGACAAAGAATCCAGATTTTTGGATTTGTGAAGTAGCGGGGTTATCAAGTACACCACTGTGCTGCTCATGTCAACAAATGCCAAATGAAAATACATAAAATGCCTCATAGGAAATTAAATCAAAATCTACCAAAATCTCTTGTGTAATCAATAGTTATATAAGGTCAACTTTCAGAGATTCAAAAAATACTTTAATCGCCTTAGCGTTAGACTTGAGCATCACTCAGGCTGTGAAAAGTGTTAAAAGTGTTAGTCCCGAGTATTACTCGAGCAACTGTATAGATGCGCCTCATGTAGGTGTTAGACCAGATGATTACTCGAGCTGTAAAAGTGCTAAAAGTGTTAGTCCCGAGTGTTACTCGGGCCAAGGTATAGGTGTGTCTTATGTGAACATCAGGCTCGAGCTTAACCCAGGCAACGGTATAAACGCATCTTCTCCTAGCCTCAAAATGGCGTCTTGTAATAAACGTTTTTCATCAGCCCAGGTGCTGCATGCTCCTGACAGTGATATGAGCAGTGATTTTGGGGGGCCTCTCGTCTTCAGTGATGATGAACTCAATGCCAATATGACGAAGGAAATGCTTTTTAATGCACTACACTACAACACAACATTTTAGAAGGCATGCCTGGGAATGAATCTGTGAGATAAAATATATCTGGTATAAGCTAACAACCAATTCAGAACATTTCTATTTTCTGCCTCTTGTCTGAGTATTCCCCTTTTCCTTGACAAGTCCCTTGGGCCTTTTTTCACAATTTTTCTACAGTCACATTTTTAGATGAAGCTTATTACAGTCTGTGTTATACCTGATGATAAATTCAAGTGAAAATTTTATGAAGGGACCAGGAAAGAAGACGTCATGAAGCCAAGCTAAACCCTAAACCCCAAATCAGTTCCATCTTTTACCAAAACTCAAATATTAAACAAAAATTGTGGTCAGAAAAACAAAGTTCATCCATCCATCCATTATCCAACCCGCTATATCCTAACACAGGGTCACGGGGGTCTGCTGGAGCCAATCCCAGCCCACAAAGGGCACAAGGTAGGAACAAATCCCCGGGCAGGGCGCCAGCCCACCACAGGGCACACACCAACAACACACTAGGGACAATTTAGGATCGCCAATGCACCTAACCTAGTTCAGAGATGTGTTATTTGAAGTCAGAAATGAAACAAAGCACACACCAACAAGTTAAGATTTTATATTGTAAAATTTGGATAACCAGGAAGTGAGTTGTGCTGACCTTTATAAGGTTGACTTATCATATCACAGGTCGCACCCACTGTGGTGGCAACCATTATAACAACAGTATTCAAAGGAACTACAAAATATAACCCCCTTTGAAATACAAAATGGTGCCGGTAAAGGCATAAAATATTTACAGCTCTCGCAAGATGTGTTCAGAACTAAATCACCAGAAATATATTCAGCAGCCCCAAAAACATATAATTGCACATATAAAACCCCAAATATAGTCTTGAAAAACATGGGAATAAATTAAAACAAAAACAATTCATAACACTCTGGTAAAGAATATATACACTTAGAGAAGGAATAATCTGGATTTACTCAGTGCTTTTGTACAATGCTCAATCCCACAGTCTCATCCTTTTGAAATTTGTTTAGGATATACCCATAGTGCATTTGTTACAATATGACACTGGTCCCTTGATAGTAAGTGCCTAGTTGACCGTAGGTTTATAAGTTCATTGTGGGTCCAGTGACACAATTCTGGCAGCACCCAAGACGACTTCCATTATTTGACAAGTCAGGAGCTAAATGGATGTGATCTCACAGTCTACTCAAAATGGGCCTGGAAGGAGTGGAACCCTTTCTAGCTCCTCGATTTCCAGTTCTCTTAACATCTAAGAACACATTGACATTTTCAGATTTACAATTATAGTTTAAATTTGAGTTTGGTTATAAACTTTACGTTAATAATTTTTTTATACATCCATCCATCCATCCATCCATCCATTTTCCAACCCGCTGAATCCGAACACAGGGTCACAGGGGTCTGCTGGAGCCAATCCCAGCCGACACAGGGCACAAGGCAGGAAGCAATCCCGGGCAGGGTGCCAACCCACCGCAGGACATTTTTTTATACTTTATTTTATTTATTATTACAATAAATAGAAAGGGTTACTGTGTCAGAAAGGGCATACAGCAGGCTGAGTGGGGGGTGGATGAGTGCAGGCTGTGTGCCGCTGTTTGACATATTTGCAAAACAAAAACGGTTATTGGTGGGCAATTGGTGAGATGATAAGGACATATGACTTTCCTCGCGTATGTCAGGAAAAGTAGGGTGATCAGGGAGAATGAAATTTTTCTAGGGATTTCACCAGGTATATTTACTGGTCTAAAAAGGTGAAAACCATGCATTTAAATAACAATTTTTCATTGCAGAAATATCAGTTTCAGTGAGCAAAAACATTTTTTCCATGGCTTGATCTTGACCATCAATTTTATCATCAAAAACCATGTGTATTTTAGTTTTATGCTACATTTCTTTGTACTTTCTATCCATAACTCGATCAGCAATAAACTCTTTAACATATTAAATTGTGAACCTGGAAGTTGTTTCATTAAATTATTGAGGAAGAGCACATAGAAATCCCAATAATGTTTTCATAATGAAGATAGTCTTATGAAATGTAGTAATACATCCATCCATTATCCAACCCACAAGGCAGGAAACAAACCCCAGACAGGGCACACACACACACCAAGCACACACCCTAGGGACAATTTAGAATCACCAATGCACCTAACCTGCGTGTCTTTGGACTGTGGGAGGAAACCGGAGTACCCCGAGGAAGCCCACGCAGACACGGGGAGAACATGCAAACTCAATGCAGGGAGGACCCGGGAAGCGAACCCAGGTCTCCTAACTGCAAGACAGCAGTTACACAAATTGCATTCTCAGACTATGACATTAAGATACTTTTAAGATTTCAGTCAAAATGTGGACGCCTGAGATTTGCAGAGACCACATACTGAAATTAGCTATTTCTGTAATAACTAGTTTCTTAAAATTTACTTCAGATAAATTGTCTTTCTAATGGAATTCCTAATTACTGTACTATGGTGGTCTACAGAAACTGTCTCTGTTGTGAACTTGAAAATGCTTTGTATGGCACCAACGAGAAAGTTAGGGCGAAATGACACCTTTTATTGGCTAAGTAAATAGATTACAAATGCAAGCTTTCGAGGCACCTAAGGCCCCTTCATCAGGCAAGATGTAACGTTACTGTATCAATCTATGGCTAACATGGTACAACACTCTACTGCTTTGTATAGCACCAACACAAAGCAATATGAAAGCCAAATGTTACTCTAAAATTAAATTGACTCTGAAATGTGTTTAAATAAAATTTTTAGTGCATTATTTATTGGAGAAAATAATAGTAGAGGAATGAAGCTTCAAGAGACACTGAGCAAGCCTTCACAGAAAAACAAAGCACTTGTCCATTTAACTGAGCTACATTCAAAAGTTCCTCTGAGATCCTGGCTGTTTCTGTCCATCTGCAGATGTCCCCTGACTTCCATTGTGCTTCTTAGACAAGGACACCTCAGTCATCGCAGAAAAGCCAAGCTGTTCTAACACAGTAGCCTTGAAAAGATATGAAAGATTTGTCTAAGCTTTGCTATATTAGAAGTCTTCTTTATATCATTAAATACAGTATATACTCATGCATAATTCGGGTCTTGAAACCCGAAAAATCAATCATAAAATCAGACCTCGACTTATACGCCCGTTCAAAAATGAGACACTTAAATATCTTCTTACCTCCTCCAATCTCGCTTCAGTTTCTCAGGTGCATCGAAGTTTGTTGCAGCAGCACAGTTTCCAATTTCTTTCGCTACTTCAACGACGTTTAATTAAAACCAGCTTCATATTTTCTCCGATCGAATGCTCCATCGTAGATAGGGATGCTCTTATGATAAAGGTGTATGAGGGTGTGAGGTACAAAAAAAACATATTAGTGCAAACATTGCTTCAGAATAGTTCGGGTATTACTGTGTGGACACGTAGGCACAATAACGAGAGAGAGAGAGGGGTTCTGAGATGCGCTGATACAGCGCATTGCCGCACCCACATAGAAAAAAAGGCAGTGTGCTCCGTGGTTACTCTCCCAGGTGGGCGTTAGCTTATCATAATCCCTTGTACCAATAGTGTGAGTTTTCCACATTCGACTTACACGACCAACATTATAAAATACCAGAAAATATACGGTAAAATCAAGTCCCGACTTATTCACGGGACAGCTTATCTGCGAGTATATACGGTAGTTAAAAGCTGTACGATTTTCAGCTTTTGCTGTAATTTAAAAAAAAGGTGTGTTTATGGAGGACCTAAATTTGTAATCATGGTATTACAATTTCATTCAGAAGTCTCAATGTGTATAAAGCTATAAATCTTTCAACTGGATCAATATTTTTTTTTCTAGAAATGTTTGATTTGCATGTCATAGTTAAAGTTGACAATGACTCGGTAACCAGCTAGACTCCGTAACTGTAAAGGAATAAATTGTAGTGCCTATAATCCTAGCTACGTTTTATGTGATGTGACACAACAGTTTTATCTTTAATGTATTTTTAATCCCTTGTAGCGTGCGGCCGGAGCCCTTGCCCGGCTGGGACGCCTCCACGCTGGGAGGACCGGGGGAGCAAGCATGGCCACAGCGTTATCTCTCCCGGGATGCTAGATGGCAACCCCCCTGGGTTGCAGCGGTGCCACGGACTCCCACAGTTCTTCATACGAGTTGGAGTTTGGTGCAGCCCTGTTGGGATCCGCAGGCACCTCCAGGAGCTGCTGATCCCTTCTGGGCAGTTCTTCGGCCACACCTGTAAGTGCTGCCAGAAGTGAGTTATCCAGCACCTGGAGCACTTCTGTGTGCTTTCTAAAAGAAGCCTCCAGCCACTACTTGGGAGCCAGAGTCGGGAGAAGGAAGATGAATCTTGCTGAGGAGGAGTAGAGGAGAAAGAGAGAAAGAAGGACTGGGAGAAAAGAAAGAGTGAGAGACAAAGAAAGAACAAAAGAGGAAAGAAAGTGTGTGTTTGGGCTGTTGGGGCCACTGAACTGTAAATAAATCACGTGTGCTTTTTGTACTTGTGCCTCAAGCGTCTGTCTGTGTCAATATAAGTTTATATGTGAAACAATCAAAAAATATACAAAAAGAAGCATATACTCCTTCCTTTAAAAACCATTGCACATCCCTGATCTGGGCACTCTTTAAACACCCACTGTTCTCAACCTGGCCATAACTTCTGCTGTCTACAGCCAGGACCCCATTGCCAAGAGCGTGGCTGTAATAAAGACTGGAGTGATCCCTTTTACACTGAAGGGCAATCTGGTGCTGGACTGAAAGAGTTGAGGATTTGTCTGTACTGGAGTTAGACAAGGTTATTAGGATAATGCCAGATGATGTATTATGGCTTTGGTATCATTGAAAGTGAAAAGTAATAACCTTTCTCTAAAGTAGGAAGTTCACAGCAGCATCTCTCACACACAAGACTGCATAGTTTTTTGAGCAAATCAATATCACCTTCACAGGGCAGGCACTAGAAACTTTAAGACTAACTAACAAACTTATCCATGTTACAAGAATTGAATATTAGTATTCATGCATTATATGCTTTTTTTCTATAGGAGAGTAAAAGTTCAATTAAACTATATTAATTTTATGTTTTGTGTAGTTATTGTCTTCCACCAACTGTATATATCTATATACATACACTGCCACGCACCATTAGAGACCATTTGGCCGTTATGTCAAAACTGGCTATATGTCAGTCACAATGTGTACAGAACATTACACTTGAAGCTCTGTGGGTCTGGTGAAGGTCACTGGTACGTATACTTTAACTGTTGGTATTGAGTGGCACAAACCAATCTTTGAATCTTGGAATAACTATAAGTTTACACCTTTACAGGGATGGCTGGATGGTATTGAAGGCACTAGAGAAATTAAAGAACACAGTCCTCACAATGCTGTCAGCTTTGTCCAGGTGAAAATAAGCCTTGTGGACTAGACAGATAATTGCATCCTCAACTCCAATCTTTATCCAATATGCAAACTGCAGTGGATCCAGGTGGCCTGTCACAAGAAGACTCATGTAGTCCAGGACCAGTCTCTTACAGGTTTTAATGAAATGAGGCATAAGTGTCTCTGACATGTAGTCATTATGTGCTTTCTTTGTAACAGGAAAAATGCTATCAGAAGCGGCACTTTCTGAAGCCTTAGGGACAGACTGAACAGATGACATAGGACACCACAAAGTTGGTCAGCACAGGCGTTAAGAGCTCAAGGGGACAAAATGATATTGATAAAAGTGTCAGTTAAGAACTCAGTTTCTGAGTTTTTATTAACTTGTGCTTGTGAAAGTCATTTTGGCAAAATAACAAAAATATACTCTGTAGATGCTCCTGGGAAATTCTCATTCACTCAAGTTTGGCTAGGAGTAATACTTTGTCTAGTGAGTAATAGGTCTGCTCCCAGTTCCAAGAATGTTGATATTTTCCCTGCTCCTCAATGTGGTTTGACCAGATTAAGTTTTTTTTGTATCTCCCCTGTTCCTTTTCATTTTATTTTTTAATTATTTTCATTTTCATTTCAATATCATTTTTTATTTTTAATTTAGCTCAAAAACAGAGTTTCAAAAATAATTACTGCTACTAGGTGCTGTAGCCATATGGACAGCAGCCACCTGAGAGGAATATAAAAGACCATTTCCAACAGTCTGTAGTGGGCTGGTGCCCTGCCCGGGGATTTGTTCCTGCTTTGTGCCCTTTCCTAGCTTGGATTGGCTCCAGCAGACTCCTGTGATCCTGTGTTAGGATATAGGGGGTTGGATAGTGGATGGACGGATGGATTTCCAACAGTAGTTTGCTGTGGTATTAATTTTGCATAACATCAATGACTTCCTATACCTGAGTAGGTCCTTACTGAATTATTGAAATTTTATTTTTTAGCTTTGTTTGCTTTGCTCCTTTCTGACTTGTATTACAGAGTTTTGAAATTTAGATGTTTTCAATTTATATTTTGCATTTCATATTTTTTTGAAATTTAGAGAACAAATGGCACAAGGCAGCATCCATGGAAGCACATGTTCATAAAACACCTTGAGGTAAAAGGCCAAATGTCTTTTCCAGGTTGTTTTATAATGTTATCAGATGCACCTAACATGAAAAGTACCAGGTTTCCCTTCACTCCTCCTCAAGCAAGCTTCCTCCCTCTTCATCCCAACTCTGTCTCCTGGAATGAAGGCAGTGGGCTTATTTTATGCTGCACCTGGGAGTACTTCCAGCAGCCCATTAGCATGGTCTGGAAAGTGGAAGTCTGACAAAGTAGGGCTCAGCAGGCCCTGCAGCACCCCTGGCAGCACCCACGTAACCCAAAAGGCCTGTGCCTAACTAACTCCCATGGAGCCCTGTGGGAATCCAAGGCATCGCTGCAACCCAGGGGGGCTGCCAGCTAGCGCTCTGGGGAAGATAATGCACCATACATGCTCTCTCCCCTGTCCTTCCTTTAAGAAGGCTTCCTGGCCACGTAAGAGCCAGGGCCATCCACCACAGCTTTCAATTAAAAATTGATTCAAAGCCAATAGCTGCAAATAAAAGCAATACAAAGAATCATACAACCTGGGTAAGTCTTTATATCAGCAAGACACTTTAGGTGGTCCAATTCCTTAGTTACTGATTATATATCCCAATTGAAATATAAAAATATAAAGATTTCTTGCCAGAGACAAAGCTCCTTGGAAAGTAGCCAGCAGCTAAAGAGCATAGAAATCTTCATGAAAACATGAAAAGCCCCTCTCAAAGTGTCATTTTTTGCAATTGAACTTAGCTTTTTACAAAAGTGTTTGAAAAGAAACAATTTAACTAAAAGCTCCACTGAAAGTATCCATGTCAGTGACTGAGATGAGAAATCTAACAAAAAGCAACCACACTCTCCTTCTTCTCTTGCCCAAAATGAACACATACAAGTACATAAAACACCTCTGCATTCTTTGTTAGCAATTTCCCAAAACACACAGAATGTTAGTAAATCATTATCACAAGCTTAAGGTTATTTTTCCAAGGGAATCATAAGCTGCAAACACACTGGCTATACAAAACATTTTAATGCCCTGCTTCACTTTCTAACCTTGTGTTTTGCCTTTCAGTTTTCTCAGAGTACAGTGCACTTCTGTTCAGAAAGACTTTGTGGGCTAAGGCCTATTACCTCCAATGTATCAGTTAAAAAGGTTAAAGTATCTTCCATACACAAGTGTATAAATTAAAAGTTGTCAAGACTGGCTAACTTGCAAATCTTTTAAATAAGTGTCTAAAACACATAATCTGCATTGTTTCTTCTGAATCTGAGGTTCAGTTGGTAGACAAGATCTCTATTACAGGTCCTTACGAATCTGTTCCCTACTTAAGTAAAAGAGTGAGATGGTAAGTGATAATTGGAATACACCTTTTTGTCTCCCTTTTTAAAAATTAGTGGAACGACTGAGGTTGGCCAGTCATAGATAGAGAACTGGTCAATCACAAGGCCCCCTCACAGTTAACTGAACACAGATATGTTTGGAATGAAGGAGCACACCTATTCTGACATAGAATAACATGCAAACTCTACAGAGACAATGCCTACTTGAGACTCAAACCCAGGGCTGGGGAGTTGTGAGGAAGCAGCCAAACACTGTGCCACCCCTCAATAAACACTCTAGTAATGGTAAACGTTTATCTCATAATATGTTTTAGGCATTATATTTGCCAAACAATTCATGTCTGATTATTATTTAACCCAGTGCAGGATCTTGGATAGTACTTTACTTCCTGAACTCTTGATAAATACAGCTCACTACGACTTGTGAATTTGTTGTTAAAGTACAGTTTAGCTGATCGATAATAATAGATATGAATTGCCCAGACACACATGTCACTCATCTCGTGGTAAGAGAGCGTTGAGAAGATTACACAAAGTATACAATGCCTTCCAGGTTTAATGGGTTAAACAATTAAAGGTATTTGAATGCTTTAAGGGATGCAATTATAATATAATTTTTGTCATTGGAAAGATTATGCAAACTACTTAGCATACAATTAAAAAATAGGCATAATTAAAAACTAAGTTCAGCTTCATGCTAGCTTTACTCAGCATTGTTTTATTGCATGGGTGGTCATTTACCAGTCCAGTGCACAACAGTTAATGAAACTTACACTTTTTCCTTTTTGTTTTAACAGTATAATGCATCTGAAGACAACAAACCACTTAGTGAAAACCAGAGGATATATTATGTTCAGAGACAAAAATATTAAAAACATACATCATGGCTTTCTTGGTAAGGAAAAAAGTGCATGTGATGTGAAATTTACCTCTGAGCTAATATTGCTAAGGGATTTGGTCATTTCTCCAAATTTTAGTCCTTTATTAAGCTTTAGCCATTTTCAGTCAGGATTTCATAAGAGTTATATTGCTATACTCTCATGCCAGACATTAAATTACTAATTCTTGTCTGACTATCGCAATAAAAAATATGTTGTGATGAAACTAATGACTAATGTGCCCTAAGGTAGAACATGAACAAAATGGTAAACAACTTGAACAAAAATATATAACACGAAAGATAAATACTCTTATATAGACAATATAAGTACTCTATGCAGTAAAAACACCATTCAACCAGAAAGCTTATCTCAGTAGTGAAAAACACTTTATAAACTTTCACAGTAGTCGTTCCAATGTCTGACTTAACTCAGCTTTTCACTAGGTAAGGCAACTACAGTTTGTGAAAAAACAAGGTTCAACTTATGCAACGTATGGCAGTTTTTAAAGAGACTAAATTATTAAGATCAGTAAAAATAATGAAGCAAGGTTTCCGGTACTTCAACTTAGTTATACAACTTGAGGCACTAGTTTGATAGCAAATGATTCTCCGTTACCTATGTCATAATTTTGCTCAGCTAGCAAAAATTTCCTTGAGCAAAAATGAGAGTGGTGCAATATTCCAGTGGTGTGGAAATGTTGGGAAAGGATAGTGGATGCCACTTGAAGTTGCAATGAAGTATCTGGATGATGTAAAATAGGAGCAATTGTAAATAGTTTTTTTTTAAGGCAACAAAAAAAATTAGTGTCTCCTAAGTCCTCTAAAATGTGTGTGTGCTATTTTTTGTGAGAGAATATGCAAAATTATTGTGTTTATATTTTTACAAAATACCTATAATAATTAGCAAAACCAATAAATTGTTGAACTTGCTTATGGATTTCTTGTATCTCTCATTTCAAAATTTGATCAACCCATCCTCAAACTACATCTAGTAATTTATACCCCAAAAATATCACTCAATTCCTGTGAAACTCACATTTATCAATTTAACAAATAATTTTTAGCAACCAGTTCAAACCCCACTAACATGTTGAAGAAGTTAACACGATATTGTCCCATAACACCTCTAAAGACACAATTCACAAAGGACTGAAAGACCACTGGTCTGTTTGCCAATCCATAAGGCGTGACCTGGTAATCGTAAAGAACATTTAAAGTATTAAATGTGGTCTTCCAATTGTCACTCTTCTTAATATGAAGTAAATTATATGCACTTTGCCGATAAAGTTTAGTAAAAAAAAATAGTGAACCAGTAACCTCATATGATAATGAAAGGATTAAAGGATGGTAGTAACTGGTTTTATTGAGTTCCTACTAATAAGTAACAGTTGGAGCATGCCATTCAAAAACAGACAAGGGTCTTATAAACCCATGTGGTACATTTCTGTAATATATTTTCCCAGTGTCCTAGATTGTGATTTTAGCAATGCTTACCTTTTACCATACGGAAAAGTTGCCTCAAGAATTAAATTAATGACACAGTCATAATCCCTATGAGGGGGAGGCCTTTGAGATTTGTATTTGCTAAAAACCTCTCTGAAGTATTCAGCAAAACAAGAAATAACTGGAGGGTTAATGCTTAGAGGATATTGTTTAAAACAGATGGGACTCCATACCCCCAATTATTTCGTAAACCAATTAATATGTGGATTGAGCTTCTGAAACCAAGGGAAAGTATCCTAAGATTAAATGAGGAAGGGTTATGACACAGGACCGTAAATATGTCAATATAAAAACTTCTAATTTACATCTCCATTGTATCAGTCATATATTCTAAAATCCCTTTTCCAATGGGATTACCATCAATAAATATAATTTTTGCTTTGCATTTAATAGATGCTACTTTAATACTCAGTTAAATAGCTAATTCCAAAATTATGACATTTTTAGATGCTACAGAATGTTCAAGAGCAAGACGGCTCTGACAATTAATTTGCTCTGGTACCAAAAAGCACTTGTTCAGAGGAGTTTGAGTATTATGACAGGCGAGAAGGCTAATACCTTTCATATGTTTGTGCCTTAGGGCAGCCTGCATACCATTGGGAGCAAACCCACAATAAAAGCAAAATCCCTGCTCTGTGATGCGCTCTAAAGAAACTAATTGTTTAACAAAGCACAACAGAGTGACATTCCCATTCCAGTTTGCAAATCTTTCATACTTTGTGCCAAGGTGACAGTTTCTTCTAAGGTATCCAGATATAACAGCTGAGGTGACTTGTTTTCTTAGGATTCCCTGTTTAGCCTGTATTAAGTTCATTTTTGCTGACAATGACTGCATTTCAGATTGACTAGATAGATAGATAGATAGATAGATAGATAGATAGATAGATAGATAGATAGATAGATAGATAGATAGATAGATAGATAGATAGATAGATAGATAGATAGATAGATACTTTATTAATCCCAATGGGAAATTCACATTCTCCAGCAGCAGCATACTGATGCAATAAATAATATTAAATTAAAGATTTATAATAATGCAGGTGAAAAACAGACAATAACTTTGTATAATGTTAAATGTTAACGTTTACCCCCCGGGTGGAATTGAAGAGTCGCATAGTTTGGGGTAGGAACGATTTTCTCAGTCTGTCAGTGGAGCAGGACAGTGACAGCAGTCTGTCGCTGAAGCTGCTCTTCTGTCTGGAGATGATACTATTTAGTGGATGCAGTGGATTCTCCATAATTGATAGGAGCCTGCTGAGCGCCCTTCGCTCTCGGCACTGTCCTTTCTTCCACAGAGCATCAGTATTGGCAGTCCAGTCTAATTTATCATCCAGCTGAACTCCCAGATATTTATAGGTCTGCACCATCTGCACACAGTCACCTTTGATGATCACGGGGTCCATGAGGGGTCTGGGCCTCCTAAAATCCACCACCAGCTCCTTGGTTTTGCTGGTGTTCAGTTGTAGGTGGTTTGAGTTGCACCATTTAACAAAGTCATTGATTAGGTCCCTATACTCCTCCTCCAGCCCATTCCTGATGCAGCCCACGACTAACCCACTGATTCTCAAATTCTGTGCTGGATACTCCGTGTGGCTACAAGTTTTTGTTCTAGCCAGCTTCTATTTTAAACTGGATTTCCCAGCCTAATGAAGCAAGCAGTTCTTTCCCAGTTTCTGTGTTTTGGAGTAAATATAGAAATTACAAATCTAAGTTAGAATGACATGATGGTGTGATGGAATGGCACCCTGTTCAGGGTTTGTTCCTGCCTTGCACCCTATGATAGCTGGGATAGGCTCCAGCACATCTTGCAACCTACGTTTGGGTTAAGAGGGTTAGAAAATGACATTTACTAAGAAGCATATCAGTGGGTCTGAAGCTGAAGTAGTTGTAGCATTTCAGCATTCAAAGTTGTTAATCCGGGTGTCTCCTCTGCTCATAGTTAATTGTCACTAATAGGATACAATTAAAACTAAATTAATTAACATGAAATAAAAGAGAGTAAAGCATTTAAAGCTACAGCAAAAAATGCTACTATTTCTAAAAGTCTTAGAAATTAAAAAAATCACACTGCTGTGCTTTCCTTAATGCAGAATATGAAATAAAAAGAAACAAGAACTGGCTAAGTAAATTAGATTAATCTGAGGAAACATTACTCACTAATTGTTAAATTAGGTAGATCAAAAGCCTGTAGCCATATGAGTTCCCCAGGACTGAGTTTAAAATCAACTGGCCAAACCAAACATCTAAAAAACACTATCTAAAAATAGCTGTCAAAAAACAGAAGGCAACGTTACGACTGACAAAGGTTTAATTTTACTTAAGTATCCACAAACTTGGAAGTTCATGCCTTTATACCATTGAGGAGATGAGGTCACTTCCAGTTCTCAAAGAATAGAAAATAAATTTGCTGCCAACAACAAAAAAGTCTCTGAAACACAAAATGGCGACACTCTTGAGAACCATTTGTACTATAATAACAAAATATAATTTAATAAAAACACCACGTACTAATAAAGCAAAATCAAAAGCATAAAATAACCACGGTACAGCCTATCATGACGGATACTGTGAGTGGCACACAAGGGTCAAATCTATAAAAAAAGCATATAAAATGTGTCTTATGTTTACCACTAAACCACATCTCATGGAAAAGATGACCATTAGAAATAAGAGCGCTTTTTAGGAACAATGTTCTAAAGCAAGCATTTCATCGAAGATCTGTCTCTGTCTTGTTATTTCCCATTTAGCTGAATTGACAAAGGATCATAATACGAACAGAGGAATGGTTGTGGATAAGAGTAAAGCATACAAGAAAGATTACCTACATTTCTAAAATGCCTATAACATTGTTTTCCAGATATAATCAATCCTAAATTAAGAAGCCATTTGTATTGAGTTAAAAAATAATGAAAATTACTGCTTTTGCAAATACTCTGGTGAATAAATAAAGTGGAAAATGTATAAACTAATGTTACAAGACATTTATGAGAATTGGCCTCTTGTAGCTTGACATCATCCAAATTATATATATACCTGTACTTAATTGTCCAGTTGTCTAAATGTGAGCTTGTAAAGTTAATAATAATAATAATAATAATTCTTTGCATTTATATAGCTCTTTTCTCACTACTCAAAGCGCTCAGCAATTGCAGGTTAAGGGCCTTGCTCAAGGGCCCAACAGAGCAGAGTCCCTTTTTGGCATTTACGGGATTCGAACCGGCAACCTTCCGAAAAAGGTTAAAGTTAGGTTTTATCAATAAGTGAAACTAAAATACATTCGCTTTTCTGTATTAGTTAAAAGAAATATGAGGGCAATAATGCTAAATTTTGTATTTAGCCAATATTTTTGAACCTGTGAACACTGCAGCACAGCACAACAGAAGTACAAATGTTTTTCTCTTCAGTTCTGACACACAACACAGCTGACAGCTTTCTTTTGTTCTTTTATTGTTTTATGAGTCACTTGTGTCACACAGAGTTAAAATGTGTTGCAGATAGCCATTTCAACCATCAAACAGTTTCAGAGGCGGAACACCTTTTGATGCTCTGACAATGGGATATGCAGGCACATTCCTGGAAAATGTTGAAGTCTCAGTTGGCATTTAGTGAAGGTGGAGACAAGCTGCTGTTAGGATGGAGAGTGGGTGCTTTTGGAAAATGAGTGACAAGTAAGAGGTTAAAGTAAGCAAGAGCCATGAGACTGACTTCTGCCAAGGAATGCTTTTTGAAGAAAGGATAAAACAGCTTAGAATTCATTCAAGGCTGAAGGTGTATTATACATTACACCAGATGATAAAATCACTTTAACATGGGAGTCAAATCATAATAAGTTAGAAATAGTAACAATCCCTAAGGGTCTCTAATAATCACACTACCATATATTGAGTGCTCAGTTCTAATCTATACTCTGTTTCCTGCCAATTAACCAGCTCATAATCCAATTACATAGCGTACGATACCATGAATGTCATTGGTTCTTAGTCAATATTAATCTTGAGCATGGTTCATCAGTCAGTAAATACATATTTCAAAACATGAGCTGAAACAGTACACGTCTTGGTGAAAAATAATTTTACATTATTTACCAGACCTTCATTTTTACAGCATATCCAGTAGAACTATTTAGCCATAAAGATTACCTTGAAATTATCCGTCTGAAGTGCTAAAGGCTAAGAATTAAAAATAAATAAGCAATGCTCTGCCGAGGCCGCATATTGTGTTCTTTGCAAGATTACTCAATTGCTCCAGTTTCACAATGGTAAAAAAATAAAATAAAAATAAAATAAAATCCTGAAAAGAATGATCTGCTATGGACTGTGTTTTTACAATACTTTTCTATAAGTCATTTTGGCTATTATTTTTAAATACACACACATACTGTGCAGTGTGTGGTGTATGATCACTTAGTTAATTATCAGTTTTACCTTCAGCAATGCTGGTTATTAATTAAAACAATCAACAACACACCCCTCAAGGGACACCAAGCTAAATGTAGGTTGAGTGAGGGATCTCTGTTTCACTTTCCATCCTGGACACCACAAATATAAAGGCATCTATAAAATTTATGAACATGGTTGATGAATTGGTAAAAGTAAAGTCTGTGAATTACCCCTTGGGATTAATAAAGTATCTATCTATCTATCTATCTATCTATCTATCTATCTATCTATCTATCTATCTATCTATCTATCTATCTATCTATCTATCTATCTATCTATCTATCTATCTATCTATCTATCTATCTATCTATCTATCTATCTATCTATCTCCCCCATGGCTATGCCCACATAGTAGTGAAACAGGACAAATTTTAAAAATCAATAAAATTTTTTTTTAAAAATGTAATTCTGGCCAAGCAGAAGGTAGGTATGCTCCAACGTCAAAAGTTGGCACTGTATCTGATCATGCTCAGCTCTGACAGGAGAGTGTCCCTTGTGTGGGGAGAAAAGCATGTGGCCATGATATCTATGGCAATCAGCAACTACCCACTAAAACACACATAGCTCTAATCCCTCTCTCAAAAACATCAAATGTTACTCTTTAACAATCTGTAGATAATAATGTCTGTTGAACAAACAGGTATCGCTAGCTAAGCAGAGGCAAGTTATGCTCCAACACATGGCGAGAGGTAGAGCAACTCGAACGGAGGCTAGCACGTGAGTGAGGAGAGCCCTGCCCCTCTTCCCTCGGCCCATTGCCTATTTCTCACATTCACACAAATAAATCTGTACTGCAAGCAAACTATACTTAGTGTGATGAGAGAAGTCGCAAAATCAACTGGAATGTTCAAGCAAATTATAGAAAAAAAAAACAATCTAAATCTGTTAAGTAGTTCTTTTGTGAAAAGACATGCAGATAGACATGTAGACGCTGGATTTTTTATATATATTGACAGATGTATATTGATGTACAGTGCATCCAGAAAGTATTCACAGCGCATCACTTTTTCCACATTTTGTTATGTTACAGCCTTATTCAAAAATGGATTAAATTCATTTTTTTCCTCAGAATTTTGCACACAACTCCCCATAATGACAACGTGAAAAAAGTTTACTTGAGGTTTTTGCAAATTTATTAAAAATAAAAAACTGAGAAATCACAGGAAAAAAATGAATTTAATCCATTTTGGAATAAGGCTGTAACATAACAAAATGTGGAAAAAGTGATGCGCTGTGAATACTTTCCGAATGCACTATATATATATCCATCCATTATCCAACCCGCTATATCCTATCTACAGGGTCACAGGGGTCTGCTTGAGCCAATCCCAGCCAACACAGGGCGCAAGGTAGGAAACAAACCCCGGGCAGGGCGCCAGCCCACCACAGTATACAGTATATAGTATAGATAGATAGATACTGTAGATAGATAAATGCAGTACCTGCCAAATAATGCAAAGAGTACACGACATGTGTTTCGCTCTAATTGGGGCTCATCATGTGTACATACCTTTGCTTACCCTCATGGGGTTCTAACCTATATATAGTCAATACATGTAATTACAGCTTTTGTTTTCTTTAAAAGACATTAACTTAAAAGCAGAAGTTGAAGCAGATAAGTGATAGTAATATAACTGCACTTGAAAGACAGTTGTTTTGTGGTAATCTACAAGCACTGCTGGCCTATTGATGTAATGTAACTTGCATCATATGGTACTTGTAATCATACATGACATTAATCAGTTTTAGTGCAGATTTTTTGCACAGAAAGCACATGATTCAATAACATTGTTAAAAATATTAGAAAAAAATATTTGTCATCAGCAGTTTTTCTTACTGAGATTTATAACATGCCAATTAGTAAGGAAGAGAACTCTATCCTTACAGTCATATTAGCTATTTTCTCAATTAGATATTTCTAAATATACCATAATGTTAAAGCCTTAAAGAGCAGTACATTTAAGATCCTTCTTTATATATTACAAAGTAGGTGTCAATGACAGCTTTGACAATGATGACCTCTAAATTAGAAGGTCCGAATTAAATTAGAATACGAATTAAATAATTGAGATCCTCTAAAATGCTAGATGTGTTCTAATTGTATTAATAAATATTATCTGTTTATTTTGTTGTTGTTATTGTACCTGTGGAATGATGTATGTTTGTAAATTTGTTTCAGATAGGCATTATGACAATATTTGAGAATAAATCAAAAATATTTCCTGTTACATTCCCCTCTCATCAAGTTATTTTATCTGCCTGTATTCATATTGGAAAAAATGACACATACACAATTTTACTTGTGTACTGATTTTTTAAGCTGCTTTAGATAAAGGTCAGCCAAATATATAATAATAATAATAATAATAATAATAATAATAATAATAATAATAATGGTGATGATAATGACAATAATAAATCAATCCAGAGTTAATGAAACCTGCCCAAACCTATAGCTCAGTAATTATTTGTAATGATGGCCTTCGTGTGGTTTATTCATACTGTATATTCCATCAGAAGGCTGGGATGGTAAAATGTGGTCTAAAGGTGAATATAAATTAGACTCAGTTCCTTAGTATATGCTAACTACTGCCATTATCACTAACATACTTACATACTTTTTACCTTTTTCCTTTCTCTGTTTCTCCTGTAATTGTCATCTCAAATTTGCATCATACAATTTCAAAGCAGTCTACCTGAATTGCTTATTGGGCCATTTTATTTTCTCTACATCAGGGATGTCCAACCTTTTCAATATTCTGGGCCACATTGGAAAAAAAAGAAATGTTTTGGGCCACATTTCAAATACAAACATTACAGACAGCTGATGAATAAAAACGTCCATGTCTAAATTATTATTTTATATAATTTTTTTCATACATATATACATTTTCATTATAAATTGTATTTATACAAAGATAACTAGAAATCATAAAATGAATGTGATATTTGGCATTGAATTTGAGATTACTAATGCATCAATATCTGGTTTGATGGAAGTAGTTCTCGAGGTGCTCATCAGATATTCTGGTTCTAATTTTACTCTTAGTGTGCTTCATTCTTGAAAATAGTTCTTCACAAATGTACGTTCTTCCAAAAAGTGATGACATGAATAATGCATGACTGTGCAGCGAGGGATATTTGTCTCTGGTTAGGTAGGATTTATAGAAGTCCAACAAAGAGACTTGATCAAATTTCTCTTTAAGTTGAATGTCAGATTGCAACTCTATGCATTCCATTTGAAAATTAGCTGGCAACATATCTATATTGACTGTAAATGGAGTCGCAAAAATATAAAATTTTTTATTATTTTTCTGAAAATAATGTAAATCTATTCTTCTATCAAATCGAAAAGTAAGGCTGCATATTTTTTCCCATTTATAGGATTATGTTTGGCCAACGTGTTGAAATGCAAAAAATTGTTTGCATTTATTTGTGCTTGCCATACTTTCAGTTTCATTTGGAATGCATTTATGGTTTGAAACATTGTACTGATAAGTTGGTCTTTACCTTGAAGACGCATGTTTAAGTAATTTAAATGAGCAGTCAAATCTACCAAAAATGCTAAATCTGCAAGCCAGTTGTCATCGTCAAGTTCTGGCACAGATTTTGCTTTCGATACCATAAACGACTTAATTTCATTAAGTACATCATAAAATCTTTTTAACATTTGGCCTCGACTGAGCCACCTTACTTCTGAAAAGTGAACAATATCGCCATAGTCAGCATCCAAACTTCTGAGAAATTCCTGGAATTGACGATGATTCAATCACTTGGCCCTTATAAAATTCACAGTCTTGATGATGATTTGAGTAACATGATCTATTTTTAAAGCTTTTCCGCACAAATTTTCTTGGTGTATTATGCAATGATATTTCATCAAACAAGAGTTTTCGACAGCAATGGCATCGTCTTCTATTAATTTTACAAGCCCCTCTCTTTTACCTATCATAGCTGGGGAATCATCCATAACTATACCAGATATGTTGGCAAGAGACAAAGAAAATCGCGTTAACATTTTTTTCACTGTTTCATATAAATCTCTTGATGCTGTCATGTCTTTTAATAGTACTAAAGTAGCCATTTCTTCAGTGACATTATATTCGTCATGAATACCTCTAATAAAAATGGCAAATTGAGCCGTATCAGTAGCATCAGTACTACAAGCTTTACTTTTCAAATCGTTTTCGATAGATTTCCCAAGTTCGTCAATTCTCCTGGCAATAGTTTGATGAGACAAAGTGATTTTAGAAATATCGCCTTTCTTATCAGGGCAAATTATAGTACACGTTCTTTACATTCCTTAATAAACTCACCATCAGAAAATGGTTTTGATTTTTTGGCGATTAAATTGGCAACTACATAACTAGCTTTTAGAATAGATTTTGTCTGAGTTGTAACTTTAAAAAAAAAAATTGTTGAGATGAGAGGCCTTCTTTTAGTTCTGCTACTTTGTCTTTACGACATATTTCTTGATACGCATCGAATATGGAAGCCTGTTTTTGCACATAATGTCTTTTCAAATTATACTCTTTGAAGACAGGTATGGAATCATGACAAATTAAGCAAAGTGCCTTACTGTTCTTCTCAACGAAAAGTAGTCCTCTGTCCATTTTTTATTGAATAACCTTCTTTCATCGATATATTTTCTTTTTTTAGATACGGTCTTTTGTTGAGATATAGAGACCATGCTGAAATTAGAAAAATTTTCCAACTTTTTATTTGGTAAGGGCAAAGATTAGGATAACGATAGAAATAAACGATACTATTTATTTTTATTAAAGAACGGCAAGAATATAGAAAGCAAGGTTCAATAACGAAGTAAGAAAATATACTTGTCTTTTAAAAAAACACCTCTATTATAACAGAAGATAAAAACAGATATATCAATAACCACTCTGTTCTGTTCACTCAATTTACAGAAACATGCGCAATCTCAGTTCAGCTGTCTTGCTGTATAACTGCAGTCAAACTGTGCACAAATAACGAAATGTACAACGTATCGAGTGGCGCGTGTCTGTGCAATATGCATAGTCATCTAATTGCATGAATGTAATGCAACAGTAAAATGAATCATCGAGATGGGCTATTTCTTTCACTTCTTGGTGGCAAAAGACACTTCAAATATTATATCAGAAACAGTAAATTATTTGTTTATGTTAGTTTATAATTGCTTGTTTGGCCACATTGATACTTGCCTTGGGTCGCATGCGGCCTGTGGGTTGGACACCCCTGCTCTATATACAAGTATATTTTAGCTTATTTTGAAGGGGAGCTTAGAAGGACATGTAAGGGCATATCATAGTTCAGGGCAGGAGTTGAGATACAAGACGTCCTAATGGCATGTGCCCTGGAAATAATAATATTGCCTGTGGTAACGGGCCACTATCAATAGTGCACACTATGCTCTAATACTGTGAATGTAGCTCCAGACACATTGCTATGTAAAATGTAATGAAATTAAATCTACTGAAGAATGTAAAACATCTGTCTTGTTTAGTGTTCATGTTGTGGCAGGTTTTTATATTCTGTAGAACCTCCAAATCATGCTCAACACCTTCAAGCCAGACGTCTCCACTCTTCAAGAAGTAATTTCATTTTCAGCAGTTTCTAGGGTTCAACATCATAGTTTTGTTCGGCTAATGTTAGTGTTCTGAAAACAAAAAGCATATGGATTCAATTTTCCAGTATTTGGAATTGTGATAAAATTGCTCCAACATCAGTAATGGCAGTGTCTGCTTCAAGGAAACATGGCACTCTTGGGATGTCCGAGTATGGCAGCAATGGTAAAGGCTTCTTTTAATCTTTGAAAGGCTTCTTGAGCTTCTGTAGACCAAAAATCTTTATGGTTTTAAATAGTTAGTGCAGTAACTGAAGAAATTAGGTTGCTAATTAATAAATCACCTATAGTAATTTGCAAAAACTATAAACTATTAAACCTTTAAATCTATAAGATAGTGTATAACACAATAATTACAATGTTCCTTGCTGGAATTGTATGCTATCTTCTACTCACCACCCTTTTTAATTCAAATTAATTGTAACACTCCTAAGATCTAACTGGATAAAAACTATACATCCAGTTACTTAAAAAATTAAACATTTATTAGAAAAAAGAAATGGCTATTTTTAACTGTTGCCTTATTAAGCTCTCTGTCATCGATACATGGTCTCAAAGATGCATTCTTTTTCTCGATGAGGAAAAATCCAGCACCTTGAATAGTCCAATAAATTAATTTTGCAGATTTTCATTTATATATTCTTCCATAAAAAATGCTTCAGGTGTAGTTAATGCATACATTTTCCATTTTGGAAATACGATGCCTGGTAATAGCTGTACAGCACGATCATATGCTCAATGTGGGGGACGCTTTTTAATTCACTTAAAATTTTCTGGCATTGAATGAGTAAAAAGCCTATGGTGTCAAAGTGAAAGAATCAGTAAAGCACATAGACACCCAAAAAACAAACTTTTAGTTTGTCAAAGATGTGATTGAGTAACTGAAGCCAAGGATAACCCATAATAATGCAAGGTGTGTTACTTTACATAACAAAAAAGGTCAAATGTTTCTTTTGTGGCACCCTAGTTTGTACAGTTACAGGTGGGTAGATGTTTTACAAAAACCCTGTTTCAACTGAGCTGTCATCAATGCGATGAACACCTAATTACAATAGATTGGATTTGTAACTGATTATTCAGACATGAACTAATAAAATTCTCAGTTTCCAAATCTGTTAGCAACTTTCATTAAATCTCAATGGTATTTTATACTGTTATTAAATGATGTAGACTTCAAGGGCCTACTATACCAACCCCTAAATATGCCGAGAAGTTTAGTTTTCCTGTAGTTTGGTACACTTAGCCACTAGATCACAGCCTCCACAACAGATGCACAGACCTGTTCTCTCTTCTTTCATTACTGAAAATTAACCCATTTTTCCCACATCAATGGGGATAGGAGTGTTCCTAACTTCCTGAACTGGTTAATGCATACTTCATCTCAACTATTCTAGAACCCACTTTTAATACCAAAATAATAACTTCCTTACTAGGTTATTAATATCATGGCTGGCCAGTTCATCTTCATCTTTGTCAGGCTATTTTGGAGCACAGGAAAAAGAACTGATTCATCACAACCCATGTCAGATTCCAAAGTCATAAAGATGACTATGTATTCCCAAAAGACTTGTTTCCTTGGTGGTGTAATGATATGGATTTTGTAGTTATTTTTTTATTAAATTTTGTTTGTCACTTTGAATAATCTAATACTGAATTTGTTGGGGTAGGGGGTTTGTAAGTCAAGGATTCTATTTCTTTCATTTTTTTATTTGATTTTCCTGAAAGTTTTGGGGCTGCATAATTTTTATAAAATTTTGGATGCCATTTTGTGCTCCCACAGTTGCAGCCAATTTTGGTACCAATCGCTAGACTCGCGTTTCCAGGAGCATGGCCTCTGAGGTCTTAACATGTTAGTTATCGGCCCAATGATTTAAAAGATCAATAATTGTTTCATTTCTTTATCCGATCTGCAGATTCCAAAAATCTTTTAAAGACCTTGTTTTTCCTATTATGCATCTCATTATTATTCTTCGGTATTAACCATTTTGTTTGAATTTTTGACAATGATTTTTGTCTTATGCTCAGGTTTTGTTGGTATTTTTGATCTCCTGGCTTTGATTCTTGTTCCGTTTGAACTTGCATCTCCTGGGTTTATTTTTTTCAAAAAGTAATATTTTCCTGTTAGTGTGCTATCAGGGCAGGTGACAATTAAGCACAATTAAGTATTAAGAAGTACCATTCTAACCAGCATGACAGGTCATTTCTGTATCATAAGCTCCTCTGTATAGTAACTACTGTTCCATAACTATCCTTTCTTTTTTATTTTTTGGCTTCCACATAACATCCAACACTAAAAAGGAAATATAGTACATACTAAGGAACTTCTAATTTCATAAATTTAAGTAATTTAATTTTACATTTAGATGAAGAGTTCCATCAGGTAAAATCCTCCTGAGAGAGATGGTCTACAGTGTAATCCAATAAGACCCACAATGGCATGATTTAATAGAGCTAGCTGCCTTTATACTCTAAGACATCTATAAGCCCTGTGACCCTGTGTTTCAGTCTGTTTTGGCACTAAACAAAAATGATAATAGTAAATCTAATCAGGCTTATAGTTGACTACAAATTACTGTTCCATCAGAAAGCATTCTGTGTCTTATTTACTGTCCTTCTATTAGCTATCCTGACACAACCATTTGAATAAATGTACCTACAATTATAGCAACCAGAGTAAACATGCTGTCTGACTGGGCACAATACATTAAGAAAACTGTTGAATCTGTTCATTAACCATTGCAGCTAGGCTCTTCTAAAGAATTGTATCAGAAAATAAAGTTTATATTCCAAACTGGAAACTGGATAAAACAAAAGAGACAGTGTTATAAGCTGAAGCCACTTAATATTTTTGTGAATAACAGTAATTTCCCGACCTTGAGTAAAGATCAGGTCATAAAACTGTAACATCTTACTTCTTCTATAAATACTTTTAACCTTTAGTTCTAGAAGGGGTCAGACTGTAGTATACAAAATACAACATTCACTTTTATCTAAATCATATTATTCATATTATTCCAAGGCATAGAACACTAAAGCACATATGAATTTGAAAAATTGATTAAAAGGTCATGGTGTGAGGAATGAGTTGCATAATACAGTAGGTGATGTTAAATATGAACTCACTCAAGCATTTTTCTAGGAGCCACTCCTCTTTTTAATTTATGGCTTAGATAAAAGTAGGTGAGTATGCCCTGCAAAGGACTAGCAACCCTTCCAGGACTGGATCCTACCTAGTGCCCAGAAATGTTACATTCTGGATTTTGTGATAAACGGCAAAAAGGTGACAGTAGGTGTGAAAAGGCTTCCATTAGAGAAGATGAAGGGAGATATTTAAAAACTTAATCAGTCAGTAAGACCTGCAGAAAGATGTGATTACAGGGTGAGAATGAGTTAGGCTTGTTCTATTTTTCTTTGAAACGTCTCCTTAAAGCTCTGTGAAAAGTCACAAACAGAAGGATCACTGTGGCTATGATCAAGGGTTGTGAAGTGTTCTACAATGGGCTTTGTAAGACTTTTGATTTCAACTGCTTGAACACGCTCCCTGAAACATTCTGCTGGCCGTTGGCTGGACTCTTCTTACAAGAAATGCAGTACGTGAAAGAAACGTGAAACCTAAATCTATTAAACAACTTGAGAGCATGGTTAGTTTCTTTAAAGTATGAAAGGAGGCCTTTAACCAGTGACTGAGCCTGTTGAGGAAAGCTCAAATATGACTAGTGCGACAGCTGAATGCAGAACCAACAGGGCATCCAGGGTGGCCTCGTTTGTGGATTTTGAGGAGAAGGTAAAACTGAGATATCTGTGGGGTTTCAACAAGGAGGAAGAGAAATGGTAGAAATTACCTCCTGCTGGTAATCCTCTGTTGGATGGGAAGATAGGCAGCTATACCTAAGAGAGTTGTTCTGAAGCTTCCACAGTATAAAGCCCCTTCTGCCAGACTACCACTGCAAACCCCTTGTCTAAAGGTTTGATGACAATCAGCCTTCTCATTTCAGCTAGGTCGGCATTAAGTCAGTGCATGAGTGTATGTGTAAATGTGTAGGCAGGCAGTGTGGTGTAGTGGTTAAGGCTTTGGACTTCAGACCCTGAGATTGTGGGTTCAAATCCCACTACTGACACTGTGTGACCTAAGTCATTTGACCACCCAGCGCACCAATTGGAAAACCAAAAAGAAATGTAACCAATTGTATCATAAATGTTGTAAGTCACCTTGGATAAAGGTTTAAGCCAAATAAGTAAATGCAAATGTGTAAATAGTTTGAACATGAACTTTGTACATGAATGAACTGTATTGAACTGATCTGTAATCACAGTAAGGAAGAGAACCAATAAAGTGTATTTCCAATAAAAAAGGTAATCTTAAACAAGTCTCAGGCATAAATAGAATTCATTTATAAGCTTATTAGCATAACATACAAATGGCACCTGGGGGGGGGGGGGCTTTGTATGCTTACTTTAACTTACTAGTTAGCTGTTAATGTCTTACTACTTCCAAAGTTACCGCCTTAAACTGATGCTTATTCATTAATATTTAGACACAGTGTAGAAAAACGTCCACTGGCATTGTTGTAAAGTAGCAAAGCAGAAATAATTTGTTACTATGTTAAAGTTTGTTTTGAGGATATTTCTACTGAACTTGAGTAAAACATTTTGTGTCTACTTTTACCTTACTACATTTCAAACACAAATGGCTATTTTTATTGTGATATATCTTGCAGGACATATTGATTACAATAATATATATTTGCTGTGTCAATTATTTTAAATACCAACTTCCCCGAAAAAAAGGAAAGTTCATGTATACAAAGAATCTGGGCTGATTTTCAAATGTGCGATACTGGTGCCAATCATATATGCAGTTATTCCAAGTACAGTAATCCCTCCTCCATCGCGGGGGTTGCGTTCCAGAGCCACCCGTGAAATAAGAAAATCCGCGAAGTAGAAACCATATGTTTATATGGTTATTTTTATATTGTCATGCTTGGGTCACAGATTTGCGCAGAAACACAGGAGGTTGTAGAGAGACAGGAACGTTATTCAAACACTGCAAACAAACATTTGTCTCTTTTTCAAAAGTTTAAACTGTGCTCCATGACAAGACAGAGATGACAGTTCCGTCTCACAATTAAAAGAATGCAAACATATCTTCCTCTTCAAAGGAGTGGTGTCAGGAGCAGTGACTGTCACAGAGATAGAGAAAAGCAAACAAATCAATAGGGCTGTTTGGCTTAAGTATGCGAAGTACAGCGGCACAAAGCTGTTGAAGGCGGCAGCTCACACCCCCTCCGTCAGGAGCAGACAAAGAGAGAGAGATAGAGAGATAGAGAGAGACAGAGTTTGTTTTTCAGTCAAAAATCAATACGTGCCCTTCGAGCTTTTAAGTATGCGAAGCACCGTGCAACAAAAGATAGCAACGTGAAGATAATCTTTCAGCATTTTTAGACGAGCGTCCGTATCAATCCCCCTACGTCAGGATCAGATAAAGTCAGCGCAAGAGAAAGAGAAAAGTAAGCTGGGTAGCTTCTCAGCCATCTGCCAATAGCGTCCCTTGTATGAAATCAACTGGGCAAACCAACTGAGGAAGCATGTACCAGAAATTAAAAGACCCATTGTACGCAGAAACCCGCGAAGCAGCGAAAAATCCGCAATATATATTTAAATATGCTTACATATAAAATCCGCGATGGAGTGAAGCCGCGAAAGGCAAAGCGCGATATAGCGAGGGATTACTGTACACCTCGCTTAAATATGATTGATAGCAGATACTTTGAACTTCTACTTGAGCAGTTTTCTCATGTACAAATGTTACTTTTACTTGGGTAACTTTTCAGAAAGGTGTCTCTACTTTTACTTGAGTATGGCTGATGAATACTCTGAACAACACTGCCACTAGTGACAGCCTTCTGGTTTCTTAGTCTTTCTGGATTATGGCTAGTTTTTGACTGCAGAAGCACTGGCCCAGCCTGTGACATTTTTTTCGGTTAGAATTTTACAAAGTTAAATCGTCCTGAACTACTTTAATTTGATGCTGACAAAAAAAAAAATCAAATGAATCACTGTGAGTGGAAAAATTATACAAATTATAACATTATGACAATCTTGATAATGGTGGTCACTATTAAGCTATAATATTTATACAGTTATAGTTGAGTACTATCAAGCTGTAGCAGTTCACAGATGCCTACCAATATTTCTTTTTGAATGCACAGGAGTCCATATATTGTATGTTGTGCAAGTGAACTGATTTCACAATTCAATATTGTAAGCCATCAAAGTAGACATGACCATAGATACATTTTGTAATGTCCTTTATATTTGCTTTTCAAAGCAAACAGCTGCCTTATTTATTATCATCCCAATAGACCACCAAGTAAGTCATACTAGGAACAAAACGCAGTATATTTTTATACAAACAGTACCCACCAAATACTATGTCTGACCAAAGGCCAACAGAAGTGCTTCAGCAAGTAGAAAATAAAGGAAGTCAAGAATATGAAATTCCTCTGTCTTTGTACTACTGGCAGCCACCCAGGAAAGCGACTACTAATTGTAATAAGTAATGGAGGTCAGGGAAGATTTTATATATTTGATCTTAATGTACGATGGCCAAAGGAGAAATACAGTACATGATACAAAAATATTTAGTGTGATACATGCATTGCTTATGTCCAGGCTAATATAGCCAACATGTGACCATTCCTGTTTTAGAAAGTCAAAGAAATTACACTAGTGATATAATAACAACATTAATAATACATGTTTAGTGTTTATCCAATTTAAATATCAATAATACATGTTGTAAGTGCCAAATGGGATGGATGGCTATCCCGACCAGGAGAAGGGGAAGGTTCCTTACCTGGATGGGAAGCACCAGCTGGATGGATAGATGTGTTTTCAGTTCCATTCCTGGCCGGAATAAAATGGAAAGACAGGGAAGGTCTGTCTCTGGGGGCTGTTTATTCCCCCAATATGCAAGTTGGCACCTTCCCTTGGGCAGAGCTCCTATTCATGTAGTCTCGGAGAACAACCCTGTCGGGACATGTGCGTGTCACCAGAGAGAGCTATAAGAAAGCTGTACACCTCAAAGGAGGTTCCGACTGACTCAGAAGTACTGCCATACACCGGACACACTCTCAGGTCCTGAGTAAAAGGATCCACCCAAACTCAACAAGGTGAGCTGTGCCAGAAGGAGGTGGACAAAGCTTGCCTGGAGGAGAGACAGAGGATTTATTGTGGAGAGAAGTCTGCGTATGGAGGGTTAAAACCGTATAACGCATTAGATTTAATAAAGCACTTTTACTGATGCCTTTTTACTGTGTGACTGCACTTGTGTTCTGGGTTTGAGGACCTGTAGTGCCCTCTAGTGGCAATAATGTATAATGTTTATCCAAAATAAATATTATGTAAATTATGACCTCATCTTTTTTTTTTTAACTTTTGACTGCTTTACTGGTTTAGAATTTGCTTCCAAGTACTTTCTGATTTATCCATGCTCAAAAATTACATTTATATTAAATGAGTATTTGCCAATTTAAAAAAAAATTGTGATTTTGGAAAATAGTTTTCCATTTTCTGTTTTTAAGTCCAAACCTATATTTTTGAACACAATCCATTATTGTTACTACTGCATTCTTGCATTTTGAATTTATTGAATTATTTTCTAGATTGAAGTATATTTTGGAATGATCATCAGTTACCACTACATTTTTGTATTTTTGAATTATTTTCTGACATTAGTGAGTAGTGAGTTGTCCAAGGCTGCATCCTGCCTTGAATCCAATATACCAGAATAGGTTCCAACCCATACAACCTTGAACTAGACAATTTAGATTCTGAAAATTGTAATTTGATATTACTACTCAATGCAGTAAAATGAATTAGTTATTGCATCTTTATTGTTATATCAATCTGTCTTACATTACAAAGATAACCAGAAATAATTAGCTGGCAATGTGGTAAATGTCCTCCAGATATCTTTCTTTCTTCCCACACTTTGAAAATGGGCAATGTTATGTATCTGGCAGACTTCTTTAGCCAAGACAAACTATAAAATAAAAGGGATATAACAATATTTACAGATTAAGAGACTTGATCTAGGTTACACAGTGAGCCTTCTTCTTCTTTTCCCACTTCTATGTGGAGTCAATGTACTTGATCAAACAAGCTCAACCCTGCACCTCCTCCCCAGTCAGACCCTTTTCCTTCCAAATCTTCAACCATTTCAACCAACTGTCCTGTACATTCTTAGATATCTCTCCAACCTTTGTTCTACCTCTAATTGTCTGATTTCTTATTGTAACTCCGCACATCCACCTTAACTTCAGTGAGCCTGAATTGTTGATTGAACTTGCACATAAACTTGTGGATTAAGTGCTGAAACACTGGACAATGAGCTACATTGCATGCTAGTCTGATAAGCAACTCTAAATTGTCCTGTTATGAGTGAGTCTATGACTTCTTGTTATAATATCTTTTACAATACCCAGAGACTTATTTTCTCAATGAATGAAGCTGATTGGAGTTTTTGTTTTCCTCTCCTTTATTGACAACTGGCCATATCTCAGCTATAGTATTAATTAATTTATATTGTAAGATTTCTTATGGTTATTCAATTTGAAAGTGTTCCTCCTTATTATATACAGTAATTATCATAATCTTTTTGTATAATCTTAATATTGTAATGTATTATTTTGTGTTATTACCTATAAGTTAATTAAAGCACTATGCTAATATGCTCAATGAAGAGAACTATACAAAGATAAACTGCCTGACACTAGATAGGAAAGCAGCCTGGCACATGGATGAAACAGGAACAATGCTATTAGCTAAGAGCTGGTATTAAAGTCAGTGAATGTCCTAGTTACACTCCAAGTCTCACCATTCACACCCCAATACTTTGTATACAAACGGCAGCCTAGCCTTGCTCGCCTGTGCTGCACTATATCGTCACATGTAAACACATTTTACCATGTTAAAATTTATTATTAAATTTTATAATCACCATAGTAAAATATTAAATCGTGAAAAAGACTTGAAAACTTGTTCCTCTTCAATATCATAGTTAATAGAATATCGATGGCTATTTCACGGTTGTCACCCATCATTACATTTTCACACTCTTCCAGCTTACCATTATTATAACTTTCCAGAAATACTAGACAAATAAAATGACAAGAATGATAGTTTAAGACCAAAGCACCTTAGAGAATTATTTATGTATACCAATTTTATTGTCCGAATGACTGTTTTATACACTAGTCTCAGAATGTAGCAGCTTCTCCTGAAAGATTATATTTTATAACATATTAATGGAAGAGTGTGCCAAACATAAATTCTAACATTTACTTTCTAATATATACATTGGAGGCCTCTTTAGTTATTTTTAGCTCATTTGTTGTAAGTGGTGTGACATACTTACAGTATATTACAGTATCAGTTGAGATCAAGGATACTTTAAGGACATCACTATCTCCCTAGCCTTAACTTCAAGAGCATTTAGCAGCACTTTTTTAGGTTCAGTTGTGTTACATGTTTCATAGTCATGAAAATGAAGTGCTCTTCTAGGGCCCCCCAATCAGAATATTGTCAAGAAGGCCAGAAATTAATAACACAAAATCTTTCTTATAAATTCAACATAAAGGAGATGAGCAAATGAAGAACATATGTACAAAAGTATGTAAAAAACAAGAATCTACAATAAAACCTACAGCCATTCTGAAAATATCTTCACAGATATCCCCAGTATATCAGATGGGATGGCTTATCCACTTGGCCCACCACAAGCACTAAACACTCCCTTCACCTCCTGATCAAGACTTTGGCTCCTTTTCTTCCTAGTCTACACCCAGCTCTTACAGTATACAGCAGAGATTTCTATGTAGTGTTAGTGTTATGTACATGCAGTATTTTACGATGTACTGACCAGCAGAGATTGGCCCAGTTCAGTTGATAATAGAATAAAAAAAACAAATCATATATCTGTCTACTCAAAATGCTTGCTTTTCATTAACCTCCTGACTTTAAAACTCAATTAACATTGGGTCGAGGCAGGAGTAAGACAGTCCTAATCGTCATCACAAGGTCACTATCAACCTATCCCTGCAACCACATCCAGGGTTAAAGGTGACACTACGATGGCTCCAGGGACACCAGGTCAGGCTGGGCCCTAGAACTTCTGGTATCCCAGCACTCCCTAGCTTTCTGTTAGTCTTAAAGGTTATGTCTCCAAAGCAGCATCTATGCTGCCATCTCTATCATTGGGACAGCAAGGTAAAATAATTTCCATAATGGTATTTGGTTTGCATCCCTGACTAAGCATTGCCTGTGTGGAGTTTACATGTTTGCCTCTTCTCTGCATTTTTTTTTCTATGGGTACTTTTATCCAACATTCCAAATACATACATGGAAGATTAATTGCAGTTTGTAAACTGGCCCCATAGGTGCATGAATGAGCATTGTGATGGACTGGCGTACCATCTAGTGAAAGATGATAAAAACAATAGCAGTAATATAATAATGATCATACTAATAATACTACTACAAATAATTTTTTTTTTATATATTAGCATTACATTTTGTCATACTTTTTAAAAATTGATGTAATCACATTAAACTAAAAAAATTGGGAGTTTTCTCCCCTCGACTTTCTCATATAATGAGATAGAGGAAAAGATCATCATAACCACTTCCAGTTGCACAATGTTTCTCAAATAGCATATATCTTTGTTTCTCAATTTAACTAATTGATAATATCAATACACAATTATTTATCTCTATTAATAATCAAACTTTATATTAAAATATTTTCACAAGGTGGAATTTTTCAAGATTACAAATGCATTATCTACATTACGTGCAAAGTAGAAAGAGTCACCTAAAAACATAGAACAAATGTTAGTGCTATATAATATTTGTTGCAATTAATTGCTATAAGTAAAACTGCATTTAGCTATATTTAATTGTGATAATGATGCCAGAAATAAAAAAAAATATATAAAATTAAATGTATTACCAGGAACATGACGGGGACATGAGCAGCTTATTGTTCCCATTACATCTTTATATTTACATGGCATTTTCAATGTTTACATGTTACTGTCAAACCGATGATGTATAAATTAAAACAAAATTAATAATATTTATTGAAAGAATATGCGTTATATTGAATATGGTATTTAATATCCTGTATACATTTATATATCTATGATACAAAAAATTTGGATGGTTGCTTAAATAAAATACTACTTCCGGTTGATTAATTTATCTCAAATTTCATATCTTTTTTCTTTTTATCATTATATCTATACAAAATTTGAATCACCTATTTGTAATTATAACCATAGTTTACTTGAAAATTCACAAAATTATTCAGTTATTCACTTCTTGTTGCACGACTTTTCTCATATTTCATATCTACTTATTTTTCATAATTTCTAATATCCACACAAAATTTGAATCAAATATCTTTATTAATAGCCATAGTTTACTTGAAAAAATCTGAAATGTGTTTAGGTAAAGTACCACTTCTGGTCGCCGGAAGTGGCCCAAAAGTTGATAGGATTCCTTATTTATTTATTTTTTATTTATTTTATTAAAATCACACAACATTCCTTACAAATAAATCAATTTTCACAAACATAAGATCGAAAATAAATCAACCCCACCCCTGAAAAAGAGAGCTAAGCCAGCAGAGTAAAACTTAAAGCTAGTAAAAATAAGTAAGTAGATGAAATAATAAGTGAATAATGATAAATGGGGAAAAAAGGGGAAAGAATCTGCTTCCACAGTGCTTTAAGAGGTTATTCTAAAATGTTATTGATTAGATCCTGCCAGGTTTTGAAAAAGTTCTGCACAGATCCTCTAAGTGAGAATTTGATTTTTTCCAGTTTCAAATAATATATAACATCAGTTACTCACTGACTTAGAATAGGAGAGTTAGGGTTCTTCCAGTTGACCAAAATAAGTCTACGTGCCAATAGTGTAGTAAAGGCAATCACAGTGTATTTGTCCTTCTCCACTTTAAGCCCATCTGGGAGTACACCAGACACAGCTGTTAATGGATTAGGAGGGATTGTGACACCAAGGCTGTCTGATAGGCATTTAAAGATTTGGTCCAGAATGATGTTAATTTGGTGCAGGCTCAAAACATGTGGCCCAGTGAGGCTTGAACTTGATTGCAGCGCTCACAGGTTGGATCTTTCCCTGGAAACATTTTGGACAGCTTCAAGCGAGACAGATGTGCTCGATATATAAATTTGAGTTGAATAATTGAATGCTTTGCACATATGGAGCGTGAGTGGATTCTCTGCATTGCTACTTTCCACTCCTTTTCTGAGATGTTGAGTGAGAGATCCTTTTCCCACTGTCCTCTTGGATCTCTGAAAGGGAGGGACTGTAGAATGGTTTTATATATTGCAGAAATGCTGTGTGAGTCTTCAGTACTGATCAATTTATTTTCTGGCATAGAGGTAGGTGGAAGGTGAGGAAAATTGGGCAGGTTCTTTTTAACAAAGTTTCTGATTTGAAGGTAGTGAAAGAAATGTGTTGCTGGAAAGTTAAATTTGGAATGTAATTGTTCGTAGGATGAAAAAGACATTGTCTATGTACAGATCTCTAAGTGATTTAATCCCAAATGTTTTCCAGACATTAAAAACTGCATATGTTTGAGAGGGTGGAATAAGGTGGTTCTCGTGCAGAGGTGCCACAAATAAAAACTTCTTTATCTTAAAATGCTTCCTACATTGGTTCCATATTCTGAGTGAGTGAAGCACAATTGGGTTGTTAGTATATTGGCGATAACTTGCATTTATTGCGGCACAAAGCAAGGAATATAAAGAAGTGCTGCAGGATTTTATTTTTATTGCGGACCAAGCCTGTATATGTTCATCTATTTGTGTCCATGTCCAGGTTTTTACAGTTTGTATATTTGCTGCCCAGTAATAAAATTGAAAGTTAGGTGGAGCCATGCCGCCTTCTGTTTTAGGGTCGCTTTTTGGATATGTGGATGTTTTGAATTCCAAATAAATGAGGTTATGGTTGAATCTAATTTCTTAAAAAACTATTTATTGATGTATATTGGAATGTTTTGAAATACAAAGAGAAGCTTAGGAAGGATATTCATCTTAACAATGTTAATTCTTCCAGCTAAAGTGAGATGAAGGGTTGACCATCTATGCCTTATTTTTGATATAAAGCAGGTACACAAAATCTCATTGACCTAGCTCAAAGCGTTTTTGAGTTATCATGTTTAAACACAGACTGACACACAGACGCACATAATTTCAAAAATGGTATTTTTGGACTAAGGAAGGTCTAAAACATCAAGATTCATCAAAATTTCAAGGTCAATGTTTTTATGATTCCTGTAATTTCTATATACTATGTAAAAAAGCTTCACATCAAGAAGCAGGTTTGTAGCCTACATAGTTGAAAAGATGCCAAATCCTGTAGTGAAACTACAAAAATCCAAATAACAAAAGAGCCCATGCTATAATAATAATAATAAAGTTAATTAAAAACATATGACAAAATACAAAATTACAAAAAATACAAGAGGCAACCCAAAACTGAACAAAATCCTTGTCTGTGAACAACAAACAAAAGCCAAGTCCAATAAGCTGGTGAATCAAAAAACAAACACATACAGAATAAAAATGAACATCCAAAATTCAACAAAGGTGAGCTGAACAACAAAAGCAGGACACCTAATTCCTCAGCACAGAGCTGAGCTTGGTCCCTACAGCTGCTTTGTCTGGAATCCCAACCCCTTGGGTTCAACATACAATGAACAAAGAAATTGTTCAATTCAATTAACTTAAATTTAAAAACATCACAAACAGAAAACCAAAACACAAAATAAGAAAATGACAAATAATACAACTTATTTAAAAAATAAACTTACAAAAATATAGAATCACAGAAAAAGACCCAAATGCAAGCAAAAAAATTACATAAAAAAAGCTAACATAGACTTGGGATGGAGCCCTGGCTAAACCATAATAATACTGATCTCAAATTGCAACAAAAGCATGTAATTTTATTTTTTTATTAGCCTCATAATTATTAAATTAGTGAATTAATTTATGTTAACCAACTTTAAGATTTAGTTCAGTTTCAGCTGCCATGCCTTCTACGCACAGTGAGCATGTTCTGATTAGGCAGAGTGGTGGCTCTGAGGCTAAGAATCTGCGCCGGTATCCGGAAGGTTGATAGTTTGAATCCCGTTACTCCCAAAAGGGATCTTACTCTGTTGGTCCCTTGAGCAAAGCCCTTAACCTGCAAATACTCCAGGAATGCTGTACACTGGCTGACCGTGCACTCTGACCTCAAAGAGTATGTGAAAAATAAATTTGTAATACAAGAAATTGTGTATATATATATATATATATATATATATATATATATATATATATATATATATATATATATATATATATATATATAAAATAAAAAAATGTTTTCACTCGAGTTTCCTAGTGTTGACTGACAACTTTTTATGCACCTTAGGAGCATATGTGTAATTGTGTATAGATCTGCATCCTGTCCAGGGTTGTTTCTATGCAGGGTAAGTAATGCTGTTTTAGGGAAATGTGGTTTCAAAAATTAATTTAATGTCGAATGGATGGACGCCACATTAAACACCACCAATGTTCTAAATTAGGAATTCCTGTACTCATGGGCACATCTACCATCAAGGCATTCTGGGTGTGTGCTGAGGGGCCCCTGATAGTAAGGAGCCTTTGTATCTTGACAATGCTTGTAGAAACAATCCTCTATGTGCCAACATAAAGAATGGGAACTACTATGCTGCATAAAACGTACCATGAGTCCAATAACTGAATTGTTAGAAGTAATTTCAGCTCTGTGTTCCGAAGCCTAATTCATTAAGTCACCCAGAGGCATATGGGAGTTTTAATCTGACCTTGACTGCACTAGAGAGGAAGCATATGTTTCTGATGCATTCATTATCATTGACACAATGTAAAATACAGTGAAGGGCTTCTATACCTCACTTTTACTTTTAGTAGTAGAGATGCATTACATCTCGGCATTATTTTTATTTGCTCAATATTTTTCCTGTTGTAGCTGCACGTACACACACTCAAAAGAAAGCATGTTTTCTTGGTAGCATGAAGGACATAGATTAGAACTGGTTCTTTCAAACATCATTAGTTTTATGTGGAAGATGTAATATAGGGTATTCAAATATAAAAATACAGCATACAAACTATACAGTTAATTATTCAAAATTAAACCAAGAAAAAAATTGTCAATTTAATGTTGCTTGACTGAGAAAATATGACTTCTTCCTTGGCTTTTTTTTTAACCTGCCACTAGTTAGTTCACTCTTTAATTAGAAAGTTGACAAAGTCGGCTACTTCCACAAAAAAAAAACAAAACAACTTTTTATTCAAAAGTATTCTACATTATACACTTCATTGTTACAGACGGACTCCTCTGCACACGGGTGACGTAAGTAAAAGCGTGCACGTGCTTGATTTGTCTCATAGCTCTCTACTCCATCTTATGGACAGAAAAGAAATTGCAATGCAGGGTAGTAAAGATTAATTTTAGCACATGTCATTTGATGCTGGGATAGGTTCAAAGTCTCCAAGTCCCTAACCTGTAAACTATGTGCATAACAGGGAAAATGTGGTAACACTTCCTATTTGAGTGCATTTTATATATATAATTTTTTTTCATTTAAAAATTTAGGATAGCTTTTGATACTGCATCATTAAGTAGCATAAATAAAAAGTAGATTGAAAAAATTGTTATAAAAGAAAATAATACAGACATACATGTCACATACAAAATCAGGTTGATTGAACCACAAATTGCAATTTAATTTACATTGTACATCCAGAATTAAATAATGTAAGTTGAAAACCAACTGTTTAACTGGATAAGTCAGTTTCTTCTGGGTCATTCTTATGCTTTATGCCATGTATCATAAGTAACGAGAGCGTTATACACATGCCAAGCTTCAGAAGAATACAGAATTTAAAAAGAAATAGTATAATTATTTAACAATCATACTTTTAACATTACCTTGCTAAAGTTATTGGACAGTGGTCAGTGCAATGTGACCTCCTGATGATTTAATTCTCATTCAGATTTTGTAGTTTAGGTGAATATAGTTTGTTCCATTGCCCTGAATAA
Source organism: Erpetoichthys calabaricus (assembly GCF_900747795.2). Classification (NCBI taxonomy): domain Eukaryota; kingdom Metazoa; phylum Chordata; class Cladistia; order Polypteriformes; family Polypteridae; genus Erpetoichthys; species Erpetoichthys calabaricus. The sequence continues at coordinate 274,595,773 of NC_041394.2, read as the reverse complement.
GCATTTCACATTAGTTCGGAGCGCACCATTGTTTGTAAAGTCCAGATGAGTAAATAAGCAGAAAAACTATTAAAACTAAGCCTTTAATGACCTCTTGGGCACAGCCATCAGCAGTGTGTCTGTTTGCGGAGAGAGTGTTGACATTGTTGAGAGGTTTACTTACCTTGGCAGTGACATTCATGTCTCTGGTGACTCTTCCTATGAAGTCAGTAGACGGATTGGGAGAGCATGGGTGGTCATAAGGTCGCTGGAAAGGGGTGTGTGGTGCTCCCAATATCTATGCAGAAGGACGAAGGTCCAAGTCTTTAGAGTCCTGGTGCTTCCTGTCTTACTATATGGTTGTGAGACATGGACGCTATTCAGTGACCTGAGACGAAGACTGGACTCCTTTGGTACTGTGTCTCTTCAGAGAATCCTTGGGTACCGTTGGTTTGACTTTGTGTCGAATGAGCAGTTGCTCATGGAGTCCCGAATGAGGCACATTACCTGCATTGTGAGGGAGTGTCAGTTACGGCACTACGGCCATGTGGCACGTTTCCCCGAGGGTGATTCGGTTTGTAAAATCCTCATTGTTGGGGACCCGAGTGACTGGACCAGGCCAAGGGGTCGCCCACATAACACCTGGCTGCGACAGATAGAGGGTCATTTCTGGAGGGTGGGACTGGACTACGTGTCTGCCTGTGGGGTTGCAAACCGGGATCCCAAGTTGTTTTGTCGAGTAGTGGGTGCGGCAATGCACTGTACCAGTGCATGCTCCCCAGCTTGACTTGACTTGACTTTCGAAAGTTCAGAAATGACCAAAAAAAAAAAAAAAATTAAGAAGCAGAGTTATGTAATAAAACTTAGCAGAAAATATCCTTTATCAAAATACAGGCTTCATAAAATATACAGCAAATCAATTTATAGTAGTAATTGTTAGCACTGCTGCCTTGCCCAGTGTTGGTTCCTGCCTTGCTACCAATTCTACACTTTAAATAATCAGACTCAGAAAAAGAATGAGGGGTGTGACACAGGTTAGCATTGCTGTTTCATAATTCCAGAGATATGGGTTCACGTTTCATCCTAGAATTTCCCCTCTGTGAATTTTCTGTTGATACTCTATAATGAATAAGGTGGGTTGGACGGATGAATGTTCCTAACTACTTGCACAATTTTGAGAAAAATTCATAATTTAATAGTCTCAAATTGTGCTTTATTTTTCAATAACTGTAAAGTCAGAATTGTACAGTATTATCAAGGCTTCAACAAGAAGATGATACACAGTTTTATTGAAATTCATGAATACAGCAGCACACTGCATGAAGCGATGAAGAATTTGAGCAGCAAAGCATGCTAGAATGGACGAACGTTTTAGTAACTCATTGCTCATCTGTGGCATTTTATATTGCAGCTTAATGAAGAGTGATGCAAAGTAAGCACAATTTATTTAGTAGGAAAAAGCATTATAAATAGTGTGTAAGTATTAATGGAATTAATTTCAGCTTAGAACACATTTGGTATAGCTCTTTTAATAACACATTGTCTCATAATGCTGTATAACATAAACCCAATTTAAAAACCATTCATTCGTTAATTCATCAAATACAATGAGTAATTATTAATCACCAGTTGAAGTAAAGTACTTATAGGGTTTGCATCACAGAATGTTTTAAAATGATATGCTCTGAGAAAGAAGGTTTGAATAATAAAACTGGTACTGTGTTATATATTGTATTTACTCCATTTTTTGACACCCATTGCATGCCCAAACCTACTTGGAAGGGGGTCTCTCTCTGAATTGCCCCTCCCAAGATTTCTTCCATTTTGGTTTCCTTCAAGTGTTTTTTATTTTTTTTTTACTTGTCTTCTTACTGAGTCAAGGCTGGAAGTCTAATAAAAAATGGGGCCTGTTAAAGCCCACTATGGCATTCCTTGTGTGATTTTGGGCTATACAAGAAATAAATTGTTGTTGTTGCTCTTTAACAGTTCCTAGTACAGTATTTGCTAAGACTATCATAAGATGCTTTATATACAACAGAGTTACAGCTTGATAAATACTTTTTCATGGATAAAATATTATGCCTCTAATAAGTTTATAGTTAACTGGGGGCCATCTAGGAAACCTTGCTAGGGAAACAGAAACTATATTTTATTACGCCTTGTGTCACACACATGTGCTTAGGGGACATCTTCAAGGTTCTAAATTTATAATACCACCCTAAACAGAGCAGTTGCACTGTTACTACTACCTTCTAATTTTCCATCCAACAACAAGTGACCAGTTTTCCCTTCTGCTTACGAAGCCCACTGGTGTAGTCAGCAGGATAAAAAACAGAGCAACAGCAAATCCAGCCAGACCTATGAGAAATCACTCACAACATGGAGAAACAAACACGACTATGCTTCTGTAATCAAAGAACAGAAAGCCAATATAAAAAAGGGTTGGGGGTACCAGCTGGTAGCCCTGGTTAATACCAATGGTTGGAAAATGGTAAAAATAAATAGCACACAAGGGTGCAAAATGATTGGCATACAGTTATTCAAAAAAAGAACTAAGGCAAGGGACCGATCCTTCTATGTTTACAGCTGTTCCTCAAACTTCCACTTCTAATGGCTTTGAGGTTTTTATAGTGCTGAACCCAGAAGGAGTGGGACTTCATGGTGGAAGCAGAAGATGGGTAACGTGTCATCTGCCAGTTGAGAATCTGAACTGAGGATGGAAAATGAGAAGGAGTTAGTGACTATGCTCTCTCTCTGCTCAGGGTGGCATTGCGATTTTAGAGACTTGACACTACCTGACATGAGACATCATGACAGTCTACAAAGTATGGCTGCACAAATGTAATAGCATCCGAAATTGAAGTAATTAAAGGAAAGACTTTGAAAAGCACTGATGCTTGAACAAACAAATAAATGAGGATTGATGTAGCTTTTGATTTATTTTAAGATTTTGGTTTCAAGTTTATTGCAGTTTTTAGCCCTTTGATTCAACATCTTGTGTGGCAAGTTCAGCTTTCAACCTTGACAACTCTCATGAGAAGGCCTATAAGAATAACAAACCTCCATTATCTTAGATGGATCCATCTGAGAGTATTTGTTTGCTAGTTCTCTTCAAATATGATAGCTCCACTGGACCTGCTGTAGATATACTTTGCACCGTTGCCAATTTGGCAGGGTGCCTAACACACATACCCACTTTTTAAGTAAAAGAAATCCTCCTACTGTGTTTCACTCTCTGTAACTTTTCCTGATGCCAGTCTGACCTTTGTCCAGCTCATCCAGCAGCTCTAATTCTTTTAGGTCTTAGCCATGTAGTATTTTGAAGTGATGTACTGTATACTATAAAGATTAATCCAGTTATCAGGACTAATCTAGGAAACCCCTGTGACACCCTCTGGCAGCCCCTGGTGTCCCTGAAGTTCTGCAATCCAGCTATTCATTAAAGGTACAGATACCCCCCAGTTTCCCTACTTGTTGTTATGGATTTGAGAGTGCTGCCCTCCCATTATACAACTTGTCCTTTTTCATTGACAGTTTTATTGTGTTGAAACAACCGTGCAAAGGGAAATTTTTCAGTGTGGTCTATATTGGGATAGGTTACTGCTAACTTCCTGTATGTAGCTACTTGGACACAGTTGCAACCCTGAACCCCTTTGGTTCTAACTGCACATTTGATTTTATCATTGTTTGCTTGCAGAGTGATCAGTTTCAGAAGGCGGTTGACTAAGGACAGCTGAATGCCCAGATGTAGTCCTGGACATTCTTTACTTGTTATTCTGTGTATTTTGGAGTTCTGACTTGAGAATTCAAATTTTTTATATTTATTTGATGTTTGGAATTTAACTTACAACGATGAAATTTGTTAAAGTCTTTATTTTATTACTTACATGCTATCTTATGGTATGTTAAATTGATGAGTACAGCTGTGATGTCATGAAGGTAACTCTTAACTATGGCGCTGATCGCACTTAGTGGATAAAACAACCTCACATATCTTTAGTGTTAATTAGCTTATTCACAAGCAGGCTCTAGCAGTAGGATTGCGTTTTTTTGGTTTCAACTTTGCCTTTGACTTTCAAGTATCGTTTTATCCTTTTCATTCTTGGTAGCTCCAGTTTATTTATAAGGGCTTTGACCTTTGCTTTTCCTGACCACATCTTGTTCTAGTTATAATCTCACAGTATGTTTTTAGTGCTCCGGTTACTTTAACATGTCCTTAACACAGTAATGTTTCTTTTTAGGTTGTATATCATTTAGGTAAATTGTACATTATTTTTTATAAGAATAAACTGAATTGAACTGAACTGAATGAAGCTTAATGTAACAGAGAAGGCAATGAGACAAAAATTAAATGCCAAATCAATGGGCATTTTAACACAGCATCGGCGATCTTGAAAAATGTACATTTTGGGACGGAAAAATATAAATTATTAAGAATCTGAGAAACATATGCAAAAATGGCTTCATTTTTTTAGTGTTTACTCTGGTATAGTAGGTGTTATAAATAGCGCATACTGTGTATGAAATTGCCCAGACATACTGATTTTAAATAACTTTTACAAAACTTGAAATGATCAATAACAATAAAAAAGCAAAAAATATGAGTGCTAGAAGATGAGTGCCAACATAAATGTCTCAAGAATATAAAAACTCTGCAAGCCTATCCAAGAATCAGACCAGGCCAAGTCGGCAATATAAAATTAGATATGTTTGTATGCTAGCCAGGTATTCTCAGAAGTCACAGATATGATATTTATATAAAATCAACAACTTATTCAAAAAACAAAATGAGTTTCATTTTTCCTAAAATATTGCCATCATCAGAAAGAAGGGTATTTTGCAAACAAACAATAAAACCTTTTCCCTTTGAATATCTCTGAAAATAAATACTTTGAGAGATTACCTTATTTGTATCATTTATCATTAAACCTATAATCAGGCCAAAATGAAACACTACTTTGACAAACTATCCTTTATTTGTTACTGCTCATGACTTTAAATCATGCACAAAAGCTTTTGTAAGTATGTGTTTATCACTTCTTCTCTGAAACATGCTTCTTCTCTGTTTTTAACATTGCTTTCCGTCGTAACATTTTTGCAGCTGGAAAAAGATATTTTCAAGACCCTACGCATATTCATTGTTACATAAAATGCTTGTGAATTATAAGCATACAGTGATTCTATCTTTAGAAACCATGAAAAACTGAAGTGTTAAAGAAAACTTACCTATGCATTAACTAATGTGCATTTAAATATTTCATGTCACTTTCTTATTCCCGTTCCTTCCAGGCCATGATAATTGTTCAATTAAAAAAGCCAGCCTCCTTATTTTGTAGTCACTCTGTAGGTTTATATATATAAAGAATGCACATCCCACACTTAAGAGGCACAAATGATATACTGCCTGCGTTTTAGCTGTATGCCGCACTAAGCAGCAAGAGTTTTCCGGTGAGTGGCTTGAAAATCCTCCTCCAGATCAACTCATTTAGCACAGCGGGTTAATTTTTAAAGATGCACGGCTTTGCTGACTGAAGTCACCCGTGTGAATGTTTTGAGAACCTTTTTTCTGATCAGCAGGCGTATTCAGATGATTTTTTTCATTCTGTATCCTTTTATATCTACACTTAGTCTGATGTCTTTTTCACCGAACCAGTTAAGGAGTGCACTGTAACAAGCGGATTTAGATGTTACACATTACAGTTTATTGTAGGTATCTGTAAACTCACAGCTGCCCATTCTGGGGCCAGTCCAGAAGCTGACAGTTGTGAAAGCACATATTATGCTCATTTTTTAATTCTAGGTGGTGTGGAAGTTGACCCTACCCTGTCAGCGCTGACTGTAAAATGGGAGCCAGATCTGGACACAGCACCTGTCCTCCGCAGGGCAAACTCACAGACGCCAACACTGAGCTAAACTGAACTCACTAATTACCCTTAAAGAACATATCTTTAGAATATGAGAGGAAAACCCATGTAGCCAATCACAGAATGTGCAAAGTCCACATAATAATAATAATAATAATACATTTTATTCCTATAGCGCCTTTCCCATGCTCAAGGCACTTACAGAGTATATGAAAGAACGGCAGGGTATACAGTATATAGCATTGTACAAACCAGATAAATAAATAAAGAAGATTATGACAGTGAATTCAGAGAAAGAAAAAGCAGACACCATAATTGATGGTCTTGCACACACACACACACACACACAGGTTACATTAGCATCTTGACAGAGAAGTAAACTGAGAGAAGGGTAATAAAGTTAAGTAGAGCTAAAAGCTTTCCTGAATAGATGAGTTTTGAGTTGTTTTTTGAATTCATGGAGTCAGCTGATCTAATTAATTTCGGTAGGTCATTCCAGAGTCTGGGCGCTATACAGCTGAAGGCCCTGTCACCCATGGAGTGTAGATTAGTGAGGGGTACAACAAGATTGCCAGAATCAGAGGACCTTAGTGGGCGGGCAGGCACATAGTGATGTAGAAGGTCACTGATGTAGTTTGGCGCAAGGTTATTTAAGGCTTTGTAGGTTATTAGTAGGATTTTATATTCGATTCTGTAAGACACGGAGCCAGTGAAGACGGAGCAGCTCAATACTCAGAACTAGGATTCTTGAGGTATAAGGCTGCAACACTAACCATTGCATCACTGTACCACTTATTTATCTTAATTGCATATTATTCTAACATTTACTTGGGGAGAGAAAATGTATGGTATTCATTTTGATTTTCTTTTTCAAACAAGCCAAAATAAACAATGGAAGCACATGTGCAGAGTTCTAGAAACTTCTTCTAGGTCTGAATCCCGGCATATCCAGTTTCTGTGCAGACTTGGCACTTCTTGTCTTTGGCCATTAGGGTGTATAGGTGAGCGTATTCTATGGCTGTCCTGAATCCTGTTTGGAGTTGCTTACTGTCTTGTGCCTTAAATAGTATTTGGTTCCCTGAGACCATGTAATGGACTGATTGGGTTCAAAATTTTAAGAAATGCATCGAAAAGGAAAACATACAAGTCTTTTTTTTAAATACCTTGACATTGTGACGTTTTCATAATACTGATTTGCTACACTGTATTTTATCATTTTCGATACTTTGAATATAGCATGCTTTCAAATGTTAAACTCAAGCTTTTCTACTCATACTGTTTAGAACACAAAAAACAGAACATGGCATGTATATATACATTCCATACAGTATATCCATAGATACATCATATTTGTTTAAGTATTTTATTCATATATCTAGTTAATGAACCTTCTAAATTCAACTTTATTATAGATAGATAGATAGATAGATAGATAGATAGATAGATAGATAGATAGATAGATAGATAGATACTTTATTAATCCCAATGGGAAATTCACATTCTCCAGCAGCAGCATAATGATACAATAAATAATATTAAATTAAAGAAGGATAATAATGCAGGTGAAAAACAGACAATAACTTTGTATAATGTTAAATGTTAACATTTACACCCCCGGGTGGAATTGAAGAGTCGCATAGTTTGGGGGAAGAACGATCTCCTCAATTTGTCAGTGGAGCAGGACATTGACAGGAATATAGGAAACAGCAGCTCTCCAGCTCCGGACAAAATGCATGACCCAGCACTTGACACAACACCACTTCTAAGAGGGAACACATTCACACCAGGAAACAAAAGAATAACGAAAAGCTATAGGTCCACATGGCATGCATGTACAGTATCTGGGGTATGGAAGGAAACGGACAGAAAAAACCCACACTGCAGACTCCACACACACAGTGATGAGAACATGGTCTCCTGAGGCTGTTGGGCAGCAGCATTAGCCACAGCTATTGTGCCACTTTTAAATTAGGTTTTAACTTGTTTCAAGTAAGGTTAATTGCCTTTTGCTGTTTAGATTGCTGTGAGTGAGTGTTCTTGTGATGGACTGTCTGCACTCGGATAGGTCCATCTTAACTTTCCCCTGTCTCTGGTTTCTAGGTCACATATGCTTTCACTGCAGAGGACTCTCTTTATGTTCTTTACATATACTGTAGATATCCTCATATCTGTTGTCAGTTAGTGTAAGCAGGATGATATACTTAGTAGAAAGACATCATTTGAGTGTCTGAGATATGTGTCTGCTTTTTGATATACTGCTAGGTTGTGACAAATGTCTTCTGATATTTTTCAGGTAAGGGAGACAGAAGCTTCAAGTAAAGTAGAACTCAGGAAGCATGGCTCCACAGAGTGGTGACATGTTGCATACTGATTAGGACACATACTGTATATAAGAATTCTACTGCATTCTATTCACGTGACAGTAACAAAATTAAAAACCTTCAGCTAACATTTATAATTCAGTAGAAACCTGTTCATTTGGACTTGATGGGATGGCACTCTGTTAATAAGAGTCCATATTAGCTGGAAGCTATCTTTAACGTTTCAGTTTTTATTTTCAGTTACTAAATAAAAAAAAAAAGTTTTGACTTCTTTCCCATTTTTTTCCAATTGGAAACAGTTTTTTTTGCCAACCCTAATTTTCAGGCAATCTTTTTAAAACATTCCCCCAATCAGTGCAAAAAAACACATTCAGTTTTTGTTCCATCGACAATGTAACACACTTTCTTTTGACTGCCATCTTTTGTTAACCCAAACCACAAAAATAAAGAAATTAATAAAACACAGGTAAAAATAAAACAATACAGTAGGTAAAGAACTGGAGTACGGTGTACATGTGGACAACCCTAGCAGTAGTTGTCAGCTGAATACAAGAACTGAGTGACTGATATGGGTTGGTATAACAGAAGGAGAGGAGCTAGTGAGTTAATTATTTCCAAGAATGCATAATTCATCCTCCTCCTCATCAATGATCATGTGCCATGGCGTTCTGTTATCTAGTACAATGGGAACTTACCACTTAGTATACTTGCACTTGTTGTAGTCACTTTATCCCTCAATATGCTTACTTAGTCAACTTATAAGTCAGTTGTTTTTATAATTCCTTCCACATAGCATCATTTTTTTTTCAATAGAATTTTACACATGGATTAATCAAAAGCCTGCATCATCAGGGTTCAGATTAATGAGGTTGTACTGTTTAATTTAATATTGATGGAAAAAAATATACTAAACAAACAGAAGTGAAAAAGACACATTCAGAGTGATTAGGTCTGACTTAATGATGCAAAATTTGAACTGAATACTGTATATCCATTTATCTATCAGTCCTTTATTTAAACAACCTTTTTCCATTATTGGATAGTCATATGATTAGACGAGCCAATTAACTCCACATAGAGATTGCCCAGGTATTTCATTGTACCCACGTCTCTTATATTGTGATATCAGCCAGTCCCCTTAATGAATTACACAGTACATTGACAATGCTAGAGTGTCACATTATATCTCACCCATCGCGTCATCAAATTTCTGAACCCATCCCTTGGTCAAGCTGAGGTGGAGCCTATGCAGGCAACAACTGGCAAGATGTGACGACAACCAAACTCACTCATCCAGTAATCTCTTACTTTAAACTAAAACACCCAGTAACTCCTAGCTTATTGCTATAAACCGAGAATACATCGATCCTCTTTAGATTCCAAAATTCTTGATTCATTACAAAATGCATTAATCAGATTTAGTTTTGCAATGATACTAATCTTGTCTGTATGTTCACAATTTGACATTTGTAACAAAGATGGCACAGACAGTACAGCTAATGCCAAAGAAATACAAGAATTCTTTGTTCAACTCTCAGCCTATGTATGCACTGCCTATGTGAGGTTTATGCATTCTCCCTTTGACCAAAAGCCTTTGTGCAAGTACTCCTGTTTTTTCCAAAAGTGCAAAGATCTGAAGGTTACACTGAATAGAACCCACTCTGAGTGAATGTGCTCTATGATAAACTGGCATTCACTGTAGACTTTATTCCTGCCTTGCACAGTATATGATGATATTAGGATTGGCTTCTGCCCCACTGTAATCTTATCATGGAAAAAAAAACAAGTACATCCATCCATCCATTTTCCAACCCGCTAAATCCCGAACACAGGGTCACGGGGGTCTGCTGGAGCCAATCCCAGCTAACACAGGGCACAAGGCAGGAAACAATCCCAGGCAGGGTGCCAACCCACCACAGGACACACACAAACACACCCACACACCAAGCACGCACTAGGGCCAATTTAGATTCGCCAATCCACCTAACCTGCATGTCTTTGGACTGTGGGAGGAAACCGGAGTACATAAAATGGAAATTCTTTAAAAAACATATGTTTGCACTCTGATTTTTAAAATAATTCTCTGGTTTAAGTGCTCAAAATGCTGTTTGTTTTTCACTGCTAGAATATGTCAGCATAAGACACTTTATGCTGGCATTCTACATAATACTTTGATTTTCCCTTTTATCAAATAGGTAGGTTAGCATGAATCTCTCAGTTTCATAGAATGTATGTCTATCTGTATGTTCTCTAAACAATCCTATACTTTTTGACCAATTGGGACCAAATTTTGCATAATTGTTCTCTAGGACTAAATGGAAAAGACAGACAACATTTGAACCCAAAATTTTGACCCTGGGGTTCCCACTGGGTGAAAACAACTGAAGCCAGACTAGCAGACAAAATGACCAGAGCTTATCATTACTTACCCAGAGAACACCGCATGCTGCTTCTATCTAGTATAATATAAAATATCTTGCGCTTTTTCTGGTGAATGTTGGGTGACACTTCTACAAATATACCCAAGTAACGCTGGATACTTCAGCTAGTATCGAATAAAATTTATTTTCATTTTCTAAAGCAATTGAGTTTATGTTGCCCTGGATTCTGTTTCGTTAGATCAGGTTTGGTTCCTATCTTGCAACCACCTCTGCTGGGATTTAACAGGTATTCACAATGTCATGTTGTGTTAGTCACACATTAACCAAAAGAAGCAAAGAGCTGAATGAAATAACAGCTGCAAAATAAAATGACTTACAAGGCAAATTAAATGTTCAGTTTTTCCAGTAGGTCAAGATAATAGAGATAATGCTTTAAAAGGTAAAATTAAAATGTGCTTCATTTTTCAATTTCACATTATAATGTCTTATTGTGTCTTCAATTGGTTGGCTACATGACATCATTTAATTATAAATGAATGCCATTAGACTAATTTTTCACATATGTTTTATTGTAAACTGCTTTGTAGTCTTTGTTTAAGCAAAAAGATAAGAACATAGAACATAAGAGCTAATAAACTAAAGTGTCCAAATACATCATCTAGATGTGCTTTAAAAGTTTTAAGGTTTTAGTTTCAACTACTTGACTAGGTAATTTCTTCTTTGAGATTATTTGGCTAAAGTGATCTTATTTGCCTTCCATCTTACATCTACTTTCCCTTAATTTGTGTGATTAAAGAAAGCTTTGCTGTGAATTTTGGTACCCCTGTAGATCAGGGATGTGGGCAATGTCAGTTCTGCCTGCACATTTTTGTTCCAACCCAATGAGAAGTTAGTTGGTGATGACACACTTATTGCTCAAGTGATATTTCATTTTGATGCTTCATTTTAATGGTCTCACTTGTTAAGGTTCCGCACCCTTAATTGTTTATCTCAACAGCTGCATTCACTGTTTTTAATGGCTCCATATTAGCAAAAAGATGCAAATGACGAAGGTGCCTGCAGGTATCCATCTAACTTGTTTCTGTTTACACCTGTGTGGATCCATCATGCACTATTTGGTTTAATAAAACACATGAGAAAAATGTGTCAGACTGAAAATTATCAGTTTTAGGCTTCAAGTCATTTGGATGATGGAAACGAAAAAAAATTATGATATAAGAACATAACATTGCGCACTAACAAGCCATGAAATTAAATAAGGTCTGAGCTTGGCAAGAATTTGATTGTAATTAAGCGATTGGATTGGAACGAAAACCTGCAGCCACTGTGGCCCTCCTGGACCGACATTACTGCTCTAGATTCAATTACAAAAGGCTGATTTCATTCGAACCATGATTACAGACTGTACAATAATTTAATGGATGTACTGTATATGTTTTAAAAACAAACAGTAATTTTAAATGAAATGATCAGGAGGTTGTTGAGACTGAAAATAATCATTTACTGACAAATAAACTATTATGATGTTGATTCAGATCAGCCCTGTTTCATTACATGTTAAATTATCCTGAACACAATTGATTATATTTTGCTGCCTCCATGCCAATATTTATCAAATTCTTTCCAGAACCCATTTGCCAGTATTCAAAACAAAACTATTCACTATTGACACACATGTGACTTAATCTGAGCTCAGATACTGTACAGTTGTACAAGTCCCTGCATTGCACAGATGCATAATTGATAGGATGAGAAGAGCATGTTGTGCCAGCCACTGTCTCCTAAAGGCATGTCCTCTGTGCATCCCAGAAGCACACACGGCTGCAGTTAATGCATAATCAAGATATTTACAGGATATTTCCTACCTTGGAGAATGACTGCAAAGAATGTAGAAATACATTTTATAGTAAATGTACAAATGTAAAATATATTAATTAAATTAAAAATGCTTAAATTGTTGTATTTAGAAATACAAAATTATCCAAAAGTAGGGAAGACTTTATAGTTTTGTTTCTTCGCTTTAGCACTCTTTGCTTTCCATGCAAATCATCCACATCTATCAGTAATTATGGAGCTTTCTTCTATTTCATTCAGTTGCTAACCTCCACTCACACAGCATGACCTGAAACTCTTGTATCTTTTTTTTTGAGCCTTGTAACAAAAGGTCAGTGTTCACTTAAGAAATTCAGAAGCTAAAGTACAGCACATTGTTGTCTGGAGGCTGGCTGGGGTAGCAATGCACCAAAATAGGAGTTAAACTGCCCACCCAACTATACTTTTTCCATTTATATAAACATTTTGGTTTCCTTTTAACATGCTTGTGGACATCTATTGTGATGATCAGTACTGTATGTAGTAGCAGCTGCACTTTTCATGCTTCAGTCTGCCAGAAACTGCTGTGAGTCACAAACCTGTTGATCATTTTGTTACTTGAATTACCCACTCCCTCACAGAACATTCAAAATACAAGATTAAAAAAGCACAATTTTTCTGGACTTTAGAAGCTCCCTACAAATGCACACTACAACAAGGGCTTACTGCAGAGCACAGACTTTATGGGAACATCCAGAAAACACAGAACAGGAAAATAGACATTTTCCACCTTTAAACAATTAAACTTAGAGAAACACCAAAACAACATAACAGACCAAAAATATATCTAGGTGTTTCAGGTTAAAAGATAAAGTGAAAAAATAATTTTCATTTAAGTCCAAGCAAATGAAAACATTTTTTTAAATGTTATTCCAGTAAATGTGAAATAAGAAGACTCAGAGATACAAAAAGAAAATGAGAAGCATATACCAAATAAAATATAATAAAAAAGAATTTGAGAAGCTCAAAGATGCACAAGGAAAAATAACAGATTGTTAATTAAGAAGTAAATTGCAACAGAACTAAATAAGATGAAATAAACAGGAAGCTTCAGGAAGAAATAAAAAGATCCAGCAATTTTGTAATAAACATTCAGTTGTGCTTTAAATGCATGTAAAGCCTTAAATGCACGTAAGACTCACAAAGCCCTGGGCCCAATGTTATTTTTACCAGGAGTGTTGAGAAAAAAACAAACCTTTATTAAGCATTTTCCGATGGACATGTCAGATGGGTACATAAAAACTACAAAGTTACAAAAGTGACTACAGACAGACACCAACAAGGGAAACATGGATCACAGTAGTAAGAGAAAAATATAATATACTACTATTCTGTGCAGAATCATGAACATTATCATTAGGAATACATCAGTGATTATTTATATGGTAACAGTATACTAAAAAAAACCTACATGTGTTTATGAGAGGAAGACTTTGTTATGATTCAGAACACTCCCAAAAGTAAAAAAGGATATGAGGCCTCAAAAAATACCCACAAACCAGGGGCCTCATGCATAACGGCGTGCGTAGAATTCGCACTATAACATGACGTAAGCACAAAAGCTGAAATGTGCTTACGCACAGAAAAATCCAGATGCAGGAATCTGTGCGTACACAAACTTCCACATTCTTCCGCTACATAAATCCCGATCAGCATGAAAAGTAACGCTCGTGCACGCGCCTGCTGTCCCGCCCCAACTCCTCCCAGAATTACACCTCTTTGAATATGCAAAGCAATATAAATAGCCCTTAAGCTCAGTGTTCTGTGAAAAGACAATGGGAAAAGCAAGAGGGAAAATGGAAGAATTTCAGCGAATACCAAGTGGAGGCAAGGAAAAACGTACTATTTGTTGGTTTAAACAGTGGTATAAACAACAAAAGGAAGCTAATTGACTGACAGCGTGTCGGAGAAACTCGAAAGCTCAAGTTCACAAAGTCGCACAGTGCCTGAAATAAAAAAGAAGTTGTCAGATATCAAAGTCGCCGTGAAAAGGTGAGACGTAGCCCACCATCTGAGTGTCATATGAAAGCTTATTAGGGTACAGAGAAAAAAAAGACACATAGTGGGGAAAAAGCACAAAATGTCAACTTCAATCTCGAAATTTCCACTTTTATTAAGTAGTTTGTCATTAAAGTAGAACATCATAAACTTCATCTTAAAATCGTTTAATTGACCAGTTTCTCAAATCACATCGTAATTAAAGTAGCATGTTAAATGCTTTGTTTTGTATGTGTTCTTCTATGTGCTCTATGTGTGTAAATCACTACGTGCTTCTTAAACCGGCTTTCTCTTCCTCCGACAGGGCACAGAATCCATTACATTCATGATATTACAGCTCTCTGAATAACTAAAATACTGAGATGTATACGTGATATCATTTTCATGATGATAGGAGTTAAAGCACGTTATTAAACATGGGAACATGGTGGCGCAGTGATTGTACGCGACCTTCGATGAAATAATTTATTGCGGCAGTACTCTGCAGTACTGTCTCTTTCAAACGTACTAACTTCCAATTCCTGTCCTTCCTTTTCTTTCTCCAAGTAACCTATCACCACACAATCAGCTCCGTAATAGACGGTAAGGCATCTGTAAGCTTATAACGCCGATTCTTCAACACTTTTAAGGAATATTGAAATATCTTAGTAGTACATGTTTAATTATTCTATCGTTCACGCCTGTCCTAGTGAAGCATACAGTGTTTTTATCTGTATAATATAATAAACATATTTTGCTGCATTTCATCTTAAAAGTGATATCGTCATCATATGTAAATACGCGATTTATAAAATGGCTCAGGTTGTGCAATATTATAACTGTAGTGCAAGTTTACAGTGAAGTGATTGTACTTATAAGTCCAAACAGTTCTACAAAGAGCAGTTGATGGACTGATTGAGTGCGTTTAGAGCTCTTGGGATGAAACTCTTTCTGAACCGTGAGGTCCGTACAGGAAAGGTTTGAAGCGTTTGCCATGTGAGAAGCAGTTCAAATAGGAAGCATGGCAGCGTGTGCTTGATGCTGTATACTGATAATTCTTTTTCCAATCAGCTGCTCTGAGTGGTGCAGTGAGAGTAATATGGAAAAAGATGATCTGCTGTGGCAACCCCTAATGGGAGCAGTTGAAAGAAGAAGAAGAAGAAGGTGCAGTGAGAGTAACAGTTATGGTATTTGGAATAGTTTGACCATTCCGTGGACCATTATATTGTTACTGGTTAATTACAATCAGATGCATTAAACTAATAAACAACATGCGGTTAATTTCAGTGTATTTATAAAGCCGCGTCAGGGACGTGGATCTGAAAATGAATGATAAACCACACAGGAACAGTAGCACTGCTTTGACGCTGGGTGTCGCCAGTCTGCAAAACCGAGCGGAGAACTTGCGTACGCCAGGGTATGAGGTACCATGGAAAAGTGCATGGCTTTAGGTTTTATACATCACGATTTGAACATGGAAACGTTCTTACGCAACATTTCTGTGCGTACGCACTGTTTATACATGAGGCCCCAGGCCAGGGTCTTCTCTAGCTTGCCCAGAAATAGACCTCACTCCAGACAGCCTGACCCCAAACTCTACTGGAAGGCTTTGATCTCTTCATGCCCAAAAATGGGGAATAGGCTTTGTTTCCTACAAATATATATAAAAAAAGAAACTTCATGGGACAAGAACCAAAAAAAAATCTCTGGCTTGGAATGAAAAGGCCAAAGCAGAATCTTTATAAAATTTATTTTAAAGAGAAGAAAGAAGCACAAAACGGCCAAAGGCAAAAAAATGAGGAAAAAAGGATTTGCCTTAAAGACAATCCAGAGCAAACAAGTCTCAGTATGTACTCCAAACAGAATCCACAAATACAGAAGAAAATCAAAAAACAGAAAAATAAACATCTAAACTGCACTCAAGAATGCCAATGAACCACTGAAGGATCCGATCTTGAACATCACAATATAGAGGTGAGAGGTGATCTTCAGCTATGACGCTAGTGTGACCCACCTCATTAGGGTTCCACCCACAAAATACAAGGAACACAAGAGAACAAGAACATGATCCAAACATGATCAACAACAGGAGGTGCATGTTTCTTTCAGACATAAAGCAAGATATTTTCTATTAAAAACTAAAAGTATACTTTTCTGAACATTGTAGGTTTTTAATCTGAACCCAGAGCTTAACTGTAGTTGTTGTGAGGAAGGTATTGCAGGGAATCATTCACCGAAATGGTATTAAAAAAACTAGAGCCTAAAACACTAAGACGAAAAGCAAGTCATGACAGAAGTTCAAGAGTCAATACTGATGTCAATACAAAGAAGCTTGTTCTGTTGCACTGTAATTTCTCAGCTCATATTAGAAAGGCAGTCCTTATAAATGAGACAAGATTCCCTAGCATTCCATTTTCTGCCAGTAGTGGAATTAAAATGGTGATATGGCATGGTTGAAATCTATATAAACAAACAAAAAAAATGTAAAACTTTCTAGAAAAAGAAGTAACATTCAAAGTCATACATGAACATAACAATAACAAATGAATAAAGCTCAGAAAATTAAATGATTATGAAGATATTAAAAAATAAAATTCTTATAACTTAAAAAAATATCGAAAGAACAAAATCATTTCTAGAAGATAAGAATTCCCAATTCTCAACAGGACCATTACTTTTTTCTATTCTATGTACATTGACCCTAATATAGTTAGTAAAGTTCTAAAATTTGCAGCTGATACTAGAGTTTGAATCATAATAGTGATACGGCAATAAAAGAAAATCAAAAGGCCTGTAACATCTTCAAACTGGGAACTAAGGAAATACTTGGAGAATGCAGTTTAATGCAGAAAAGTATAAATGGCTACATGCATGCAAAATGAACATTAATTCTGAACAGAGGAGATGGATGGCTCAGTCTAACAGAAAGAAACATCTTAAAGTTAGGTAGTGTGTGGAAGCAATTAAAATGGCAAATAAAATGTAAGGTTGTTGTACTGTAAAAACTATTCAATATAAATTAAGGAATGTCATGCTAAGACTGCATTATGTGCTAGTGGGGCACACACTTTACAGTGTGCAGTTCTGGTCAACATGCTACAAAAATGACACAGCAGCACTAGAAACTATGGAACTGTGTCAGACATCTTAGGTTTTCAAGAACCCTTCTAAACAAATCTCTTTGATCAAGTTACTTGGGTGTCAGCATTTTGTTCTGTATTGACGCCTTTCTTTATCTTTTGTTAATAAAAAAAGGTTATACTACCAGATGCTTGGTAGCGATCTGATTGTTGATGTGTTTAACATTTTTATGAAATTAATTTGTGTTTCAAACTGTTGAAGCAAAATGTCATTTTGCATGTACTGGTGCCCTTACGACATCACTTACTTTATGAGCACTCCACCTCAGCTGATGGGAGAGTTTGCAAGTCTTTCAATTACACACTGACAAAAGATGTCTTGTTTGATTGGTCCATTGAGTGATTTTTCACATATTTTCTATCATACTTACATTTCAAGCTGTAGCCTGTTTCTCTTCTCATTCTAGTTATATAAAAATCTTTTCAACCCAGACATATATTGAATAATAATGTCGTTTGAAGACGTGTCAGTTCCTGGATTTATGAGTATTATTAGTGTATTTTTTACTTGCTTTAGAGGGCACACGTTTTTTGCTGATACACTAATGTTTGATGTTTTTGTTAATTATTAAGATGGTTTGATATTCATATTTTCTGCACCTTCCTTACTGAAGGTTAAAGCTGTCATGAATGAAAAGCCGATCTATCTTTAACAAATGCAACAGAGCTTTGTTGATATAGTGCTTCGTAATGTCATTGGCTGCAAAAGTGTGAGCAAATGTCTTAAAATCATGCTAACCCATTCAGTCTGTAGGCATTTACTTGTTTTTAACAAAGATGAAAGTCAAGGATATTATTTCCAACAAATGCTCTATATTGTAAAACTCTTGATATATGTACAATGATTGATAATAAAAGGGAGGAACTGTTCTTACACCAGCAAGTAAAAGGCAAACAAAGTAATCCATTATTACTATTTTTACTCGAAGATTGTTATATACTGCTTACATAATCTTTAATGGTATTTACTGTGAAAAGTTAGCACTTGTAAAAAGATGTGGAAAGACCAGCTTGTGAAGTCCTCATTTTCACTTACTGAAAACATTTATAGTTATGCAAAGAGTGTGGTGGATGATTTTAAAAAGTTAGATAACTGTTTAATAAGTTGTACATTCAATATTAAAGCAAACAAGCATGCTCGTTGCATATAACTAAATATGTGTGTTAGTATTTATTTGCTGCTCAGAAAATTAAAAATTGAGGCATTGATTGATCTTTGAAATATTACTGACTTAAAGGAGCATTAAAATAAAACTAAAATATAATTCTAGCCCTGGATTCAGTTTTTACACTGTTGTGCACTATTTGAAACATGGCAGTATGTGTTTAAGTGAATTACCCTTTTTGAATTTTTTGGTTTCTTTTTAATGTGCCTACTGGAGCTTTACATTTTCGTCACCTTAAGTGTCAAAAGAATAAAGGGATCATCATAATCATGCACATCAGCATAAAAGAGTCAAGTTAACACAGGGTCAGACAGCAATTCCCAAAGTTAAGAGCTAATCATTAGTAGTAATTCACATGATTCATTTCAATGCAGTCAGTTCAAACAGTTGAATTCATCTCCACCCAAGTGATAACTCTATCTGGTGTGATGTTTAAGAAATTCAACACTTTCTTAGAGCAAGTATATAGTTTAAATGTAAGTAGTACTTTTACTTTTGTGTCCATCTTAACTGGAGTAATGTCAGTATAAAACATGTTATATTTTATAATGTATATTTATAATATAAAACTTGTTGTTATTTGTGCCCTTCAATATTTTTATAATTGTATAAAAAATCAAAATTGATGAGTTGTTATAATCAGACATACATCAATGACTATTTATATGGAAAAAATATACTAAAGAAAAGCCTACATGGGTTTATGACAGGAAGATTCTGTTATGATTAAGTGCACTCAAAAAAAGATAGAAAGAATGCCCAGAAATAGACCTCACTCAAAGCAGCCTGACCCCAAACTCTACTGGCGGGCTACAGCCTGTTCATGCCCAAAAATGGGGAACAGGCTTTTAAAGTTTTAAAATGACTTAAGTTTCTTAAAAATATAAGAATGCACTTCTTGGAAGTGGAAGTTTGGCTTGGAATGACAAGGCCAAAACAGAATCTTAATAAATAAGGATATTTACTTTAAAGACAAGAAAGAAATACAAAATGGCCAAACAAAACATGAGGAAAATTGAATTTGCCTTAAAGGCAATCCAGAGTCAATAAGTCTTAATATGTACTCCAAACAGAATCCACAAAAACAAAACATAATGACTATTTATATTGATGAGTCAAATTTCATTTTGCACATAGTTTTTCAGAACTGATGTTACGATTAGTTTTGAGTGTGAAAATTTACTAAAAAGAGTGTTTTGAGGTGTTTTTAAAGTTTTTTTTTTTTTTTTTTTTTTTGGAGTGAAAAGCAAGGAATATTGCTCTTTAAAATTCTCATTCACACTTCTGAATTTCCCAGTGTCTCTCAGATCGTCAGGATTGCAGGATCTACTACCAGAACAACCACAACACACATCCCACAGTTCTGAAATGTCTGCAGAAAATGAGAAATGACAGGATTTAGCATAGGAAAATTTATATGGCTTTACACCTTTCTTTCTGTACTAATAGCATTAATTTTTATGGTTGTGCAACAGATTTTTTTTTATGAAGGAAACACTTTTTTGATGCAAATTCAGTTTCATGTGAATCATCAGAGTTATCACTATTATGTCTAAATAATGTGTTGTATTTTGATTAGCACATGTAAGTAAAAATATTACTCAGTACACATAACAATAAAGAACCGTTAACTTTTATACCTATAAATTATGCTTTGAGTGATAAAATAAGAAATAGTTAAAAGACAAATTCTGAAATGCATTAGTAACTAGGTAATGTTTAGAATTTCTTTTTGTTAAAAATAACCTCACCATTATGTAAGGGGAAGAAGAAGAAAACCTGAGAGAATAAGAGAAACAGAAGTAGTGAAAAATATACTGGAATTCTATTTACTTGTCAGTCAGTCAGTCAGTCATTTTCCAATATGCTATATCCTAACACAGGGTCACCGGGCAGGAGACCAGCCCACCGCAGTCTATTTACTTGTACTTGTGCTCAAATTGAGATATCCCAATGAATATTGAACTTTTCTGACAAATTTCTTGAAGAATAAGTACAGCATATTTCAACAAAATCAGTCCACTGGAAAAGAAGCTGTTTCATGCGGGCAGACAGTCAACCAATAATGATGATAGTAGGTGCTTCTTTGCATTGCATTTGAATTAACATAGAAAACAGCACAAAGAATATAAAAGAATGCAAAAAATGAAAAGTTAAATTTTTATGAGGAAAAGAAATGACCCAAATTATATAGTACGTATTATATGAGGAAGGAACAAAAGCATGCAATAAGAGAGATTCATATGATATTATTTATCTTGGTTTTTAGAAGACATTTGATAAGATAGAACATGAAATGTGCGGGAACAAACTAAAAGAAGTAGGAATTCAGGGTGCGGTATGTAGGTGTGTACAAATTTGGTTGAAACAAAGAAAGCATATGGTTTATGGTGAGGGTAACTTTTTCAGAATTAGGTAATGCTAAAAGTTGTGACCTTCAGGGTATCAGCGTTGAAGCTGCTGCACTTTTTTATATACATAAACATGCTGGTTAAGTTTGCAGATGATACGAAAACAGTGTAATTTAAAGGGTTTGGATATAACAAAATGTGTGCCGATAGAAGCAGAGGGAGAGGAGTGAAGAGATTTAATAACATGGATAAAATCCATAAACATTTTGCCATAAAAATGTTCACTTCATCCAGTTATAGCAAAACATTTGGAGAAGAAAGGTTGGAGCAACATCTACAACAAAAAGAAAACAATAAAATTTTTCTGCCACATCTGATAAAGCCAGTTAGATCTGGATGAATCAATATATGGATAACAGCCTACAGCTGAAATGCAATTTAGTAACTTAACATAAATGTTCTTCCAGTGGAAGAACTTGGGAAAGATCATATGTGCCAAAATAAAATGCAATATATGTGTTAACTAAATTTAAATGTAATGCATATTCGTGTGGTGCATTTCATTTTGGCACAGTTATACTGTGTCATAATTTTAAAAATATGCCTATAAAATGATCGATTTCTTTTCACTATAGCATGCAGTTTTCATGTCAGTGTATAATGTAATACCAAAGCAAATTGCATGTTAATTAATGTCTAAATAAATGTTGTTGTTCTTGTTGTTGTAAAGATCATGTGACATAACTAAAACCAAAGCAAAAGCATTACATTTTACATAGTGGCTGTTCACAGTGTACTGCATTTTGATTCAAGACCACCATTTTTGTATTGTGCCATCAGTTCTGTTTTGAGTGCTATATGTAAAGACCTATTACTTTGCCAAGCTTATTTTCAAGTATATGGGGTTATTGTGGTGGCAACCCCAAATCTTTATCTTGTTCTCTGTCTGCTTAGTGCAAATCTTTATCTTATTATGTGTCTTCTTATTCCACACCTGAAAATTTCAAAAGTTATTACTATTATTTAGTAATATTAGGCCTGAAAGAAGAACAGTAGGGAACCAGACTGAATGTGCATCAAAGAATTAACCATTTCCCTCAAATTTCACAGGGGACATAACAGATTCTCACTTTCGCCACTGAGCCCGTTTCAAGATTTTAAGAGGTAGGTTCAGTCTTATCGCTATTAGCACTCAGCATTCATGAGGCTTGCTAAGTATAATGTAACAACTTGGTAGCATTTATTAGGAAAGCAAGGGACATCTCCTCCTAAGAGTTTAGACTCGGGTATAACGGAGATATCCACCTTCCTGCATCACAGATATTAAAAAATGGTGTGCTTTTTGGTATTTGTTCAGAGGCTCCGGATTTTCTAGGAAGAAATTGTCAGTTTAAACATGACAGAAGACAGCAGCAGAGAAAGAATGCAACTAAAAAAAGAAGCAATAGACAGAGGCTTTTGAAATGGCCCAAAAAGGTAATATGAAGGTCACTATCCCTTTTAGCATCTGCTCGCAAGCACTCATAGGGAACCAGGCCGCAAAACCACCCTGCATGATTCAAAAACATTAACTGCAGATTATGGATACATTCAAGAACCCATCCAACATGCCTGCAAGAAAAACAAGCATGTTTTAAACTATAGTGCTCTGAGGCAAGAAACTTACTCCCACTCCCCTCTGGATTGACACACCCCTGTAGAGCATCATGGGGAATATATGGTCCATAATGCTAAAACCTATGGAATTTTGATATGCAACATCTCCTCGGGCCTCATGTATAAAAAGCATTCACACAAAAATGTTGCGATTTCAGCGTGGAAACGGGCTTACGCAATGTATAAAACCTAAACTTGGTGTAAAGCCACGCACATTTTCACGGTAGCCAAATGCTTGGTGTCTGGAGTGAGGTCTATTTCTGGGCAAGCTAGAGAAGACCCTGGCCTGGGGCCTCATGTATAAACAGTGCGTACGCACAGAAATGTTGCGTAAGAACATTTCCATGTTCAAATCGTGATGTATAAAACCTAAAATCTAAAGCCACACACATTTCCACGGTACCTCATACCCTGTCGTACGCAAGTTCTTCGCTCGGTTTTGCAAACTGGCGGCACCCAGCGTCAAAGCAGTGCTACTGTTCCATTGTGGTTTCCCTTTCTTTTTTAGATCCACATCCCTGATGTGGCTTTATAAATACACTGAAAATAACTGCATGTTGTTTATTAGTTTAATGCATCTGATTGTAATTAACCTGTAACAATATAATGGTGCACAGATTGGTCAAAGTATTCTAAATATCATAACTGCTTTAGCGTTGTTACTCTCACTGCACCTTCTTCTTTTTCTTTCATCTGCTCCCGTTAGGGATTGCCAAAGCAGATCATCTTTTTCCATATTACTCTCACTGCACCACTCGGAATATTTATATCACTATATCTGAGTGAGGAATCACAGCTCTACAGCAGCTGATTGGAAGGAGATTATCAGTATACAGCATCAAGCACACACTGCCTCAGCCATGCTGTCTATTGAACTGCTCTCATACAGCAAACGCTTTAGAGCAGGGGTGGGCAAATTCATTCCTGGAGGGCCGCAGTGGCTGCAGGTTTTTGTTCCAACCCAATTGCTTAATAAGAAGCACTTATTGCTCTAGAAACACTTCTGCTTCATTTTAGTTATCTCCCTCATTAAGATTTTGAACCCTTATTGCTTATTTAAGTCTTAAACAGCTGCAATCTCGGTTTTTAATTGCTCCTTATTAGCAATAAGATGCAAATGACAAAAGAAACCAGCAGTTATCCATTTTGCTTGTTACCTTTACACCTGTGTGTATTTATCGTGCACTATTTGGTTTAATTAAATACTTGGAAGGAAAGAGAAGAGAAAAAGTGAAGGATTGAGAATTACCCATCCATTTTACACTTCAGAGTATTTGGATGATATCCTTAGAATGGAAAAAAATCTAGGATATGAGAATGAATTGACATAGCAGAGTTAAAGCACTAACAAGCCATGAAATGTAATTATTGGCAAAAATTGTTTTCTAATTAAGCAACTGGGTTGGAACAAAAACCCGCAGCCACTGCGGCCCTCCAGGAATGACTTTGCCTACCCCTGCTTTAGAGCCTTTCCTGTACGGACCTTGCGGTTCAGAAACAGTTTCATCCCAAGTATTATAAACGCACTCAATTAGTCCATCAAGTGCTCCTTGTAGAACTGTTTGTACTTATAAGTAAAATTACCCCACTGTAAACTTGTGATACAGTTATAATATTGCACAACCTGAGCCATTTTATAAAGCGCGTATTTACATATGATGACGATATCATTTTTAAGATTAAATGCAGCAAAATATGTTTATTATATTATACAGATAAAAATTTAACTTAATTTAAATATTCTATATTGATAATAATTAAACATGTGAGGACACAGTGCCGCAGCGCTATCAAGGAGCTGGCACTGTGTTCACGGATTGTTCCTGCGTCACGCTGCATTCTTGCAGGGGCTGGCACGACATTGGAAGGATGGATGGATAGAATAATTAAACATGCTCTACGAAGATATTTTAATGTTCTTTAAAAGTTTTGAAGAATCCGCGTTCTAAGCTTACAGATGGCTTAAAGTCTATTACAGAGCTGATTGTGTGGCGATTGGGTATTTGGAGAAAGAAAAGTAAGGACAGAAATTGGGGGTTAGTACGTTTGAAAGAGACAGTATTGCTGCAATAAATTATTTCATCGATGGTCGCGCATGGCGCAGCAAGCATCTTGCGTGAGGCAGGAACAATCACTGTGCCACCGTGTTCCCATGTTTAATAACATGCTTTAACTCCTATCATCATGAAAATGATATCAAGTATACATCTCAGTATTTTAATTATTCAGAGAACTGTAATATCACGAATGAAATGGATTCTGTGTCCTATTGGAGGAAGAGAAAGTCCGTTTAAGAAGCACGTAGTGTTTCACACATAGAGCACATAGAAGATCAAATGCAAAACAAAGCATTTAACGTGCTACTTTAGTTACGATGGGATTTGAGAAACTAGTAAATTAAACGATTTTAAGATGAAGTTTATTATGTTCTATTTTAATGACAAAATAAACTACGTGATTAAAGTGGAAATTTCGAAATTAAAGTTGATATTTAGTGCTTTTTTCCCCACTGTATGCCTATTTTTTTTTTCTCTGTACCCTAATAAGCTTTCATATGACACTCAGATGGTGGGCTATGACTCGTCTTTTCACGGCGACTTTGACATCTTTTTTATTTCGGGCACTGTGCGACTTTGTAAACTTGAGCTTTTGAGTTTCTCCGACACTCTATGTCACTCGATCAACTTCCTTTTGTTGTTTATACCACTGTTTAAACCAACAAATAGTTTTTCCTTGCCTCCACTTGGTATTCGCTGAAATTGTTTTATTTCCCCCCATGCTTTTGCCATTGCCTTTTCACAGAATGCTGAGCGTTGCATATTCAAAGAGGCGTAATTCTGGGAGGAGTTTGGGAAGTGGCAGCAGGCGCGTGCACGTGCGTTACTTTTCACGCTGACCAGGGTTTATGGAGCAGAAGAACGTGGAAGTTGGCAAATGCACAGAATTATGCATGTGGATTTTTTTTTTGCGTACGCACATTTCCACTTTTTTCCTTACGCCATGTTTTAGTGAGAATTCTATGCATGGCGTTATGCATGAGGCCCCTGGACTTTATTCTCATTTTGATGTGTCACCCTCTTTATTCTGTTGTTGCCCTTTTTTTCTCTTTTAAAAAAAGCAACACCTCCTGAATTAATGTAAAGGAGAGAAATTAAACCAGGACAGCCAGGCCATGAAAATACACTAACATTCAGATAGAACACTTAGATTCCCAAGTAAAACTAAAAGACTTACACATAGATAAAAGCTTGCACATATCACTACAGATTTGCAAATAAACAGAATTCTGCTCAAGTCATTAAAGAGACGAAAAACACACTTTGAGAGAACAGAGACATGAGATTGTCATCACATTGGGAATACAGCTGTGGAAATAAAGTTATCAATAGCCTGTTTGCTTGGATCATTGAAGGATATAATTTTAGAGACACCAGTCAGCTTTAAATACACTGGATAAAGAGGGAACGGATGATGGCCCACAGCTTTGACGTTTTTCAAGGGCAGAATCATTAATGCCTTTGCTTATACAGTTGGTGGTGAAAAATCATGAAATAGATGCAATGTTGACCATTATATGACAATTTGGACAATTTTCTAAATTTCAGAACCACCAACTGCTGATCCCAATAATTGGTAAAGTGCATTGCCAATGATGGGGCAGAAGTCCCATAGCCCAGTAAAAATTACTATCCACTTCTAGCCATTACTAGAGTCCTAAGAAACTCTGTGAGGTCTACTCCTTTGCATTTTTTCTGATCCCACAAGACACTGTTTTTTTCTGTTTCTGTCTTCTAGTTTTTGTTAATTTAGAGGGGAGATTTATTACTTGCAGTCTCCAGTGTTTGCATTTTTTCTCTTGTTGGCTCACTGAACACTGAAAAATTCATGGATCATTCGAAATCCTTTTTCTGTTCCCCTTTTACTTCAGAAATATGCTAACTGATTATAACAATGTCTTGTTAAAATTAGCTCCTCAAGAGGCATTGGGTCTGTCATGATTTTTTTAAAATCTTCTCAAAACGCAGCCATGTTGATATTTTCTGAGTTTGTGTATAGGATTGTTTTCAGAGAGCTAGAGACATAACCTCTAGACTAATGACAAGTGAACCCCAAGGAGTTCACTTTGCCATGAGTTCAGCAAAATAGTGAAAATGTTTGTGAACTTTACTGAACTCTTCAAAACACATTGAAGTCATTGGAGAAAGAGGAACTGAATTCATTTTGAGTGGACTATAATGGGGCAGTGTTCCTGAGGGCTAGGGAAGCATCTGCCAACTATGCTGGACCGATTAATGTGACCAAAAATGTGATCTGAGCTGTGAAGAAGCAATGCTAACTACTGCACCACTGTGCTGTAAACAACAAAAGACACAGGCAGAACAATAACAATGGAGATGAAACACCTTTTTTGTTTCTGATCAATCTGTGCAGATGCTTCACAGTTTTTTTCTTCCATCAATGACATAGAAACACCATGAATAATAATACATCTTTCATTATTATTGTTTCACAAGTTGTTTCACTTGTGTTGCACCACATGGCTAATTACGCATGCATTCAACCAACATATGAAATTAACCATATGGCATGGCTGTGCATAGGAATCAGTGTTATATATTTGGCAGTACTCATAATATTCTCATTATGGTCACCTAATCTACCCCTCATATGAAAGTACTGAGAGTTTTTTTATTTTTTTGAACATATGCAGAGTGCAAATTTGGGTGGAGTACATACTGTGAGGTGACATCAATGCATGTACAAAGCAGATCAGGCAGCGACGAACAATGTGAGATGGAGTACACATGCATGAAAGTTCTGCACATGGCTGTTTGGAAAAAAAATGTTTGTCCAAGTCTGCAGCAGGGCAAATTTTAAGGAAAATATTAAGTAAACAAGGTCAGAGGTGAACACAGCATATTTGCTGCAAAAAATGTTTTTCCAAATATCGATGACCAATGGTACTTGAGACCTTCGACTTGATGCTATAGCAAGTTACACGGGAGTAAGGTAAGTAAAATATAATGTACATTTTAAGGTTTTGGGAGGTTATTTTATTAAAGAAAAGTGTCTCCCAGAGCCATACTGTCACATGTCCAAGTGTCACATAGCTTTCCATGTAAAATAACCATATCTTTATGGATGTAGTAGTAGAAGTAGTAGTAGTACTGTCACTTGTACAGAGTACATTGAAATTCCTACTTGCATGTCCAACCAATATGCAACATGCTGCCAATGTGCTCATCTGTGAATTGGCTTTCTAAGCTGGATCATGCCCTATAAAGCTAGGAAAATCCACTTCAAGGGAAAGCAGAAGAACTCTGAGAAAAACACAATGCAGATATGCAGAGAATGTGCACAGCTCACATCAAAAACCAAAAGACAGAATACTGCATCAGTCAGGCAGGACTGGCAGGGACCTCCAGCAAAATGTTATCATTGTCACATTGAATTTTAACTGTACAGTATTTCTGCAAGGATAGACGGAATCATCTAAACAAAGGCTAAGAAAAACACCATTATTAAATACATACAGAGATGATAGGCACACAAGAGGATATGCTGTTATGCTATGATCTTCAAAGAATAAAGCTTGAAATTTAGATGACTGACAATATTAAAGTTGCATTTATGAATATAAAGCACAGCTAATTATTAAGACCAATCCTGCTGCTTGCTTAAAAGATTGTTTGCTTTGGGGAAAGCCTGGCACAGAAGTTTAGAGAATTTAGGTGGTAGTATACTGTATTTTATTAGGATTAAAATATGACTTTTGTATAAGAGATAAACAAGAAGGATACATTTCTATATTTTAGGTTTAAATTTTGGGAGAGTCTGGAGATTGATTAATCCAAAAGCTGTTACACAAATTATTTATGATGTGGAATTATAGCTCATGAAGGTCTCAAGACACAGAAAGAGAATGGCAGAAGGCAGTTTGCCTCTAGCTGGATATTCAGTTGGATCTTTATGTGTAGAAAACTTCAATTCTTAATAAAATTTGTTCTTCCATTTGAAATATATGCAATACAAAGAATTTTAAAGGCAAAGGGAGGTGACTAATATCAATAAAGAAAATGAGGTGCGGGATCTGCCTCAAGGAAACAATTGCAAGTGTGGTCATTACCCCAGGCTCATTGCTAAGATGATTTTCAAAGTGCTTAAAATTCTAGCAGTGAAATTATTTGTCATGAAGCCCAGGGGAGGTTAGTATGCACTGTGCACTCGGAGCCTATTCCTGCATGTAAAGAAGAAAATTCCATCAAGAAAACTCTACTTTCTGTACCTTAATTGTTCTCTAATATACTTATTGAAAGAAAAAAATATTAGTTAAAGGAACCTGACTGAAGAAGCAACACAAAAATGTCCATATGTTATGTAATGCCCTGAGTGAAAGTTAACAAAAATCAAACCCAATATTTTTCTGCAGTTAGTGACACACCTTTAACGCCACTGAAGAGATTTTTGGTCCACTTCTCTTTGCACATACTGTACAACTTAACTCTGACATGTGGATGTTATTTTAGCAGTTTATGTGCTGTCAAAACATCTCGGTTGGATTTGAGCCTAAACAATGATCATGCCATTCCAAGTTTTAAAGTTATGTTTCTTCAACAGTTCTGTCATAGACTTGCTAGACTGTTTTAGAACATTGTTTTTATTGTCTGTTCAATTGCATCAAACTTTTTATGTATCTTTAAGTTTACAGATGGCTCACAGGCCTTTTCTTGAATAATCATTTGAGTTATTTCCCGTTGCAGAAACACAAAACAGCCCGAAAACTCCATAGTTCAGACTTCACCACCTGTCCTTTTACCAAGCTGACCACCCAAAGTCAGAAGCAGTTAACTTCAGAAATGACATAAAAGATTTCTTTCTTGGTAAGAAGAAGTAAAATCTAAAACCGAAAAAACAAACTTTCTAAAGACTGAAATTTGTTTTTCTAAACCAAAGCGTTCAATCGTAATGGTCTGTTTATAATTGCAAACAACCATTAATCAAAAGTAACTAGAGCTACAACACTAGGACAAAAACCGTGTCTATATTAAAGAGCAAGGAGCAAAACTAGAACATCAAAAATTAGACTTTCTAATAGCACTTGTTCTATGACTGAATTAAAAAAACTGAGGCAAAAAACTTGAAAATTCACTGCAATTATGAAATGAGCTACCAACTTATAAACAACTCCTGATGTTTATGCGATTAGCTGTCATAAAAATCAATACTTGGAAATTCTCTGTGACTAGAAGGTGAACATTCACTCCTCTAAAAGGCACTGACTGGAATGTGAGCTTGTCACCAGAGAATCCAAAATCTGAAACATTTCTCTCACTGGAAAGTGGTCTTACACCACTTGAAAAAGCACTGTGACTAAAAAATGAACTGACACCACAAAGTTCAAAAACCTCAAAAGTACTTTGCTATGATGGTGTGCTACCACACAAACTAAAAAAAAAACACTTGAATCTACAGGTGTTGACCGCTCAGGACCCATACTGAAGAATCTAAAATCTCGGACCAAGGGGTTCCTGTTATTCTACTTGAATTTATTATTGAGACTTTGTGATGAGAGTCGTTGAGGTGATCATTAGCAACCGTGACATACACAACTTGTTAAGTGACTACTAAGAAAGGAAATTACATTTGTGACACACTAAAAAATTAATCTTCTTTGGGCAAGAACATATCAATTAGCTTGAAATTCCACTTTTCAAAATATCAAAACCTGATAAACTAACACAATTTCTCTAAAGCACAACTATTTAAAAAAGAGAAACTGCCTATTTCATAAATATTCTTGCTCTGTTTTATTAACAACTTTGTAGTCTTCCACATGGTAGCAGATTGTAGGAAGCAATTGCATTTTGATGAGATATTAGTCCATGGTTAGCACACTCACATTCAAACAATCACCCTGATGAAGTTTGAGGTTACCACTTAGTTTAATATACATGTCTATAGAAGTATCTAGGGTCAACTCATACAGGTATTTATAGAATACACTAAAATCATACCGATGAGTGGCTGGGTGGTGAATTGAAATCTGCCTACGGTCACATTACAAGTCTCATTGCTCAATTCCAGTTTTTTGCTCAGATCAGATTTGCCTATCTTGACAGTTCACATTCATAAATACAATTGACCTGTATCTAAATGTAATGTGAATGCATCAGTCCTCCAAAACGGCACACATTCGCACATTGATACATTTGTGCACGAGTCATCTCTGTCACTAACAACAAAAAAGTCATATTTGTGAGACGAGTCATAGTACTAAATCAGAGTATATTGTCACACACGTGTGCAGGGGAGACAGATAAATGGCCTAAATCAGAGTAATTCTGCCTGGACCCGATTACGTCACTTCTGGTTCCAGCATCAATGACACCACTTCCTGTTACAGCCCCACTGATGACGTCACTTCCAATCCTGGCCCCACTGATGACGCCATTTCCTCCGCTCTCCCTTAAAGCTGCCATGTTTTGGAAGTGTTGTCCCCAGACCGGTTGGGTTAAATTTTCTGGAAGGCTACTTAAAAGTAGGTCACAGACGACCTGCTCCAGTATTTGCAGGGCGGTATTTATTTATTTTTTGTTCTTTATTTCACCTTATACAAATTCTTGTATTAGGAATTTGTTAGTTTTCGCATACCCCTTGGGGTCAGAGCGCAGGGTCAGCACCCCTGAAGCAATTGAAGGTTAAGGGCCTTGCTCAAGGGCCCAGCAGAGTAGGATCTCTTTTGGCAGTGACGGGGATTTGAACCGGCAACCTTCGGGATACCAGCGCCTCAGAGCCACCACTCTGCCTTAGCCAGTGCCCTATCTTCACCCACAGAGAGAAGCCTTGATTGTGGGTTGGCCTCTCTGGGTCAAAACCCTAGTGTTTTATCCTCCTCACCTCACCTGCTGGTGTGGGGCATTCCTACGTTTAACCAAGGGATCTGCCTTGGTGGGGAGGAGGGCACTCTCCTCTAAGAGAGCATAATAAGCCCCCTTTGCCTCCCCAATCTAGACTAGCCCAATCTTGTTAGCCCCTCCTGCACACTCCCCGAGGCATTTAGTTCGCTTGGTCATGTGTCTAGGGGATGGAGCCTGCATCTGGTGTTTCCGAAACATGGGACATACTCTCCACTCGGAAACTCGGCCACGGTACTTTCCCACCTGGCTAAATGGCAGGTCCTGCTCCTAGTTCTTCTGGGAGTCCTCTATCTTACCGACTATGCCACTTGTCCAAGACAAACAAAAAGGAGCCACAAAAAAGGTTTGGGGCAGCTGCCTATACATTGTTCCTGGCTGCAAAATGGATAATTTTGATGTACAGATGTGTACAGGTTAGAGTCCAAAACAGAAATGATTCGATATCACAAAGATGGCAGCTTTAAGGGAGAGAGGAGGACGTGATGTCATCAGTGGGTCCGGAACCGGAAGTGGCATCATCAGACCCGGGGCCGGAAGTGGTGTCATTGAGGCTGGAACCTCAAGTGATGTCATCGGGTCCAGGCGGTATTTCCCATAACTGGTCTGCAGAGAAGTGAGAGAGACAGTTAATGCACTCCGCCACCCACTGGTCTGGCATGGAATTACTCTCAATCAGGCCCTTTAGCTGCCTCTCATGTGCACCTGTATGACAGTATGCAAGGTATGCAGTGCATTTTGCTCTCGAAGACAGCAAGCAGTTTGTCAGCTGACAAGATTAGGTCAAGAAGGCATAAAATGCTATTGCTATTTTTGCAGCTATTGCGGGCACTGCTGCACCAAGAGATGTGTCAGTACAAGAAAGAAGCTAACAATGGTAGGACTAGGACTGTTGCTCTCCTCTGTTGATGTTTCATCACACTGCCGTTGCTGCCTGATAACAGCAGCACTCAGAAAATGCATGTGGGCAGAAAAACACATAAATGAACTGGCTGTTCTCCTTCATGTTGCATGACCACAAATAGGATAAATATCCAGTTTGGGACCACAAATGAAAGTGACTCCAATCTGAATTTGAAAAGATCGGATTTGTGTGTCAACACCGCCCTAAAAATATCAGCTTTGTGTCACTTTAAGGAAAAAAAATCGGATTTGAGTCACTTCACCTTGATAATGTGTGCGTAGCCTAAGACGTGAAATAGTAGAGCACCCCACTGTGACATCATACTAGTGTATTGCCAAATATTAGGGTGAAAAATGGAAAATGTTGCATTTGATGCTTAATTTTTCTTTTGCTAGTTTAAGTACTCTGGATCTAATAATATTATATATACAATTTATAGTTTTGTTTTTTTTTTCACCAGCATTAGGTACACTGAGGCGCAGAACAATAGTAACATGTTCCTTTTTGAGACTTCATAGATTAATCTCTCTAAACTTACCTATGAAAATAGGTTACCTTTGCCTGTTGATGTAAACACAGGCTTTACCTTACACCACGGGGGCTTCTTTTACCCTGAAGTTTTACTGTGTCACTTGTAACTGGCAGACACAGTACTGTTATATTCTTCACTGCTGAAACACACTTTTCAATTATGCCCCCGCAGGGATGCAATCTTATAATCTTGCAACCTACAGACTTCCCGAAGGAGTGTGAAAACAAGCAACAATTAGCCAAAAGAGAAGCCCATTATGGCTCATTTAAAAGCAATATTTCATAAATAGGATAAGGAAAAAAGATTGTACTTAATATAACCTTTAATCAAAGGCATTTTAGATGCATGATCAATAATTTCATTGAATCATTACTAAAGCTGAGCTACATGAAATGCCACTTTGTCAGGAATACTTAGAAAAATGTTCAATATTTCAGACAGATCTAATTAATGCTGAAGGGAAAAAAATTACATTGTAACTGTACTTTGTAGAATTTACATATTTTACTTTGACATTTAGGCCTGGCGGGTCTATACAGAATCTTCCACTCCAGGAATTTGCAGTCATCAAAAGCTGCTATGTTGGCAAATTTGTATTCCAGCAACAGACTCTTAATTAGCCTAATTGATCAAACTTTTTAAACTTATTCAGTTAGACATATGCAGATTTTTATATTTGATTGTTTAAATAGCACACCTGCATCAAGAAATGCTGCTTTTGAAAATCCATAGAGCCTTTAGCAGCCTTAAAAGTATCCAACTACTGTATTCAATTACTGAAGCTATACGAATTAGTATAATTTAGGGCTCAGGTGTAATGCAGAACTGATGACAATTCAACCGTAGGGACTGGAACTTCACCAGCATGTTTTTAGTTTATTAATTAGGAAGGAGTATATGTTGTAAATTTGTTGCATTTTTATAAATTATGATGAATTACAGTTAGATTGAACGGTGTGAGTAGGTGCATAGATAGAACCCAAGATAGGTAGGATGCCACTTTATAGTGCAAATAACTGCTACCACACCCACACACCGTGACCACGGGAACTTTTTCTATTCAAAATAACAAAACGTAAAATTCTCTGACTGGATTCAATCACTTCCTGGCTGTTTGGGAGTGGGAATGCAGCCTATCCATGTAAACACTGGCGCATGGTAGACAACAGCCATGGACGGAGCTCCAGTAATATCGCAGTAGAGCTGTGATGTAGCATGCACAACTTTGAATAGGTGGGAGGAAAACTGGAGTGCCTAGAGGAAACCCAGTGCATACACAGAGAGAATATACTAACTCCATATACACAATGATGGAATGCCTGATTAAAACACAGAATGCAGGATACATACAGCAGAAGGTGTAATCAATGTGCCTCCTTCTAATTTAGCTCGGTACAATGCAGCTCAATTTATTAGATAATTTACTTTGGGTCGGTCAAAAGTAGAGCAAAACAGAAATTTTTAAAAATGTAAAATGTGACTCTAATAACATATGGTATGTCAATCTGACAGCAGTTCCTAAAACTGTAGAAGAAAACACAGTGGTAAATGAGCACTTGGTGTGTATCATTATTTCATAACATGCCATTGCACAACATTCTAAAATCCAGTTTCATCCTATTCAGGGTGGTGGGGGTCTTCAGGGGAGAACACTGAGAGAAAGGCAAGACACAGTGCTTGTATATCGAAGAGCACTCACACTCACCCACACACACAAACCTTCACTAACACTAACACTGAGCCTACTTAGTCAAGAAAGCCCAACAACGCCTTTACTTCCTCAGGAGACTTCCACAACCCTGTGTAGATTCTACAGGTGTACTGTGGAATCCATCCTGACAAGATGCGTCACATCTTGGTACAGCACCTGCTCAGTTCAGGACTGCAGAACTCTGCATCGTGTGGTGAATACAGCACAGCAGATCACGGGCACACAGCTCTCTGCGATCCATGACATCCACACTACACACTGTCTCAGGAAAGTGAACCGTATCAGGCGGGACCCCAGCCATCCTGCACTGTCACTTTTCACCTTCCTCCCATCTGGGAAGCGACTAAAGTCCATTCGGATGCGCTCCTCCAGGTTCAGGAACAGTTTCTACCCAACTGCAATCAGTCTCATGAACATCAGTAACCTTGTGTCACCTCCACTGCTACTTATGCCACTGTCACTATTTATTCTTAGGATTCTGGTTTTATTTATTTGCTTGTTTATATTCATTTATTTATTGTGTGTGTTTTTTTTGTCTATATTCAATGTCTGCGGGGACACATGCAAGCAAGCATTTCATTGTACGGTACATGGTACTTGTACTTGTACACATGACAATACAGAATTGAATTGAATATGAAATCACCAGTCAACCTAACTAGCACATCTTTGGGGATGTGGGATGAGCTGCTAGAGGAAAGCAAACACAGACACACAAAGACTTCACAGACTACAAGAACCTGGATCTCTGCCAATTCTGCCACCATGACGCTTACTCTTTCTGGCCTTGAAACAGAAACACTTTTATTTTTTTTATTTATATAGATTTAATAGCCTTTTATAAGTTATACATCTTAAGTTTGCTGTCTTAAAAGCATTTTTTTTGTACTGCAACAATTTTTTTGATTGTTTTCATTGCTGGTATAGTCATAGAATGAGGGTAAATAATATTTGTAAAGAGTTTATTATTAGCCACAGAATTATGAAAAAGCACACATTAACATTTACCATCACTTTTTGCTGATGCAGTGAGATTGTTGTATAAGTGTCCCTTTATACTGTATATTCGCTGAATAAATTATAGCAAGATCTGGTACATTCAGTGCTTTTTGCTTAGCTGTAAATATTTTACAAGTGTGTTTGCTTTTAACTGATGTGTTTTGTTAAGATTTATTGTATACATAAAAAATAGTTTGCTCGGTTTGATTATTTCCCATGAATCTTGCTACACTTAATTTCATACTTATAACCAGAGGAGATAAGCTGAATGTGTGTCTTCTACACATATTACTGTATATATAAATATATATGTAGTATATTTGTAATTAATCCATATTTACTGGTAAATGTTTATTTTAACAGTTAAGTTTAATGCTTTCTTTACATTTTTATTTACTCGTTAAATAGTTTCTTTCACAGTACTGTATCACAAATTTTAGCATTATTGCCACAGAAAATGAAGAACAAGCAAGTAAATATTTTCATACGTCAAAATTAGTACCATGTGTAAAAAAATGTTGTACTAATTGGATTTATTTTTAGTACAAACAGAATACGC
Source organism: Erpetoichthys calabaricus (assembly GCF_900747795.2). NCBI lineage: Eukaryota > Metazoa > Chordata > Cladistia > Polypteriformes > Polypteridae > Erpetoichthys > Erpetoichthys calabaricus. Next base: position 274,559,446 of record NC_041394.2, on the reverse strand, counting down.
ATTTTTACATTTTAAGCAATGCTAAATATATCGCTGTGTAATTCAAACTTAAATAATAAATGAGCTTCACTTACCTCCAGGTGGTCATACAATGGACTTTTTGCACTGCTGATATGTTGAAGGTTATACAATATTTTCTTAAATTCCACAGAGATCCTGGAGGATTGCTATTCTGCCATTCAGAAAATGTCCTGAAAGATGTTAATCAAAGTAGAAGCAACCATTCCGATTTTTCCAGTAATATTTTCTTTAAAAATTCTGTTTTCACCTTAGAGAGACCATAAATAAGATAAAGAAAAACTGTATGGATACTAATAAAGATGGTTACATTAGAGTTAAAGCTAGCCGTCCTAAAAGTCCACCTGAACACCAAACTGACCCCTTAGAGCCGTGTAAAATAATCCTCAAGCCAGGAACAATATCCAGTCACACAATGAAGGCTTAAAAAAAGAGCTCAGTTACTCTACACCTTTACTATGGCAGAGCCTCTCTTCTTTCACTTGGGACTGAACATTTTATGCTGCTGCTTAAACAGATAAACCATTGACACCCTATCTTTGACATCTTTTACAATTCACACACACACACACACACACACACACACATATACAGTATATATAATGTGTATGTACTATATACATACAATATATATTTGGTTCTTAAAATGATATTCACATATAATTCACAATTAATTTGCTGCTTAAAAGTCAAAATACAACATAACTTGATTTAAAACAACTTTTGTACTGTCTGTGAATCAAAATGTTATTACTGTTTTTGCTCTTTTCATTGTAATTAATAATCTGTACACTAAGGACAACTATCAAGATTTGTTTTAATACATTTTGGTTTTCTGCAATGTGTAGATATAAGAATCTATATAACAGCTCTAGTTTGTCACTTAATATGTGTAGGAATTTACATCAATGCATTAAATTGGATTAATTGGGATTTGCAAACAAAGTGCATTACATGGACATTGGTGTACCTTATACATTTACAACACTGCAGAGATTCCTATGTTAAAAACACTGTCCACATTTAATTCAAGAATTTGGGTTCATTTTGGTTTATGCATTACACAGCTTAAAATGACACCCGAATTTCAGGAATCATCATACAGTCAGGTTGAAGTGTACACATTCAGCTTTAATTTAAAGAGTTTACAATATAATACCATATGAGACATTTAGTAATGACAACCATTTTTCTGCATAGTCTCCCCTATTTCCAGGGGCTCAAAAATATTTGGACATTTGACTGGCAAGAGTTCCATTGCCAGATGGTGTAGGTCACTCATTAATTCATTAACTACTAAACAGGTAAAAGGTCTGGAATTGATTCTAAGTGTGGAATTTGCATTTGGACGCTGTCACTGTGAAACCTCAATGTGAGGTCCAAATATTTGTCCATGCAAGTAAAAACAGTCCATCATTAGGCTGAGAAAATAAAACAAACCAATCAGAGAGAGTGCAGAAACACGAGGACTGATCAAATCAACCATTTATTCTTAAAAAGAAGGAATGCACTAGTTAACTCAACAACACCAGAAGATCGGGAAAACCATCCAGCTATGCTGGATGATTGCAGAATTCTGTCCCTGGTGAAGAAGCACCCTCCACAACATTTAGCCAAACCAAGAACACTCTTCTAATTGGCCAACCTATCATTGCAAAGTCTACAATCAAGAGAAGACTTCATGAAGGTAAAGACAGAGGGTTTACCACAAGATGCAAACCACTGGTAAACTTCAAGCATAGGAAGGACAGGTTAGACTTTGCCAGAAAACATATTTAAAAATCTGTTCAGTTCTGGAACAATTTTCTTTGAACAAAGGCAACTAAGATCAATATGTACCAGAATGTTGGAAAGAGTATGGAGAAGCGAAGAAATGGCTCGTGATCTGATGAATACCACATCACTTTTGAAATGTGGTGGAGGTAGTGTTATGGCATGATCATGCAAGGCAGCAAATGGAAATTGGTCACTAGTGTTTACTGATGATATGACTGCTGGCAGAAGTATCAGGATGAATTCTGAAGTGTACAGGGCTATACTATCTGCTCAGATTCAGCCAAATGCTGCAATACTGATAGGGTGACCCTTCTTGGTACAGGTAGACAATGAACCAAAACATACCGTGAAAGCAAACCAAGTGCTTTTCTATGCAAAGTACTGGAATATTCTTCAATGGCCAAGTCAATCAACTGATCTCAACCCAAATGAACATGCATTTCACTTGCTGAAGACAAAACTGATGACAGAAAATTCAACAAACATGCAGAAACTGAAGACAGCTGCAGTAAAGGCCTGGCAAAGTATCACTAGGGTCGAAACTTGGAGACGGACATAGCTTCCAGACTTCAGGCAGTCATTGACTGTAAAGGATATTCAACCAAATATTGAAAATGATTATTATATTTATGATTATATTAGTTTGTCCAAATAGTTTTGAACCCCTGAAAACAGGGAGACCATGTATAATAATGTCTGACTTTTCTAAACTGTTGATACAATATTTTTGTTAAACCCCCTGAATTAAAGTGGGAAGTCTACACTTCAGTCACATCTTGATTGCTTTATTTCAGTTCCATTGTGGTGGTGTACAGAGCCAAAATTATGAAAATTGTGTCACTGTCCAAATACCTTTTGACCTGACTGTATTAAAATGAAGCATTCCAGCACCCTACAAACTAGCCTGTTTCTCTAGCCTTATCTGACAGGATTGTTTGAAGGCATTTATATATCAGGAACTGTAATTCAGATATCAAGGCACAGCTGGGGAGGTGAGGATGTCCAGTTCGGTTGCCTTAGAAGTGTGTCACTGCTTTCTGTAGATAATGTGGTCCTGCTAGATTCATCAAGCTGTGAACTCTAGCACACATTGGGGTGGTCTGCGACCAAGTGAGAAGTGGATGGCATGAAGATCAGCACCTCCAAATCTGAGACTATGGTCCTCAGTAGGAAAAAAGTTGTTTGTCCTAAATGAGTGGGAGGTGAGTTACTGCTTCAAATGGAGGAGTTTAAGTATCCTCTTGTTCCTGAGTGAGGGGAAAAGGGATGGAGAGATTGGCAGATGGATCAGTGTGGTGAGCGTAGTTATACGGGGGCTATACTGATCAATAGTGGTGAAGGAGGAGCTGATCCAGAAGGGAAAACAACCGATTTACCTGACAATCTACATTTCTATCCTCACCTATGGTCATGAGCTTTGGGTAATGACCGAAAGGATAAGATTGTGGGTACAAGCAACAGAAACTGGACTCTCCCTTAGAGACAGGGTGAGAAGCCCAGACTGTACTGATTGGAGTGTTTTTGAGTCTGCAGCAACAGACCTGGATGAGCTTACTGACACTGTGACATCCTACGTCAGTTTTTGTGAGGATATGTGTGTGCCCATGAAAACTTTTCGCACATACAACAACAACAAACCCTGGTTTACTACAAAACTCAGGCAGCTTCGTCAGGCTAAGGAGAAGGCCTACAGAAGTGGGGACAGAATCCTGTATAATCAAGCCAGAAACACACTGACAAAGGAGATCAGAGTAGCAAAGAGGTGCTACACTGAAAAACTGGAAAATAGGTTTACAGCCAACGACCCTGCAGTAGTGTGGAGAGGTTTGAAAGACATCACCAACTACAGGAAACCATCCCCCCATACTGAAGAGAACCATCAACTGGCCAACGAGCTGAATTTGTTCTACTGCAGGTTTGATAATCCCTCTTTCACACCTCTCACCCATGCCAATCAAAATACACTCCCAGCACCCACTACCAAGCCCCTGCCCCTCCCCACTGACACCATACCTGCACTCAGGATCTGTGAAGGGGACGTGAGTCAGCTCTTCAGGAGACAGAAGATCAGGAAGGCACCAGGTCCAGATGGTGTGTCACCCTCCTGTCTTAAAGTCTGTGCTGATCAGCTGGCCCCCATATTTATACAGATCTTCAACAGATCCCTGGAGCTATGTGAAGTTCCCTCCTGCCTTAAGCGTTCCACAATTATCCCGGTTCCAAAGAAAACCTCCATCGCAGGGTTAAATGACTACAGGCCAGTCGCCCTGACGTCTGTGGTCATGAAATCCTTTGAAAGACTGGTGTTGACCTACCTGAAGGACATTACAGGCCCCCTGCTTGACCCCCTACAGTTTGCTTACAGAGCAAACAGGTCAGTGGATGATGCAATCAACATGGGACTGCACTACATCCTGCAACAGCTCGACTCTTCAGGGACATATGCTAGGATCCTGTTTGTGGACTTCAGCTCGGCGTTCAATACTATCATTCCAGAAGTCCTCCACACCAAACTCACTTGGCTCACTGTACCAGCTCCCATCTCCCAGTGGATCACAAACTTCCTGACAGATAGGAAGCAGCAAGTGAGACTGGGAAAAATCACATCCAGCACACGAACAGTCAGCACTGGCGCCCCCCAGGGATGTGTCCTCTCTCCTCTGCTCTTCTCCCTCTACACAAAGGGACATCAGGGACAATACTAGGTAAAACTGGAGTCCAATTCCTTGTATATGTACATATATTTGGCCAATAAAGCTGATTCTGATTCTGATTCTGATCTGGAAGAGACTCAAAGTAGAGCCACTGCCCATCTGTATTGAGGGGAGCCAAATGCGGTGCTTCAGGCATCTGATACAGAAGCCTTCCAGAAGCCTCCCTTTAAAGATTTCACAGGCACGAACAGCTGGGAGGAGACCCTGGGGAAGATCCAGGGCCCACTGAGAGGATTATATCTCCCAGATGGCCTGGAAATGCCTTGGAATCCCACAGTACGAGTTGGCAAATGTGGCTGGGAAAATGGACATATGGGCATCACTGCTAACACTGTTGCCATTGAGACCCAGTCCTGGATAAGCTGTACAAAATGCATCAATGAATGAACTTTAATTTAATTATGCAACTAGTTATTTAATTATGAAACTATTTGAATCTCATTTGTTTGTTGATAGCCCTACTAATATCATACGGACTCATCTTACAGGGACTTGCCCAGAGCTAATGTACTGATGCACAGTATGTGCTATTCACCACAAATGAGCATTGCCAGTCTTTATACTGAAACTACTACAAAATAAAAAGATAAAAATGTAATCAATTGCGTCAATGTGTTTGCTTTTCTAGAGTTTTAGACATGGATTGGCCTATAGGGATAATATTTAATCATTAGCATTGATCAGATAAAAAGGGAAAAAAGGAAATGCAATACATTGCAGGAATGAATCAGAATGCTTAATATTTTCAAAAATAAAAATGCACAATATCATCCTTGAGTTAGGTATTACCCTTTTCTGGAGCATTTCAATGCTTTATCATTTGTCTGATTTAAAATAGTAGGAAATCCTTAGTGCTGACCTTATTTCTTCATAATCATGGTATATAATTTTGACATATAAAATTGTGTTCTAAAGTGAAGCATTTTTTTATAGATTTTAAATTAGTAATAATAATAATTCTTAACATTTATATAGCACTTTTCTCACTACTCAAAGCGCTTCGAAGAGTGGGGATCCACTTCAACCACCACCAATGTGTACCATCCACCTGGATGATGCAACAACAGCCATTTTTGCTCCAGTATGCTCACCACACATTAGCTGTTAGGTGGTGAAGGGGTGACAGAGAGCCAGTTAGAGACAAGGGATGGATAGGTAGCCAAACCATGGTAAGCAATTTAGCCTGGACATCGGGATACACCCTGCTCCTTACGAAATATGCCCAGCGATCTTTAATGACCACAGAGAGTCAGGACCTCAGTTTTAAGTCTTATCGGAAGGATGGTGTTATTTGTACAGCACAGTGCCCCCATTACTACACTGGGGCATTGTGATCCACATTCAGACCACAGAGTAAGAACCCCCAATGTCATCACAAACAGCTCTTCCTGCATCAACCAAAGCTTTCCTAGATGGTCTCTTATCCAAGAACGGGCCGGGCCTGAACATGCTTAACTCCAGGTGGTTGACCTGTTCTGAAGCACATGTGGCATGGCTGCTGGCTTGCATTTTAGAATGGAGGTAATTGGTCTCAACAAGACAAATGCAGTAAAAAAAACGCATTAAAACTTACTGGATAAGTATATTTACCAAGCCATAACTTTTATGTAGTATTGATCCATGTCTTGAGATTACATTGCAAAACAGTATATCCATGTCATTTTAGGAAGGAAAACAGACAAAAAGGAAAACATTTTTGTGTGATTCAATCATTTAAAAAGGCTTGTGTGCTTTACCTTGCTTCTCGCTAATCAACCTTTAGGGTCAGGAGCATGTTTTCACTTGGTAGAATCATCACTGAGTGATCTTATTGACTTTGTTGAATATTGATGCCTAAGAAGTGAATTGCTGTGTCTCTTCTATGGACATGTAGACAATAATCGCTGAAAGCAAGTCACGCGATCACTCAAAGTACAGTATTTCACTATATGTAAGTATATTCCTTCCACTCAAAAAAATACTGCATTATTTCAACAGATATTGCTTACTTTCTCCTGTATCATAATACGCACACATCCTTTGATGGTCTAGCAAGGCAAAGAATTGATTTTGATGGATTTCTGCATGTATTTATGGATTGATTTGTATCAGTCAATGACATTAATTTCAGTTATAAAAGACACTGCTCTTAGTTCCTTTATTACCATATCTTCAGCAAGAGCGAATGAACATATGCCATAAAATTTGATCATTGGTTTGTGGGGCTTCAATCTGTTTGATCGTGGTTTGGCTGTATCACACACTCTGTTGTTTTCATTTGCTCTGCATGTTTTTTATCATTGATGTACATTAAACTCTGTGGCGGCCGGGACACCTCTACATTGGGAGGACCAAGGAAAGGATTGTTTTAGGAGCATTGCCTCCCCTGAAGCACTAGAGGGCAGCCCCCCTGGAGTGCAGTGGTACCACAGGTTGGGAGTTTGGAGGCTCAACCCTGTTGGGGCCCGTGGCCACCACCAGGGAGTGCCTGGAGAACTGTTGAGCCTTTTGATGCAGCACTGCTGTCACACCCAGAAGTGCTGCCAGAACTGGGTCAACAAGCACCTGGAGCACTTCCGGGTACCTTATAAAAGGAGCCACCAGCCACTACTCCGAGAGCCAGAGTCGGTTGGGAGAAGACGAAGCTCGCCAGGAGGAGTGGAGTCGAGAGAAAAGGAAGATAGGGAGGTTGTGTGCTGACCTGTGCTTTGTGCTTGGGACTGTGCTGCACTGGTGGGAAACAGGCAAAGAAAGAAAAATAAAAGTGTGTGTGCTTGCACTTGTGTCCTGCCTGTCTGTGTCAGGGATAGAGTGGCTGTACGTGCCCTTGGGCTCCACAATTCCAATACTTATTGTTGATTCGTCCTGTGAACTTAGAGTAGTATTGATATTCAAGTGGCTTGACTCTTTCAAAAATATAAGGCTTTTATAAAAAAAAAACTACAGGGTCACAGGATGTTGGAGAGTATTCTGCCAGCATTTAGAATAAGGCAGCAACCAACTACATTATCACATGTAGTATAAATAATAAAAAGATATATATTGTTGAGAAAAATAATAGCTTTTCAGTGTTTAATACTTGTGTCCTGCGGTGGGTTGGCACCCTGCCCAGGATTGGTTCCTGCCTTGTGCCCTGTGTTGGCTGGGATTGGCTCCAGCAGACCCCCGTGACCCTGTGTTCGGATTCAACGGGTTGGAAAATGGATGGATGGATGTTTAATACTGAAGATGAACATGTAAGGTTGAAGTTCATTACATAAGAAATGCTTGGTGTGCAAGATGGATTGAGCAGAAGAATTGGAGCACCGGATCAGATAGCCATCATTTGCATGATAAAGGAGAAGGAAGTAGGCTTTAAAAAGTATTCTTCTGCTTCATCATTTATTAACAAGGCCTTTTTGTATGTCGATCACAGCACACTGTAAAACACTGAAGGATGTGGGCATTTGATCTTTCTGAGGAAGAACTTTTCCTAAAAAACCAATAGTCATAAAAGAACATAGTAAGTAAAGCTTGAAAGCAGTAATAACACTTTATCAATGAACTTGTTGAAAAAAAGAGTTACATTAGCCTATTAAAATTATTAATGTCTTCTGACTACGGTGGGCTGGCGCCCTGCCCGGGGTCTGTTCCCTGCCTTGCGCCCTGTGTTGGCTAGGATTGGCTCCAGCAAACCCCCGTGACCCTGTAGTTAGGATATAGCAGGTTGGAAAATGGATGGATGGATGGATGGATGTCTTCTGATTAATGATGCTGTTATAAAAAAAAACAAGATAATGTGTACAGTGTAGTCTATGATAACATTCTTTCAATATTAAGTGACACTTCAGAAATAGTAAAATGTACAACATCAATCAGTCTATTATTTACTTACTGTATTAGATTATACAATATTCATTGCAATGGATCTAGTAACCTAATCTAGTAATCTAGTTAGGTTTACAGTTGGTCTCATAGAAATGTGTTCAGGATCTACAGTAGTTAATCGACAGTTGGCTGCTTAAGGTGCCATGATTGTTCCCAACATTTTGTCTGCCTGGCAGTCTTATGTTTTTCTGAATTCCAAGATTGTTGCGCCAAGATCATCATCAGAGTGGCAATCATTGCATTCACTTTAACTGCTTGGTACAGGTGTGCATACATGTATGAAAGTGTGATTTGTCACTGCCTATATAAGAATTTTAATACTCAAGTGATACATAAATCATCTACGGGACCAGAAACTCTCCATTTGATATTTATCCCTCTCTAGTATGTGCCCCTATTTTACTGTGAACTAGTATATTTTGCCACAATGCTGCTGCAAAGTCACATGTGATGCATGAACCATGTGACCTGTGACATCATGGTGGGCATCATTTATAAGAGCACTGCTTGCATTACACAGCATTTGAACTTTTAGAAATTAAATAAACAACCCCACAATAGAATTTTTACTTATAAAAGAAAGGACTTTTTAAGAAAAAAATGTGACTTTGGTAAAGGTTGTAATGACTTGTGTATTGACTTTCACTTACGTCCTTCACTAACTTTCTGTAAAGTCCTTTAAGAAAGACCAAAATTGATCTCTACCACTTGCTGTTTTAAACCACCCAACAGGATGCACCTTTTTTCTTATTCTAACACAAAAAGAAGTTAGATTCGATAACCAAAATGAAAAAGGCTATAATAAACTTAAAGATGAAAAACAAACCAACTCCAAATAACTTATACACCTAAATGCATTTGTTGCTTGAGCACCCAAGTGCCTCTCACAAAGTGTTCTCTAAGTTTTGACAAAATATAGACTCTGTTTAATGAATGTGGTCATCTTTTATGATGTGAAATGCTTTACCAGATCAGACATCACATGTCTAACAATGCACAGCATCCCATTTGCCCAAATGTCAATGTTGTGCCACTCCAGAAACAAACACACATAAAAGAGCACTACCCAAGAAACAAGAAGGACTTGAATTGGATGAAGAAGTTACATCACCAAAACAAAGATAAGAATATGTGCAAAATGTAAATGAACATTCATAGTGTACAATAACAATAAATAAAGATAAATAAAAGTTAATGCATTTGTGGCAAATAAGTGGGAGCAGGAAAATGGTTATTTCATTTTAACTGCTTTTATTTTATTTTATTTATTTATTTTTTTACACTGTTATTTTATTGGCCTTAAAGTGTCATTACTATGCACATTATATATTATTGAAAATATTACATTTTAAAGACTCCTTTTCCCCTAGAAATCAGCAAGATCAGAAAAGAAAAAAAATGATCAGAAAAATTCAAAAATAATGGAAAAAAAGTGTGCAAAGGTTCAGTATATTGAATTAGCTGAGAGTAACATTGATAAAGGTTTGGCAGATTCTATGTTTTTTCCATTGTTATTCATAAGGTAAGTTTACTTTAATCTAATTTTAAGTAAAATAGAATATTATTTTCCCAATAAACTGTTAAAGAAGGTTAGGATTCATCCAAATTGGTTAAATAAGCTGGCACACTAGCAGTGTACTTTAGTTTATCTCAGTAGAAAGTTCATTAAGCCATGCTTCATAAATAGCTTTTAAAGGATAGGCGTTTAAGGTGATTACAAGACTATTTGATAAATAGTTGAAACAATGCTTAATTAGGGCAAATTCCCAAAATATGTGATCAAGAAAAGCAGATGCTCGAAGGGCATCTCTTGGAAGCAGTCTTGTGTTTTAAGAAGCAGAATGGCTAATACTGTATTTCATTCCAGGCAAAATGATGAATACTCTCTGTTACAATAAACAATATATTTAATTACAAAGCATTATTTCTATCAGTGTTAAATCATACATTTCTTGTTCATGTGCGCACCTTTATTGTGATATAGAAGGTTAACAAGTTTACACACTACTATTAGTATTCTTATTAATACAGGATCAACAGGGAAATAAGTAAATAAGAATAAATTTAGTTCCTTCTATTTTTCTTTTACTGCTGTTTATTGAGTAAGGACACGGGGCATGTGCAAATATCTACAGTGTAAAATCCAAATTACTAACCCATGCAAAATTTACATACATGAACATAAAAACTATGTTAAACAGAGCATGACAATATAAACTTCATTAACATTACAATTGCAATTATCCCATTCAGTCATGATGAATAATGCACACTGGCTCAGTAATAACTGCTTACTTAATCTGTCAATCCATTTACTGAACTGACTAAATTCAGTTTTAGGGTCCACTAGGAACTGAAGGCTGTGATATAGGTGTGCATGGATAAATCCTGCATGCCCACCCTGTCGTAGTTAATAAGATTCCAAAGAGCTGTTGAGAACTGTAACGTAGAGGCAAGTTTATACTTTTTCACTGTGTCATCTCTTGCATACAGCTGGAAAATTACTTTAAATTAATAAAAAACATTTTCCCTAACCATGCCACTTTGTTATAGATCCTTACTACTATTATTGGGGACTTAATGTACCATCATTTTGCTTCACATTACTAATTGTTTATTTCATAATTTCTGTCTTTGAAATTTTTGATGAAGAAGTACATACAGTGGTCTGCATAATGTTTGGGACAAAGACACATTTCAAACAAATTAAACAATTCAAATGTGATTAAAGTGCACATTGCACACTTTCATTTAAGGATATTTACATACATTTCAGTCAAACCATGTAGAAATCACAGCACCTTTTATACATGGTCCCCCCAGTTCAGTGCAACATAAACGTTTTGGACAATTGACATCAGAGATGTTTTTGATTTTTCAGGAGTGTTCCATTGCGTCATTAATGCTGGCATAAGACACCTAGACTTGCTTCTACCTACCGACTGTCTTTGGTGTCTGTAATTGCCTTTGTTCAAAATGAGCACGTCTGCTGTGTCAATGAAAGCCAAAGAAGACATTATGAGGCTCAAAAACATGAATAAAACCATTAGAGACATTGGTAAAACCTTAGGATTACCTAATCAACTGTTGGGTAGCCCAAGCAAGACCTCCACTGCAGATGACAGAAAAATCCTTGGTGTAGTAAAGAAAAAGGAGGTAGATGTGGATGTGTCAGAGATGACTACCCACAGGAGACTTCGTGAACAGAAATATAGAGGCCACACTTTAGCATGCAAACCACTAGTTAGCCCCAAAAACAAGATGGCCAGATTTCAAATTGCAAAAAAATACATAAAAGAGCCTCCAGAATTCTATGAAAAGGTCTGGTAGACAGACGATCAAAGACAAATCTGTATCAGAATGATGGCAAGAGCAAAGTGTAGAGATGAAAAAGAGCTGCCCAAGATCCAAATATACCACCTCATCCATTACACATGGTGGTTGGGGGTGTTATGGCTTAGGCATGTATGGCTACCACAGGTACGGGCACACTTACTGTACCTTTGTTGACGATGTAACTGCTGACAGCAGTGGCACAATAAATTCTGAGGTGTATAGAAACATCTTATCTGCTCAAGTTCCACTAAATCACTTTAAACTCATTGGACGGCACTTATCCAACAACAAGACGATGATCCCAAACATACTGCTAAGGCAGCATAGGAGTTTTTCAAAGATAAAAAATGGAAAATTCTTGAATAATCAAGCCGTTCATCTGACTTAAATCCAGTTGAGAATATCTTCCATATACTGAAGACAAAATGTAAGGGGACATAGCCCTGAAACAAGCAGGAGTTGAAGATGGCTGCATTATAGGCCTGGCAGAGCAACACCAGAGAAGATACTCAGCACCTGGTGATGTCTCTGAACCACAGACTTCAAACAGCCATAGTATGCAAAAGAAAAGCAACAAAGATCCTAAATGTGACTGCTTTAATATACCCTCCATTGCTGTGTCCCAAACATTATGGTGCCCATGTAGAAAAAATGTTGTCATTTGCTGTGGAGCAGAGGGGTGCCTGGAAGGACCGGGAGAGGGACAATACCTCCCCTGGACCACGAGAGGGCAGCCGCCCTGGTCTGCATCACGGCCACGGAATCAGAGCTTAGAAGTTCAACTCTGTTAGGCGCCCTGAGCATTATAGAGCCATGGATTGCAGCTCTTCCACCACACTGGGAAGTGTTGCCGCAAGAGAGTCCAGGCACACCTGGAGTGCTTCCGGGTCCTCATGCGGCACGTCCGCCACACCAGGAAGTGCCACCGGAAGATCATCACGAAGCACCTGTACAGAAAAGAAATATTAAACGTGTGTATTTTTGGACATTTGGTGTCTGTCTGTGTGTGTTAGAGGGCTGAACTTCCACAATATATACTGTATACTATGTATCTAAAAAGTCACATATTTTTGTGTTTTTCCATGTCTTATATCAGTTGGTTTTTCAAAGTGCCCTGAGATTGTCTTTAAAGGAGAGCATGGTAAATTGCTGAATATCTCAAAATCTGAGAATCATAAAAAATGTCAATATGTGAAGCATACGTGAATGGCGTGTTCAAAGCTTATCCAGCCTTTATATTAACTGAAACAAGAGAATGAAGAAGAAACAACTGAAGAGATAGTGTATACCTCACTCCGCTTACCAGCTGCATCTTGCAATCTCAGAAAACCGCTTGAACAGAAACAAAAGCAAAGATTGGCCTCCAATTAACTGATGCCTCTAGTTACTTCTTAGCTGACATTGACATACTGCCTGATAAAGCAGCAAGTGGTCGTTAGACAATGTCAGTACCACAATTAAATATTAAATCTTTGTTTTCTGAATATTTTAACAGGACAGTACCTATTAGCATTTCTCCACGCACAGAGTAATGCAAAGGAAAAACAAGAATGATTGAAAACATGCGTTTTTTTTTTTTTTCCTGGTGAAACACGAGTGATTAGGGAACCAATCCAAAAGAGAAATAAAATCCTACTGCTCTGGGGCTTTCCTAAACAAATAGTTACCGTTCTATCAGGTGACGTTCCTTGCCCATCTTCCCACCAACAAAGTACTTTAACACATACCTGTCCTCCATGCCAACTAACTATTCATTCAGGAGCAGGTGCGCAGTCCAGGTAATTGCTATGTAGGTGCAAAGGCAGATATGCTATGAGCATCTGGAGGCATGGAAGTATACGACAGAATTGTGAATAATTAGTAACGAACAATCAAATGATTATATGTATTCTAAGAATACATTAAAAAAGCACAAAATGACCGAAGTTGGATAAAACAGCCATCTCAAATTTTAGCTCCAGTAATAAGCTGACCACTCCAGAAAACTGGTGACTGGCAATTATTATGACTCCAATCTTTCATAATACATAAGCAGTCCAATAATTTTGTAACAAAGTAAAATCACATGACCATTACCTAACTTAAAGTAATTTACAAAGTAAACAATGCCACAGGGAAGTTCATCAAACCTTAAACCAGTCAGAACCTGAACAAGCAGGAAAATCCTTCCTTTTTCCTTACCAACCCTCATGTGACTGTCAGGTAATTAGGGTTCCTATAGGTTGAACATAAACAGATGAAGTTCTGGGTTTGCAGCACCTTTTGACAAAGTAAGAGAGAACTAAGGGTGGGGCCCAGGCCAAATATTAACAGTACCTGGAATCACTTCTGGACTAAGAGTCAACTCTCTACAGTTATAGGAGCTCCATGTTGCAGCTAACTCTAAGGACGTCTTGGTGTTCTTGTGGCCCTGACTCCTGCTTATTTTTAAAAAATGTTTCTGAAAGGCAGTTTCTGGACTGCCTTCTTGTTTAAATACAGTAGGGTGAAACAATCCTGTCTGACTCAGTTAGGAAAGCAATTTGAAACCTGGTGCTGACTTTCCTGACTTCTCTTTCTCTGTCCATCTGGGACATTTCTTTGAGTTACACTTGGCAAATATAAGCAAATGTCCCACGTACAGCCTTCTGACTTCTATCCTGATTGCCAATGTGCATTATCCTTTCAGGATAATGTCCCACCAACAGCCTTCTGTCTTTTGCAATTTTGTCCACACCTTCTTCATCCCTTGCTGAAGAAGACAGTATTTTGTTTATGTTATATTATGTGAATTTCCCCTTGGGATTAATAAAGTATCTATCTATCTATCTATCTATCTATCTATCTATCTATCTATCTATCTATCTATCTATCTATCTATCTATCTATCTATCTATCTATCTATCTTTTAAATTGTAACCTGGTATCATATATAATAATCAATAATGATAAATTATTGACACTTTCACAAAGAAAAGACAAAGCATAAAACTTTATTTGCAGGTGCTAATTTTCCTCTTTGTTCATCTTCATGTATAGGTAAAATTAAACACTGACTTGTACATTTTATCAAGCTAAGATGCTTAAGAGTGGATTTTTTTTTTTTTGTGAACAGTGAAAACATGGTGGGTGTTTCTGTCTCACAGCGCCATGGAAATGAGCACAGCTACCACTCTGCTTACATTTTACTGTCTATTTCACTGGGTACTTAGACTCTTCACACATCCCAACAAAGTTTTTGTTAAGTTAACTGTTGGCTGTAAACCCCCCCGATGTACATCAGTGTGTTCTCAGTGCACCCTATAATGGACAGAATTGCATTTCTGTGTAGCTAGAATAAAGACTGTCTGTCCATGATGCATTAATGAAAAAGTGAATCCCAAAATGAAATCGATGGACAAACAAATATTTGGTGTTTTAAATATTGTAGGAATCAAGTTGCTGCAAACATAGAAGTCTAAGATTTTATCAGTTAAAAAAAGTCTGTGTTAACTTCTGCTCTTAAATTCATCTTACATGTGTTATTGGTCCCATTATATTAATGACTGCAGTTTTATCGTATTGACATGAGAGACCACAGCAAGTATAAAAACACTATTTTTGTCTATTTTAGACATCTTCAGAATAATTACAAGTTTTACATTGTCGTTTTACCAGCTTAATGTCATATTACACAGTGGTGGTAGAAAGTTTGAATGCTTTAGAATGTTTTAAATTTCTGCATAAATTTGACCTAAAATGTGGTAATATCTTTATCTAGGTCATACATACATACATATACTGTAGATAAAGAGAACACAATAAAACATCACCTGAAATGTTACTTTTTTAAACAATCTGAGTGGCTCACAAAAGTTCTAGCACCACTGCATTTTTTGAACATAACAACAGGGAAATTGAAGATTCTTTTTTCCAGTCCAACATATCATTTAATTTTGTGGATCAGTTTGTTAACTGTCAGGCTTATGCTTAATGTTTTAAATACTAAAAGCAGCAGAGGCAACAATAGGCGCTTTCCCACATGGTACTTTTATTCACTTTTCCAAAACCCAGGAACATTTGTAGCAATCCCACCGTAGGAATTCAGGTAGTTCCTGGTAGGTAGTTCCTGGTTCTTTTTCAGCTCCTACTCCAGGGTATGTACTTTTCGTTTATCTAAGAACTATAATGAGTGGAGCACTGACGACGAATTGTGCTGATTGGTTGACCGCAAGCATTTGCACCGTCTTACAAATCTGTTTGTTGGTTGGACTTTGGAGAATTATCGGTGAAAATGGAATGCCGAACTGCGCACCTTATCTCTCTTTGTAGCCACTTTCCTGGAGAACTGCATCACGTACCATACTGAAGTAGTAATGTGACTCATTAAGTCATGATTGCTTTGAAGAAATAAGGTTTAGGGGTCCCACATGAACTCATGATCGCACCACATTACTCTTCATATTACCTCCTCCTTGGTGCACTGCATCTAAACACTAATCTTTTCAGTAATCTCGCAATCGCTTCTAATCATTGTGCCCCCTGATCACTCCTCACTTTGCACCACATCACACTTCTTTGCACATGACATACTGTGTTTTGCATAAAAGTAACAGTTTTAGTTGTGCAATGGGAGTGCAATACAAGGAAGAGGCCAGTAGCCACAGGTGGCCCAGAGCATGCATCGTACAGGAACACTATGGTTCCTGAAAACACAGTTCTGTGGTAGGAAAGCACAAGAAGACTCTTCATTTTTAATAGTAAAGTCCTACATTGACTAATGCAAAAAATAATGGCTCCACCAACACATAAAGTACTCACACGCCTTTATTAACTGGCTGACAGGACTACCATATCAAAATCGAAACTGGTTAATTCAGAAAAAGGTTTTACCACCAAACAATATGTGTCATGAATGGACAAAAGCATCTTGTTTGATGGACTACATTATCACTGAAAGTCTTGTGCTTTTGATGTGTATCCTGTACCTTTGTGTGTACTGTATTGCCTGTTTACCACTTTTTATCTTCTATTAATAATCTTTGCATATTCCTTTTTACTTATTGCTATTATAATTGTACCTCTGTTACTGTAAGTGTACCCAGTAATTAGAATTCCAACAGTGTGTATCCAGTATACTCTTAAATTTAAGCTTTAATTTTACCTTGAACCTTGTATTTAGCGTAGCCAGCTAATGTAGCTGAAGTAAGGGAAAGGTGAGAATAGTAACTAACATTCCTTTATCCATGCATTGTTAAGACAGATTTTTGCATTATAGCGTCTGGGGCCACTTAAGCCTTTTCCAGCAGCATCAGGCTTAATACAAGAATAAAATAGCAGCAGTTCATTGCCAGACACACAGAGGTATTCAACTAAAAGTTGAGGACAGATGCATAGCTGCTAATCTCCCTTCCCAATCCCTGTGACCTCAGGGCTGGAATAGGTAAAAGGTAACTAAAACAGGTTGGCACCATGCATGGATGCAATGTCTGCTCTAAAATGCCCAAATTTTGAGGAGCAGCCAACTTGGGTGAACTCATAAAATTGCCATGAAAATGGGAGAGCGAAACTGACCACTCAATGAAAATATTCACATATAAGGAGTGTGATATTTGCCCGGACACCACCAGTCAGAGACTGCATCTTTATCAAATGTACTTTTTATTTTGTCTTCCCACAACACACTACTCAGTCCCGCACAACAACAATGTCTTCAGCCCCTGTCACCTTTCTCCTGGGCCTTCTCTCTCCTTGTCCCTGGGCAACCTGTCTCCTCTCTCCAGGAGCTTTGTCCAGCTCCTGCTCCCAACTTCAGCTCAATGACAGGAGGGAGGCGGCCCCCTTTATCCTCACCCGGATGAGCTCCAGGTGCTCTCCATGACGTCACGTCCTAGTGTGGCGGAAGCATCAGGTGAGCACCCGGAAGCGCTCCGGGTGACCCTGGAAGGATCGTCCTCCATGGGTGTGGCGGAAGTGAATAAGTCCCGGGCTCCATGAGGCTCGGGGCGCCCCCTGGCGGTGACCAGAGGCCCCAACGGTCTTGAGCCTCCCTGCTCCCCTTCCGTGAGCCTCTTCTATTCCAGGGCGGTTGCCCCCTCGTGGCCCGGAGGACAAATCTGCCAGCAAATATGGTCTGACACCCAGCCGTGTACGACAGGAGATAACATGCAAATAATACACAGTTATTACACTTTCTTGATGTTTGTATTTTTTTCTTATGATTTATATATCCCAAAGCTCCAAAGTCATGAGTTCATACCCTCACTATCTGAGTAGATTTGGCACATTCTGCCTGTTTGTGTTTTTTTTCAAATACACAGACTTTTCTCTCATTTCCCAAACACAAGCACTGTATGTGTTTTAATTGGGGAGGTGTATAAGTGTGTGCCCTTTCAGCCTTGAACTGTATTAGATAGCTTTTGCACTTTTTGTTTTCTTTTGCTTAGCTCCTATATTATGCAGAATATGTCAGCCTTTCACAATTTTCTAAAGCAAGGAACATCTTTATCCAGAGACTTTCAGATGATGTGCAATCAGCCTTAAATTATCTGAGTTCTAGCTCTGGTGAGTGCCAGAAATCCAGGGCACTAATCTGGGGGTTGCCTTGATGTATATAAATAGAGGTAATGAAAACTTTAATATTTTAAGGTATTCTTTATACATTAAGTTACCAAACAGTGTCAGTGTGTTTAAAATGATCCTTAATTAAAAAAATAAACAAGAATGCTTTGTAGCTGTCAATTTACTCCAGGCTCTGTTGGGAGTGAAGTCCCCATCTGTGCAGTTCAGTGAAGCTTGTCAGCACATTGGTATGTGTAGAGGATGCTTCACTCAGAAATCAGCTCAGAACTGCAGAAGAAAATGGAGGTAAATGCAGCTGATGAGGAAAGTGTCTAAATGTGTCATGGAAATGTCAACTGAAATTTCACTTAATCAACCGCAATCTGGATGTACTTTCAGGAGAGCTAAACAACATTTATACATAATGTTATGATTTTTCTTGCTGATATAAAGCTCCTGTTGACCATTTATAGCATGAAGAGTTGTGAGAAATCTTAAATAAGAACAGCAGATAATTTAATACTTGCACTAAGTAGTAGGGTGTTGTACTGTGTTAGACATTATAGAGGTAATGAGAAGTCAAGCAAAATGACACCTTTTATTGGCTAACTAAAAAGATTACAATATGCAAGCTTTCGAGGCAACTCAGGCCCCTTCTTCAGGCAAGACATTATATTTTCCCTTTATGTATTAATGTGTGTTTATGTGTTGTTGCTTTTGAATTAAAATTTTTCGAATGTTTGTTATTTTCTGTGATGTTTGTAATTATGTACCATTCCTTTGAATGTCCTAATAGTCTTTGCACTTTGTGGGTGGAGCCCCAGGAGGCAGGGCCACCCTGACATTACTCCTTTGGAGCCCTCACTCTGGCGAGCACGAGATCATCATGCTTTTATTTTATAGGCATTGTTATTTTCTTTGGATTTTTAGTTTTTTTGTGACTTTCTTGCTTATTCTGCTAAAGCAGAATAGCTTTATTTTGGGATCGTAAGATGAAATGAGGACCAAAATGAAGTATGCACTGGGGTCTAATCAAAGAGACAAATCAATATTTTGCCAAGCCATAAATGTTAGACAAGAATCAGAATTGTAAGCAAGAAAATAATTCAGAAAAGCAAAAACAAAAATACTGAGAAGTGCATTTACAGTCTTTCAGAATTATCCAAACAAAGATACAGAAACAGTTGTGTCAATGATGCTACTGGAGAACAACCTCACCATAATATGGCCCTTCCTTCAATATTCCAAATGGTGCCGTGATAAGATATTAGGATACTTCAACTTTGTCAAGAATTAAATATTTTTACCAGATTTCTCAACCTCAGAAACCCTATAAAAGTCCCAGGAACTCATCAAGAAAGCAAATAAAAATGAATAAAGAACACCAATCATAATACTTATGTATTAATGTTCTTTATTTGTTTTATTGTTTATTATTTTTCATACTTTTGTGTATTTTCTGTGGTGTTTGTGATTATATACCATTCCTTTGACTGCCCTGATGTGCTTTGTGAGTGGAGCCCCAAGAGACAGGGCCACCCTGATATTACTCCTTCTGAACCCTCACTCTGGCTACAAGGAGAACACTACTCTTTTGTTTTACAGGTATTGTTATTTTTAGTTTTTGTGACTTTCTTGCTTATTGCTGTGCTAAATCAGAATGACTTTTTATTTTGGGATCAGGAGATGAAAACTCTTAGAATTATCCAAACGGTAAAAAATATGACCTTATATGTGGTCATGTCAATGATGGTCCTAGAGAAATCTGGGAGGTTACTTCAGTAATGGTCGATGCAAAACTCACCATAATGGCCCCGCCCATCAATTTTCAAAATGGCGCTGTGATAAAATGTTAAAATATTGCAATTTTGTCAAGAATTAATATACTGTGGAATAAATATTTTTTATATCAAATTCCACTCAGAAACCACATAAAGCCATCAAGAAGTCCCAGAAACTCAACAGGAAAGCAAATAAAAATTAATAAAGAACACTAATCATAATACTGACATATTAATGTGTGTTTATTTGTTTTATTGTTATTTTTGTGTATTTTCTGTGATATTTTAATTATATAGCATTTCTTTAAATGTCAAGCTGTTCCTTGTGTTTTGTGGGTGAAGAAGAGAGGAGAAAAGCAAAATAAAAGCTATAGAAAAGATTACAAAATAATAAACTATGTTGACCAGTGGTCAACCAGTTTAGGGCTTTGGATTCCAAACAAAACTCAATGATGTTTGTAAGCACTAATAATAGTTAAGGGAAAGACTGCTACTGTAGTTAGAAACTTTTGCTCTTCCCTTCAACCCCCAATTATTTGCAACATTTTAAACAGTTTTAGTTTATTCACTGATCATTATTGGAAATTTTCCTTAGGCTCTTTGTCTCCTTTTATTCATTTGTTTGCTGAAAGGCCGCTAACCCCATAGAGTTCACTCTGTCTTCCTGAGCAGAGGCTATTTTGTTGTTGAACGTGTTTATGCCACGTGGAGTGATGGCTCTGTAGTTTCAGTTCTGCCAAATGCTGCAACTGTTTTGGGCCTCTCTAGCCTGCCAACCTTATGGTAGCTGTTTGTTTTTGCCTACTAGTCTGTCCAGCAAGGCCACAGCTGTTTTGTGCCTACCCCCAAGTGGTAGATTTCCTTCTGTTCTGGCAGTGCAGCTGGTTGAACCTCAACCAGATGGCAGCTGATGTTTTTTAAGTCTCATCTGTGCAGTCGACTGACCCACAAAGAGGTGGCAGCTGCGACATTCCTACTTCTCTAAATAAAATTCATGAAACTGTCAAAGTAAACGGCAATTTTTATTGGCATTTGTTTATATAATCTACCCATGCTAATACAACAAAAAAAACAAAAATAAAGCTCAGCTTATGTTAATCAGTTTCTTTTTTTTAACACAGAGCATTTTTGCTAACTTAGTTTTACATTTCAGTCAGGCAGTTAGTTCTGTCAGGCAGAATAAAACGATTGGTTAACTGCTCTTTATGGAATTGCTGCCAAGAAATGTATTGCTAGATGGATTTCAGCAGTAAATGTAAGTGAATTTCTTTCTTTCCACATTTTTCTTGGGAATTGTCCAGGGCTTTTTCACTGGAGCAATTTTGAGTAAAATAATTTGTGGTTGTGCTGATGATATTCTGCCAGAAATTCTGATTACAGCAAAAGCAGTGGGATGAAACATAATGAACCTTGTTATTGACAATAAAAAGACAATACTTTTAAATGTAATCATTTTTAAGCTTGCTTTGAGCAAAAGAAGTGCATTGTGCAATGAAAATGTGCTAGTATCAAAGTATAAACAATGTGAGGATTATTAAAAATATGAACGCGTGATAAACATTGTAGGAATTAAATGTGATAAGATTTAATGATACTTATTCTTTTTTTTTTTACTTCTGTATTTGATGGTGAAATACAGAAAAGTGATATATCATAGTACACTGGAAACTTTACTAACACAATTTCATTAATTAGGAAAGCCTAATCTGTCAAGAGAATAAAGTCATCCATGAAGGAGTGCTTCTTTGCTGTATACTGGGAGTATTTTCTCAGAGACGCTTGCCACCATTTTTTATGAATATCTTCTTGCAACTGATTTGTTGCCTAAATTATACAGGTATACATAAAACACCAGAAAAAAAACTGGTCACTGATAGCAAAAATCCATTAATTTGTTTCCCTGATCTCCTTAATCTTCAACAAAATTTTAGAAAGCCGGAGTCAATCCCACATATCATGAAGTAAAGTAAATTATAAAGGATATCAGTCCTCACATTTACCAGACCAATGTAGATTACTCAATCAACCCTGTGTGAAGAACGCAAACTCAAATTAAAAAAAGGAACCCAACCTTTCTAACACGGACCTTTCCTGTCTGTTAATGGCTGAGTATAATTCTGTTTGAGATACAGTTGCCTGTAGCAGTCTTCATGTCTTTAATTTTTGCTAAACACTCATCTTACTCTTTCCTTTAAAATAAAATCCCCTTTAAAACTGCCTGTGGTTCTGTAATTGACAGGCTTAGCTATATCTATTCTATTCCTGCCCATAGATTATGCTCATTTGAAATATTTTCTCTCCTAACCTTACTTAGTCCTCTAAATAGCAATTTCTGTTGATACTCTGTGCAGTAGTTATGCATTTGTACAGATGTGTGTACTGAGCGGTGAGCACTATACAAAAATAAACATTTTATTGATTGCAACTGGAAACGTTAATGTTACAGCAGGAAAAATAAAACAACTGCACACAACAAAGTCAACAATAATCATTACAGATACAGTAGATGTATAGATAGATCATGTTCCCAATCTAATTAAAATTAACAATTTCTTATTTCCCTGCTTGTGCTTTTAAGGTCAGCATAATTGTAAAATTTCAGTGAAACTCACCTACTTTACCCAATTTCAGTTTCAATTTCCTATTATAGCACTCTTTACTGAGTACATGCTCAGGGTATGTGCATAACTGTAATAAGACTACAATGCATTATCTGTAAACAGCTAAACCTTGCAAGATTCACTTGCATAAAAATACAAACTAGATTAAATACATAGTACAGATAATCAGTTTGAATATGGTCAACATTAAATAAATGAGCCTAATTATAAGAACAAGAGGGCAAAATAAGAAGGTTTGGGGCTAATACAGTATCATTGTGTTTCAAAAATAAACAAAATGTGATTCACAAGCATTAAAATAACATGTTTGCAGATTTGACTCCAATATTGAACCGAGTCAAAGATGGTGGAGCTGATGGAAGGGGAGGACAAGTATACTCGAACGGATGCTAGAAGTGACATCTGTGGTGGAAAAGCCATCAATCTTCCAGTATGCAGAGGGACAAAAAGAGAAGGCATTATCACACAGCGCCCACCTCTTGGAGAGGCAGAGAAATACATCACCAAAGCTCTTAAACTGTCTCCTAAGCGCAAGCACCTAACAAAAAATAAATGTCCAGGTATGGCTGAGTTGGCAAAGAATAAGGAAGAAACAAAATACTCTAATTGTGAGCATTACATGACAAAAAAAACCTCTATAGGGTCTTTGGTTAGGTATAACTGATAAAGTAGCATTCATTGTCCAACTGATAAAATAGGCCAACTGTTCCAAACAACCCATTCTGAGAAATCTACAATTTCAAAAATGAATGACTGGCAGGGTGACAAGAAGATTCAATCCTTTCATCAAGAGTCAATTATGCATGAAGCTAGGCTAGGCCAATGTTACATATGCATGAACACCATTCCACAGCTTTGGAACCCTGTAGCTAAAAGTGCACCTTCCTAGTGAGTTTTATTTTTCCTAAAAACATTTAAAAGATTGTCACCTTGAGATTGCCATATACTGATACTCTTTGCGGTTTATAGTGTCGGGGATTTTTCTTTCTTAAATAAGAGCAGAGATCACATCTGCTGTGGTTCTCATGGACATCTTTTATTCAACATATCTAAGGAAGCACTAACATATGAGCACCTCAGTTCACTAAAGAAAAAATTAAAAATAGGCAAAACATGTAGAAGGTCAAAAAAAATCAAAATAATAATAAAAGTTCCAAATAAGGGGCTAAAAAAAGATAATTAGATTTGCTGTCCTATTCTGTTGTCCAGTGTTATGCCAGCAACAGAAAGAGGAATATAGCTGTAATGCTAATGAATGAGAACTTTGCGTGTTGGGCAATCGATGAGCCACTCTGTTAGTTACAGAGTTAGAGACCCCTGCCTGCATTAGAGCAATAGAGTGCTGCACTGTTCAGTGCTGCTAGTGTTGTTGCCTCACAGCTCCAGATACATGCCTAGGCACTGTCCCTGTGGTATTTCCATGCTCACCCAACAGGATTTTTTCCTGGGGTTCTTTGGGTATCTATAAAATGGTGTGAGTGTGAATATCATACATCAGTAATAACTGTAGTGAAAGCTTTCTGTCTAGTTTAACAATGGTGGAATAAAGGCTAAGATGGACTGAGGATAGTCTTCATCCACAAACTTTATTATTTCTTGCAATTCTTGTTCGTGTCGTAGTTATGCACCTTTGGGTAATTGCTTTAGCAGCATATTACAGCACCTCTTGAAGATCTCCATCCCTGTCTGAAGATCTTTGTTTTCTGTTGGGTATTTTTCATTTATACACTTTAAACCTAAAAAGATTGTTCGGTTATAGTAATATTTTGCTCTAAAATTATACAATTGCTCTAATATGACATAAAGTAAAATAAATTGGATACAAGGATGGCATTCTTTGTGCACACTGTGCCCCTCTAAAATATTTTCCAGTAGCACTATAGCTGTTAGTGACGGGTTAGGAAGGTTTTAAGGAAATATTTGAAGCTCTCTGTGATTCCTTACAAATTCCAGCAGCAAGACTTTAATGTTGGCAAGCAACTGTGCTATAGGGACGTCTGTCTTAACTTCTAATGAAAATAAAATTCAAGGAGTTCTTGGTTTAATAAAGTCCTCAAAAACAGTGTATGTCTACCTCACTGTAACCACATCAAATGAAAATCTGCACATTTGAAGCATATTGGATCTTGCCAGATTGCTGTCATACAGGAAGAGTTGTCCCTTAATAAGCTGCAGAAACAATCAGCTATTGTCATTATCAGTGCTTCATGCTGTGTCCCATGCTGCTTAGTTAGTGTGCCATTAAAAATATGTTTTCCAAATAAAACTGTTGTTTCTTTGTTCATCCAGTTGCCATCAAGTCTAACACCAGGCTAGGTCCATTGATGATGATGTGTGGTCAATGAAAGCTGTTATAATAGATGACATAAACGAGTTCCCACTAGTGCCAGCCCCCCTTCCAGCAGCCCAATGCACTGTCTGGTGATCCATGAAGAATGGCACATTTCTCACCATAGTTAGCATAGCACAAGTGATTATCAGTGTATGCATAAGCATGCAATGTGATGAACTTGTGCCCCGTTCTTATGCCTGCTATTATTTAAAAAGAGCTTGGCATCATGAACCATGCGCTAGAAAAGTTCAGTAAAGGAATGAATGCATGATATTCAGTGTTGCATAAATATATATTATAACTATTTTTAACAAAATGAAAGTTAGATTTTTGAAGTCATATAATGTTAACAAAATCCTTCTCAGCTTGCAATCTGTTTAGTCAAATCCCCTTCATTGCCCAGAATTATGTGCAAAACACTTCAAATTAAATACAGTACTTCCTGCCAGCCTATCCTTGATTAAGCTCTTAATTATTTTCATTTTCACAAACACTAAAATTATATTTTTTTTTTGCTAATGCTTAGACTGTAACCTTGCATCTTTGAATAATTGTGTGTCTGCAGTATTTGGATTGTAATGCATGATGTGAATCATTATGAAAGGCACACAATATTTCTCTAGAGATAACATGAAGGTGATTTTTGTAACATTACAATATTTGTCTCTTTTTAAATGATTGTTTGTAATACCGAAACTGAGGTTCAAAAGAATGCAGAGATAAGATTAAAGCAAAAGATGAAATACTGTGAGTCAGATTTATGTGTTTGGTAACAGCATTGAATTGACAGCTCACTGCTATCTTGTAGAAAGCCAGCAGTTTTGGACAGTCGTTATCTCATTCTGCACACATTTACTCTGAACCAATTCAAAGTCACCAATTAATCTTACATTTTCATATAGTGGGAGGAACTAAAGTATCCAGAGAATGTCGATGCAGCAACCTGACTAGGAGTCGAATCCTTATCCCTGGAAGTGTGAGGTAGCAACACTAACCATCTTGTCATTCATAATAAAAAATGAATGTTTTAACAATAACACATGAAGCAACTTTATTTCTACTATGTATTGTTTTTTCTTATTGCAAAATATGGTAATAAGTTAGGGACTATTAGCTCTTGGGATGCTCACTTTGCACATTTAAATAATTGAAAAACTGTTCTTGGAAAGCAACTGATTTGGGTTGACTATTTTTCACTTCAAACCATTTTTTGTTTGTATGTAGTTTAGATGTTATCTGTGTGAATTTGCATCAGAATTTTTTCCTGTAATATACTGCAGAGATAATTTATCTCTAATAAAGAATATTAAAAATGAAGATTTGTATGTGTCATGTTGGCAGTGTGTTGAGAAAGTTTTCATTGCATTTGAAATTATAGCATTTCCTATACATTTTGCAATAACTGCCTAAAAATAAAAAGATGACTTTTCAATTTGAGAGCACAATATGCTGACCAAATAAAAAAACAACAATCTGTAAACAACTTATAGCATAAATAATCTTCATGAGTTTGTATTATAATATAGTACTTCCATTTATTTGTTTTCCAAGAGTTTTTTTTCATTGCAGGGTCCTAGAAAACCAGATCTGGAGCATTAAGCTCAAGGCAACCAATTTGGATTAAGCACCAGTTCAATACAAGGCACATATACAGGCCACAACCACCCAGAACCACCCTATACAGTATAGAATTTTAATCAATATTTTTGATATAATTTTACAATTTAATACAAGTGTATACTTACATGAAGTTATAACAATGAACTATTAAACATTAAGATAAGAATTAAATGTAATTAAAGGGATGTTGTTTTAAGCCTTTTGCCTCATCTTAGAGGAGCCACCAAGATAGTTGCTAAGGGTAAAATGAAGTAGGTGAGTAACAAACACCCCTCTAGAAAGAGGAAGTAAACTAATGGGAAAGCCCAAACATCCAAAGCAACAGAAGAGTCTGCAGATCAGCCCAATTACAAGATAATATTCAGATTAATGGGAGAGTTAAAAGAGTCAGAAAACACTTGTGGCACTCGTTGATTGGATGAAGCTATGCATATTATGCATATTAAGAGTCAGATGATGAAATACATTTGAAGAGGTAATGAAACAGAAAAGTATAACAGCAGATGAATTGTTTTATTGATTGCTCACTCAAAGGACTGAAACATTTGTGCATACCTGTGTACACATAAAGAATTGTTCTGCATTTTCATCTGGTCCCCATGAATGACTTCTTTGAAAACAGAGGAAAGTTTTTCCATAACAACAGTAGCATGTCTTTAAAACCTTATGGTAATACGGCAATTAGGAGAACATTCAAACTCCACATAGATAGTGCTAAGGTCTCCAACTTTTATAAATATTTTTTGTAAATTTCTGTGCAGTTTCTACTGTATCTATAATGTTTTGAGACTCAAGGTATGCAAATTTGGGGTTTAATTTTTGTCCGGAATCTATTCTGAAAAATTTTATTTTTTAGTCATGCTCAATCATGACACTGTTTTGTGTTGCAATTTGGCGCCACTGTGTTGGGTGCCTATTTCTGCCAATTTCACTACAACATAAGATCAAAAACAAATCAATCCCCACCCCTGAGAAAGAGAGTAAAGCCAGCAGAGTAAAACTTAAAGCTAGTAAAAATAAGTAAATAGATGAGTTAATAAGTGAATATTGATAAATGGAGAAATCCTCAGTGCTTTAAAAGCTTATTCTAAAATATTATTGATTAGATCCTGCCAGGTTCTGAAAAAGTTCTGTACAGATCCTCGAAGTGAGAATCTGATTTTTCCAATTTCAAATAATATAAAACATCAGTTACCCACTGACTTAGAATAGGAGAGCTAGGATTCTTCCAGTTGAGTAAGATAAGTCTACGTGCTGTGGCAGGCGGCCGGGGTCCATACCTAGCCGAGACGCCCCTGTACACTATATTCAGGGGGAGCAGCCCTGGACAGTGCAATACCTCCCCCTGGGTTGGAGCAGTGCCTCAGTTTCCCACAGGTCTCCATGGGAATTGGGTGCAGCCCTGTTGAGTCCCGCAGGCACCGCCAGGGGGTGCTGTGTTTGGGACTCCTGAGCCCCTATGGGCAACGTATTCACCACACCCGGAAGTGCAGCCGGAACAATGCAATCAAGCATGGGAAGAGTGGAGGTGCCAAGATGGAGAAGAAGAAAGTGCTTAGCATTACTTGTGTGCTGTGGGACTGTATATTGCCTGTGGGACACGGGGAAGACGTGCACCCACAGGGGAAGAAAAATAAATAGTTTATTCATTTTATGCGTGCCTCCCATGTCCAATCTGTGTCGGGTCGGGCACTATACAGCATCCATCTTACAGTGCCAATAGTGTAGTAAAGGCGATCACAGTTTGTATGTCCTTCTCCACCTTAATCCCATCTGGAAGTACACCAAACACAGCTGTTAATGGGTTAGGAGGGAGTGTGGCACCAAGGCTGTCTGATAGGCATTTAAAGATTTTGGTCCAGAATGATGTTAATTTGGTCCAGGTCCAGAACATGTGGCCCAGTGAGGCTGGAACTTGATTGCAACGTTCACAGGTTGGATCTTGCCCTGGAAACATTTTGGACAATTTTAAGTGAGATAGATGTGCTCAATATATAATTTTGAGTTGAATAATTGTATGCTTTGCATATATGGAGCTCAAGTGAATTTTCTGCATTGCTACTTTCCACTCCTTTTCTGAAATATTGAGTGAGAGATCCTTTTCCCAATGTCCTCTTGGATCTTTGAAAGGCCTGTAAAATGGTTTTATATATTACAGAAATGCTGTCTGAGTCCTCAAGACTGATCAATATTTTTTCCAGCATAGAGGTTGGTGGGAGGTGTGGGAAATTGGGCAGGTTCTGTTTAACAAAGTTTCTGATTTGAAGGTAGTGAAGGAAATGTGTTGCTGGGAAGTTAAATTTGGAGTGTAATTGTTCGTTGGATGAAAAGATGTTGTCTATGTACAGATCAGATCACTGAGTGATTTAATCCCAAATGTTTTCCAGACATTAAAAACTGCATATATTTAAGAGGGTGGAAAAAGGTGGTTCTCATGCAGAGGTGCCACAGTTAAAAGCTTCTTTATCTTAAAATGCTTCCTACATTGGTTCCATATTCTGAGTGGGTTGTTAGTATATTGGCGATAACTTGCATTTATTGGGTTACAAAGCAAAGAATATAAAGATGTACTGCAGGATTTTATTTCTATTGCGGACCAGGCCTGTGTATGTTCATCTATTTGTGTCCATGTCCAGGTTTTTATAGTTTCTATATTTGCTGCCCAGTAATAAAATTGAAAGTTAGGTAAAGCCATGCCACCTTCTGCCTTAGGTCTTTGTAGGGTCGTTCTTTGGATACGTGAATGTTTTGAATTCCAAATAAATGAGGTTATGGTTGAATCTAATTTTTTAAAAAATGATTTATTGATGTATATTGGAATGTTTGAAATAAAAAGAGAAGCTTAGGAATGATATTCATCTTAACAAAGTTAATTCTTCCAGCTAAAGTGAGATGGAGGGTTGACCATCTATGCAAGTCTTGCTTAATTTTTTTCCATACAGACAGTGACATTTTGTTGATAGAGAGCTTTATGTCTACTTACAATGTTTACCCCTAGGTATTTAAACTGATGTGCAATGATAAAAGGGAAGGTGTCCAATCTTACATTGTGTGCTTGAGGATTCACTGGAAAGAGCACACTTTTAGTCAAATTAATTCTGAGACCAGAAATCTTTTGAAATTCTGTAAGTGCTGTTAGGACTGCAGGCACAGTATTTTGTAGGTCT
Source organism: Erpetoichthys calabaricus (assembly GCF_900747795.2). Classification (NCBI taxonomy): domain Eukaryota; kingdom Metazoa; phylum Chordata; class Cladistia; order Polypteriformes; family Polypteridae; genus Erpetoichthys; species Erpetoichthys calabaricus. The sequence goes on along the minus strand of NC_041394.2, from coordinate 274,529,716 downwards.
GATATATACAGTACCATATCATCTGTGTATAGAGAAATTTTCTGTTCAAGTCCTTCTCTGATAATCCCCTTTTATCTCATAAGCATTTCTACAGGGAACTGCCAGTGGTTCAATAGCGATTTCAAAAAGCAGTGGTGGCAAGGGGCATCCTAGTCTGGTACCACATTCTAGTTTAAAGTAGTCTGAATTAATGTTGTTAATACAAGCTGAAGCTTCTGGATTGGTATACAGTAGTTTGATCCATGCACAAATGTTCGGGCCAAACCCAAATTTCTCCAATGTAGTGAAAAGGTAGTTACATTCAATCATATCAAATGTTTTTTCTGCATCCAACGATAATAATATCTCCAGGGTATAAATTATATTAAACAGGCGTCGAAGATTGGTAGCTAAGTGTTGGCCTTTAATAAACGCTGTTTAGTCTTTCTCCATTCTTCTAGCTAGGACTTTGGAGAGTATCTTAACATCATTCTTCAGAAGTGAAATTGGTCTGTATGATGCACATTGTAATAAGCCCTTATTTTGTTTAGGAAAAACGGTGATTAATGCTTGGTGAAAAGTTTGAGGTAAAATTTTATTGTCTCTAGCTTCTGTAAAAGTTGCTAATAAGAGGGGAGCTAGCTGAGTGGAGAATTTCTTATAAAATTCAGCAGGGTAATCATCGGGGCCTGCTGCTTTCCCACTCTGAAATCACTTTATAGCATCTAGTAATTCTGATAGCGCCAGGGGTTTATCCAATTCCTCTGCACTGAGAGTATCTATTTGTGATATCTGTAATGCATCCAGAAATACATTACATTGTGTCTTGTCTTCTTTAAACTCAGTAGAATATAAGGATTTATAGTAGTCTCTAAATGTGTGCATTATATTTTATGGTCAATGATTTTGTCTCCGTTCGTGTTGGTGATTGCTGGGATTGCATTGCGAACTTCTTTCTTGTGGATTTGTTGAGCTAAGATCTTATTAGCTTTCTCTCCATGTTCATAATACTGATGTCTTGATTAAGAAATTAGTTGTTCTGTTTCTTTAGTTGTCAAGAGGTTGAGTTCTGAATGCAGAGCCTGCCTTTTCCTATGAAGAGAGCCTCACTTGGACACCTGGCATGTTCTTGGTCTATTCTAGTAATTTCATTGATTAGCTCTGATACCTTCTTGGTTTCCAATTTATTTCTGTGGGAAAGATATGAAATAATCTGTCCTCTTAAGAAGGCCTTCAGGGTTTCCCAGAGTATTCCTGCAGAGACCTCTGAAGATATATTTGTATCTAGAAAAAAGCTGATTTGTTTGGATATAAATTCTGTACAGTTTTCATCTGCTAATAAAAGTGGGTTAAGACACCATCTGCAAGCTGAGTATGTGGGGCATAATGATTTTAGCTCCAAGATCAAAGGGGCATGGTTGGAAATAACAATAGAGTCGTACTTGCAAGATTTAATCGTAGGCAAGAAAGTGTTATCTACAAAGAAATAATCAATTCTTGAGTAGGCCAGGTTTATACTTCAGACGGCATGACTCATGCTCCTGCAGACGCTACTGCTACACAAGTGTTGTACTGTTTATACTTGCTTGTGTACTTTATGTAAATCTGAAAGATTCCACCAGGTGGCAGTGCGAAATATCATCACAGTAAGAAAACAAAGTTTGGCTTCACTGTGTTGTGATTTGCCCAAAACATCCATGAAATTCCCAGGAAACCTTGCCACAATATCTCTGAAAAGGATGGATGTTTAATGATTGCATCCATCAATCCAGGGATGCTCCTATTCCGACTAGCATCAGGTGCAAGACAGAAACAATTCCTGGATGGGGCATCAGTTCATTGCAAGGTGAATACAAGCACACACATACACTAGCATCATTTTAGTGTCACTAAACCCCCTTGCATGTCTTTGGAAGGAAACCGAAGCATACTTTGGAATTTCAGGCAGGGAGCACCAGGGACTTGACTCCCTAATGCAAGGCAGCAGTGCTACTGCTCCACCACCGTGCCGCCACCACATGTGTAATTATTTACAGTATTCATTATTTAAATGAAGTTAACAATTTATCTGTAAAATGTAACATACATGCTTTAACACATTTCATTATGAAAGTGATATCAAATATAAACAGAGGGATTCTAAATGTACAGAGAGCTGGAATATCATAAATTTAATGTGTTCTGTGTGGTAGTTGCTGCCTGCCGCTGCACTAGTTTGCCAGAAGCATGTAGCGATTAATAGCTGTTTTAAGATGGCATTTACAACATTCTGCTTTAATGACAAAATAAACTGTGGGTTTAAAGTTAAATTTCCACTTTAATCACAAAACAGACTTTTTGTCATCACAGTGTCCCTAACTTTTTTCTCTTTGGCTCAAATAGGCTTCCCTACATTCTGATGCTGTTGTGAAGCTGCAAAAAAAAAAAAAAAGATGGCACAGAAGATGGTATGTGAGACCTTTAAAATGTATCACATCATTAAAATGGGGAATATGCGACGCTTGTATTGCCTATCTGAGAAACAGAGGAAGAAAATCACCACAAATGCATTTGTTATGTCAGCATTTAAGTTTGATGATTGCTTCACCACATCGCACCACTCATCAAACATCGAAGCACGCACATTGATCCTGTAGGATCTGCAAAGCAGCTTGCTGTCACATGGTGATAGTAAACAGAGACTCTGATGTCACGTTCCAATCTGAACACACTGTGCCCTCTAATTTTTTGCTGGGACTGAAACTCGCGCACATGTTGCATTAATTTCTGAGGACGTGCTCAGAGGATGCGTCAAATGAACACTGGGAAAGCGTGGCAGCCATAATGCATATGTGTTCTGAGCGTGAAGTATAAACTGGCCCTTAGATGTCTCAAACCAATTTTAGCATGCTTAATATGATTTCCAGAGTTTTACAAAGAAAAGAATGTCAACAACGTTAACCCTGACAAACTCCCAAAAATCTCTCAAAATGTTATTTACAAAAGATTGAAGGACTGATGGTACATTGGCTAAACCATTGGCCATTATACAGTATTCATAATGTCCATTAGCAGTATTAAAGGCAGTATTTTATTCATCTCTTTTCTTTATGCAGATACAATTGGCAGTATTAAAGGCCGTTTTTCATTTTTCTGTTTCCCTTATGGAAATAAGATTATTTGCACTGTGTAAATCTAATTTTATGAAGACTGTTGACCTGATGGGGTAAAGACGAGATAAGAGGAAGAGGATAATTGTTTTTTTTACGGTAATTATGTTTAATTCTCAATAGTCAATACAAGGTCTAAATCCCCCGTATCTTTTTCAACAAAGCAAAACCCTGTCCCTATAGGTCAGTTTGATGCAGCAATAACCCATTAGCTCAATTCTCCTGAAAATTACTTTACATTGCATCTTAGTCAAGCATAAATACTCACTTTGGGTAAGGATACATCACGAGGCAGTTGTATGGCTCAGTCATAATATTTTGTGGGAGGGGAAGGTGTATTTGTGTATGCGGTATTACATACTACACTTGGTAATACCTTATTTAAACATTGTTCTTTACAAAAAGGGCTCCATTGGGTGATGTCTTTTAATTTCTTGTCAGTAGCAGTATTAAGTTTTTGTAGAAATGGTAAACTAAAAATAATCTGAGGAAATGAAGAACAAATAACACAAATGGTAGTTTTTTCTTCATGTAAAACCCCAACTCTACACAGCAAGTGAAATAACATGATTAAAAAATGATTTTTTTTCAGAATAGATTCTAGCCAAAATTAAACCACAAATTGTGAATCCTTGAGTTACGTGCTGACAGCACTAATTAACACGTCATGGTGCTGTGCTGCAGAATACATGTCACTGAAAACAAACAAACAATCATGATCAGTTTTCAGTTTAGTATTACCAAACCTCTGTAATTTATATATATATATATATATATATATATATATATATATAGTATTAAATGAAACTATGGCCATTTGCCAATAAAATATTGCTACTGAAAGTATTTGCTGCTAGTCCCACTAGTGCAGAAACATCTCTACATATCAGTGGATGTCAGAGAACACACAGGAAAGGTGTTCAGTCCCAGTACCTGAATGGAAGTAAAAGTCAGGTTCTTCTACCCCAGTATGCTGTAAGATTTTTTTTCATTCAAATTTACAGGTTAAAGCAGACGTATTTGAAAAGTTAACTGCCACTGGATATAATATTTTTCCTACCTTTACCCTTTCAGTGAATGCATTTTCATTCAAGTTAAAACAATACCATTGCAAAAATTACAACATTAAAGCAAAGTTAAAGCTATGGCTATGTCCATAATACAATCAGTTCCTGATATTAGGAGTGACAAATGCAGAAGGCCGATCAGTCAATCTTAATTATGTATATATTATCTCTTCTACTTGGCACAAATCAAGTAAAAAGGGTTTAATTTAATGTAAAAGTTGACTGCATGCAGAAAAGAAGAGATTACTATTTAAGACATAAGTGAGGGCACTAGAGTGCTGGAATTCAGCTACACCGAGGATGCTTTATGTCTTCATTAAACTAACTCTGTGTCCTTCTGCCGTCTCTTTTTTGTTTGGGTGTTTTTTTCTCTCTCTCATCTTTGTCTCAGCTAGTTTCAGACAGGCTATTTGGTTTTCTTCATCTTTCCACATTGTACAGAACCCACATGGCAGAAGATAAAGCTTAGCCATGTCATTAAATTTAAGACACAGGCGTAATGTACTGTTTTTTTTACTGTATTTACATATTTATTTCAACATTTTAACAGCAATGATTTGGCCCTTACATAATCATCAAGCATTCACTTTACAACATAATGAAAAATAAAAAATGTTCTGTCTACTTTTCTTCCATCTTCTTAACCACTTAATGACCTCTTGGGCTGACAAATGACTACTGAGAGATGGAGAGAGCATGTATACCTATGGTACCGCAAGTGTTTTCTAACATTATTTTCTGTTTTGGCATATCTATTGTGTTTTGGTGTTTTGGCCACAGCAGACTTCTGGTTTATGATCTTAGCCTCTTCAAAGACTAATTAATTTCTGGTCCATAGTCTCCTTTTTGCCTTTCTGCCTTGCCATTTTACACTTTGAAGAACAGTATGAACACTGATGTAGTATATGTGTGACACTGTTACCTGATATTTTCGTTAGGACAAAAAAAAATGATAAAAATATACTCAGGGAAGTAGAAATTTGGAAAATCATGGAATACTACTTCAAAAATTCTCCTTATTCCCAAAGCAGCTTGGAAAGTATTTTAAATTTAATAAGTATTGTTTTCACTTTTCATTGATTAGGTCAAGAAATAATATAGATTTATAGTGTCATCACTGTCACATGAAGAGAGTATAGTGGAATTCCTACTTCCATCCATCCATCCATTTTCCAACCCGCTATATTCTAACACAAGGTCACAGGGGTCTGCTGGCCAAGGCAGGAACCAATCCCGGGCAGGGTGAAAACCCACCGCAGGACACACACACACAATGCACAATTTAGGATCGCCAATGCACCTATCCTGCATGTCTTTGGACTGTGGGAGAAAACCCACACAGACATGGGGAGAACATACAAACATGTTCAAACAACAAAGACATGGGAAGTGAACCCGGGTCTCCTTACTCTGAGGCAGCAGCGCTACCACTGTGCCACCGTGCCGCCCAAATTTCTACTTGCCTGTTCTAATTAGCATGCAACATTGATTATGAACATGATTAGTGAATAATTGTTACTACTTTACACCAGAACTCATTAGCACATACACAGAATAATGAAATGTATATTGACCATATAAGGTATCATGGTAAAGTGCTTAGTGCTACTGTTTCATAACTTCTCACAAGTTCAAATTCCAGACCAATACTCCTTGAATTATAGCATATCTGACTTTTGTTTTAAGCACTCTAGATAAGACATACCATATGTGCCGATACTCACATTTACATCAGGTCTAACTACAGCTGCCAGCCTCAAAAAAATTAAATGATTTCTTAAAATTTTACAATAATCAAATCAATAATATGTCACAACTTAATTATTTTCGTGGTTAACTTCATTATTTTCCTGCGAGAGAGAGAGAGAGCACGAGCGAGCGTGTATATATTTACATACAGTTTGTATGGTCCGGAACGGATTAATTGTATTTACATACAATCCTATGGGGGAAATTACTTCGGGTCACAACCAAATCGGGTTGCAACCAGAGTTTTGGAATGAATTACGGTCGTGACCTGAGGTTCCACTGTACCTGTAAAACACACATCATTCCTTCATTTTCTATTTGCATTTGCTACTGAAGTCCAAGAACACTGTAACAGTTATTAAAGACAATAATTAAATAACATTTTCCACATTTAAAAAAATATCTACAGTATATTTCCTCTTCCATCATCCACATGCCATAACCATAAATAAACATCTTCTCCAGAGTAAAATCACAATTCCACCAGACCGTTCTTTTATGTTAAACTACCAACACTTGGACCTGCGGTCCTCCCAAAATTAAGGATCTATCTCTAACAGCTTGTGAGTACCAGCATGTTGTTGCACTGCATGTGCTTGATGCTTAGCAAATGCCAGAGCTGTCACACTTCTTCTTTCTATCACATAATCAGCTTCTGCAATTTGCTGCATGCTGAGTAGATGTTGCTTCTTTACTTTTTCTTTCTGCCATGTCACCTTCTCAATCATTTTCCCTATGTAGTTGACTGTAGGAATGATGCAAAACCCCATAACTTTGTGGACTGATTTTTTGCGTAATAAGTTCTTGCCCCAGTGGTTCACATGATAGTGAATATATAATATAATATAATATAACTATATATATATATATATATATATATATAGTACATCCGGAAAGTATTCACAGTGCCTCACTTTTTCCACATTTTGTTATGTTACAGCCTTATTCCAAAATGGATTAAATTCATTTTTTTTCCTCAGAATTCTACACACAACACCCCATAATGACAATGTGAAAAAAGTTTACTTGAGGTTTTTGCAAATTTATTTATTTTAAGTGAATACTTTCTGGATGCACTGTATATATGTATGTATGTATGTTGGCAAGTACTATATATGATGGCTATGATCTGCTTCTCGCAACTGTTACCTGGTAGGTAACCTCCCAAATATCAGATTGTGATCAGAGGTATGCATGTAATACTCCCATCTTCACCTTGTCAAGTAAGTGAACCAGCTGCTCTGGCACAACATCAGAGGCTTTGCCTCGGGCACTGATTTCTGAGGTTTAATACCCGCAAAGGGAAGCAAAAGTGAGTACACCTGATGAACCCCAATTAGGCTGAAACACATGTCGTGTACTCATTACAATATTTGGAAGGTACTATATACATATATACAGAGGCAGCCTTAGGTGTGTGCGGGGCCTAGGAATGACCAACCCCACGTGGGGCCGGTTACGTCAAATACTGTTTCTGGTATGTGTGGACTGTATAAACTTGCACGCAAATTTAATAAAAATACTGTTAACATACACCGGATTTTCTCATTACATTATTCAACTACATTTTTGCAAGATAACATGCAGACTTTATCAAAATATAATGATATAATTTATTAAAAAAGTACAATTCATAATTAATGACAATAACACAACAGTACGAAATGTGATGCTGTGTCATGTGGAAATTAGCAGGGCCTCTTCTAGAAAATTATCCAAATTGCAAGTGTATCAGAGTCTCATTATGAAGGATGTCAGTCATAACTCACGTTGATGTGATATCAGCCAGTTATCATTAGTGATACATGCTTTTGTGCATTAATATTCAGATTATGGAATGTTTTCAAAGACGTACATGTATGGAATTTGACTTTGAAGGGGGATTTTAAAAGGGTTTCTCTTAAAGCATCTCAAATACAATACAGTTTATACTGGAGAACTGCAGTGGGTTGGCACCCTGCCCAGGACTGGTTCCTGCCTTGTGCCCTGTGTTGGCTGGGATTGGCTCCAGCAGACCCCCGTGACCCTGTGTTCGGATTCAGCGGGTTGGAAAATGGCTGGATGGATATACTGGAGAATATAATTTGACAAATCTGCTTGAATGAATGGGACACGTGTACCTCAAAAGCGGGGTTCCCATAGCTGCAGGGCCTCCATAGCCGCGGGGCCTGGGGCAGTTGCCCCACTTGCAACCCCTAAATGCCGCTCTTGCATATATAACTATATATAGTATATATACTGTTCATCCTATACTGTACACTCCAGTTTTCTGCCATCTCTTGGATTTTATGCACCGAAGTTCTTAATACTGCCACTTTTTCAAATTTGTATGCAGTTCTTAATACTGTCCTCAATGTTACGCTGTACGCACCACTCTGGTTTTGTGTATGTCAACTCTTAATGCTAATTCTCCACTGACTTTATTGGTGACACCTTTTTAATGCTATCTGTACGCTGCACCACCTTCATATTTTGTTTGCAACCCCTCTCAGCATTTACACTGATTATACAGTATCTTGTGATTGCTACCTCTTCTTAATTTTTCTTGCTTGCACTTTGGAGTAGCTGTACTTTTGCTAATTTCTGGTGTGGATGTAATCAAAAACATGATGTCTCATTAAGCTATGCCTTTTTCTCCCTCTTCCTCTTTTTGTTCTTCTTTAATTTTTTCTTATCTTTAGCACCATTTGCTGTTATCTGGATTGACTCTTCCCAGCAATAAGGCACTCATACTGTGTGTGATTTTGTTTCTATTCAATGAAACGTCTGATCAAATAGGTATATAATAATGGTTTGATTCAGTGCATTCTTATATACTTTTTTTCAGTAACGAAGATTAAGAGTACTTTCATTGGTTTATAAACATAACCAAAAAATGCATAAGCAAATACATTTACAGCACCTACATATGCACACATATACAGTAAATATCAACAAAACTTTGTTTTGACTGTGTCTAGAGGTAGAATGAAAAAAAACATAATAACTTGTACTCTGAAATATCTTAATTTAAAAGATATATAATTACATTGTGAACCTCCGCACTATTAAGTAATAAATGAATGTAATATTTGAGAGAGTGTGACAGACCTTTTACATGTCAGTTTCCAGGTCTCTCTGCTTAATAAAATTACACTAATATATACAAATTATAAGTACTACTTTATAACACTTCTTAGTTAGGCTGGATAAAAATATGATATAATTAATATGATATAAATGCACCTAGTTTTTTAATGATTTCATTTTTTATCATTAAAATTATTCCATCTCTTCAACCAATATTTCAGAATTTGGGAACAACATAAAACCATCTTGTTAATGAGATTCACTAAGCAAACGGAAATGAGACTTAGTAATTACTATAATGTCATTTAGCCATAACAGCTTTATGTCCTAGCAAGTAAATGCTTAGTAAATAACATTTGAAATTACTATGATGTACAGGGAGTCTTTTTATAGTCTTTACATGCATCAGATTGCTAACACTAATCCTGATGGAGAGAGTCTGACTTTAATTTTAGGTCTAATTATCATCTCAATAGGCTGGCTGCAATTTTTATGTGTAGTTAAGTTGAATGTTATTTGATTCTTAATTTTTGAGATGTCATCACACAGAGATTATTGCTAGCAACCAGTGAAAAACTCTATGTGAGAAAAATCTAGAATGCAATTTTATGTTACAGGGCTGCAGCTCGAATGGTGTTCTAATCAGTCATCCAAGCAATATTTTTGAAATGTTTTGGAGTAAAGATCAATGGAAGTGCACAGTGGAGGTGCAGATTTAGCCGCTGGAAACAGCCCTATAGCATTAGCAATTGCTTGTTTCTCCTTTGAACACAGAAGCTTGCACAGTGGTTAGCCTGACAGCTCCAAAGGGCTTAGATCCAAATGCTGGCTCTTGACTTTTCTTCAGATATTCCAGTTTTCTTTCCACATCCTACAGATGTGCATATCAGATTCATTATTGGCTGTACAATGTTATTACATAATTTAGTATCTGACATTGGGAAACGCTGGAATTTCACCCTGAGAACATCCTTTCCTTGCACATAATGCTGCCACGATAGGGTACAACCCGACATCATCCTGCTTTTTTCCATGTATAAATAAGTTTAAAGAATGCATAAATGGAAGATTTTATTGTCATAAGACTGTGAATGATAGTGTGTGAAGAGCCAGTAAAGGGTGAATTGGACATTTTCAGTTTGAGTGAAAAAAGTCAAATGTATTTAGTAGAAACTGACATATGTTAGCCTGAATTAATTCAATTTTTAAGGCTATACATTAGCTTTTTCAGATTGTGGTTAAAGTTGAAACACAGCATGAACATACTGTTTGTTACTGAATGAAAGTCTTTATGAAAGCAGATATATTTTGCATCAACATCTGTCTAATATTGTCATAAACTGGTGCAGCCTGCTTTGATATGAAAGGCAAGCTGTTTCTTTTATTTAAAAACTAAACCCATTTGTAGTAATCATGAAGTGCTTTGAGAGGCTAGTCTTGGGACACCTGAAAGCTGGACTTCCCAAATCACACAGACCTCTCCAGTTTGTGTATCGCTCGCGTCTTTCCACTGAGGATGCCATATCATCTACTCTTCACCTGGCCCTGTCCCATCTGGATAAAAGAGTCACTTATCCTAGAATGCTGTTCACCAGACATCAGTTCAGCATTCAACACTACCAATCCTCAGACACTCATAGAGAATCTTAGTCTGCTAGGCTGAAACACTTACATATACAACTGGATCCTGCCTTCCTGACAGAGAGATCCAAGAAAGTCTGCTTTGGAAAAACCGTCTCCAGCACCATCACTCTGAGTACTGGCACCCTTTAGACCAGCATACTCACAACTGTGCAGCAGCAAACAGCTCTAACACCATCATTTACTTTGCTGACAAGATAATGGTGGTGAGTCTCATCAGCAATGGGGATGAGTCAGCATAGAGAATGGAGATACAACAATTGGCAGATTGGACATGACGAAAGAGATTATTGTTGACTTCTGGAAGGCCCATGCTGTCCACACCCTGCTGCCCATTGAGGGCTCTGCAGTGCAATTGGTCAAGCTAACCAAATTCACCTGGCAGCTGACCTTACTTGGTCAATTAATACCACTCCCACAGTCCCTTCGTCTGCTGAGGAAGGCAAGTCTGCCTTCCCCCATTCACACCACATTCAACAGTGGCACGATCAGGAGCATTCTGACCAGCTGCATTACTGTCTGGTTTGAGAACTGCAGCGTCTCTGAATCTAAGGTCCTACAACAGATAATTAATTCACTCAGCAGAAGAGATCATCTGGAACTCTACCCTCTATTAAAGACATCTTTATTAAGCATTACATCCACAAAGCCTACAGAATTGTGAAGGACCACAAACACTCCTCCTAAAGTATCTAATCCCACTTCCATTCAGCAAAAGGTACTGTGGAATCCACACAAATTCTGGCTGTCCAGAATCTGAACTCTGTTCAGAGCAGATCTGCTCTTAGTAGTTGTTGTGATGTGAGGTTTTACATATACTGTAATTTGATAAATATTTTGTATGTCTTTATTTATAATTTAGGGATAGCAATGTAATTTAGTGTTAGCTGAGCTGAGCATGCCACAAAATGGAAGGGGGCTGGAAGGATTAAAAGCAGGAAAACAGAGATCAGGTATAAAGAAGACAGCTGCTGTTGTAAGAGGTTTACTATCTTGTATTATTGGAAATAAGGCAGATCAGTATGAGGAAGAAAATAGCAAAGTGAATGAAAGTGAAAATGGAATGTTGTGTGAAAGTTTTGAACGATGTAACAGTTGGCGTGAAAATTGTGAAGTACTAGCATGTAGAACACCCACTGCTGAAGTGGAAAGCACAGAAAGCTGGGGAAACAAGGAGAGAAAACCACCTATGGTGAAAGTTAGGGCAATAGTAATGGGATCTTACTGGAACCCTAAAACATGGGTGGGTGACTTACCTGAGACAGATGGGTGCTCAGAAAAAGAGTGGGAATGTGAATGTGAGGAAAAGGAGAGAGATGAAAGGAAGGGAAAACAGCAAGGATGTTTTCTTCCATTATTATTTTCCACTGCACCACAATTTCGAGGTGATTCTGAGGTCTGTCCAGTAGTTAAAGAACATGCTACACCGATAGATATTTCACCACTGTTAAAAAAGGTAACCAGTGCTGCATTGAAATTTGATTTAGGACAAAGAAATCAGATAGAAGGCAGAGAAGCTGGTGAGTGTGAATGGCAATTGTTCACTAGAGGGATGAAATGGATAATGGCTTAAAGATACTGAGTAAAGAAAGTGTGGAATTTAAACAAGGAACAGTGGAAATTAAGGGAATTCAAGTGTTTGTGTGTGAAAGGTCTAAAAGTGCTAGTGCAAGAATGACTGAGTTGGAAAAAAAGTGCACCAGTTTAGGAGTTGGTTTGAATGAAACAGGACAAGCCAAAGAACAAAGGATGGGGGATGGTGCAGCAGGAAGGTTTATAAGCTCAGCCAGCAAGCCAGGAATGCACAGGGGTGTGAGGGTCCTAACAGCTGTGCTGCGGTCAGCAGTAATTAAAAAGCACACACACTTAGGTTCAGTAATTCGAAACCTGACTGACCAGTTGTTTAAAAGGACAGCCTATGAATCTCCCTGCAATAAAATGGAGAAAAGTGAGCTGGTCTTGGGTAAAGAACAGAGGTCAGTTTTAAGAGAGATGCTGGATTTAGAACTGGGATTCTGGAGAGGTTTTAGCCCACACTTTCAAGTAGTAGTTACCATAAAATAAAAAAGGACACTGGCAAATAAAAAAAATAGAAGGGTAGCGCAGGAAGACAGGAAAGGGAAAATAGTTATTTCTGTTACCATTTTCTGGCCTTTTGCAATAGTGCAACTTCTATTGTAAGGTTTTACGGACTTTGGGTTTGTGCAGGTAATAAATAGTGAAGGCAATTAGCAGAGTAAAATCCATGCAGGAGATTGGGTTACCATTAGCACACTGGAGCAGAGTGGCAGTGTGGCCAAGCTGTTCCAATGAATGCCTGGAAGCAAAGTTTGAGTGTTAGCACCAGGTTTAACAACCAAAAAGTTGAGATGGACAGAAACTGATTTGTCACCTTCCATTTTGCAGACTTGCCTACATAGCGGAATGAAAAAAAGAAACAGGAAAAGACAATAAGCAAAGACTAAAGACAAAGACATGAAGAAGGACCGAACAGACAGCAAGAAAAAGACACTTACTGGGGTTCAAGTGAGTAACAAGTCCACAAGTCATGCAATGATAAGGCTAGTCAGAATAGATATAGTTTAAAAGGAAAGGTTTGTTCATTACTGCAGCAAATTTATATTCCAAGGGGTGGAAACTGAACAAACCAGTTAGGAATGCCAAAATAAGGGGATTAATTTTGGGTTCATACAGTACACATTCTGGGTATTAATTAATTAAGTGGGATAATTAATATAATTAATACTATTATTAAGGAAAATGTATACTAAGAAAATTGGTGAACTTTTCAAGAAAGCAGGTGCAGCTGGTACATTTGCAAGTCATATGGACTCCGACGTTTAGGTATAGTCTAATTGAGAAAATACGGAAGCCCTGCTGAGGTTGTCAGCTGTGGTACAAGCAGAGGACCAGTGGGCCAATTCTGAACCAAGGTGTTTAGCACAAAGAGTACGCATATGGTGAGCAAACAACTCTAGGGGTGGCCTACAGGGGGAATGATGAGAGTTGCATACCTTTGATGTCTCATGGTGGTGATGCCAGCCTATACTGGTAAAGGCTGATGGCAGTCAAGAGTTGCACCATGGGTAGGAAAGCACAAGAGGCAACTAAATCAACCCCAAATATGTGAAGAGGGGCCACAAAGGTTGGTTTGTGAACAGTTTATGCAGTGGCACATGTGCTCTCACTTGGTTGTACTGGCACCTGTGGCATGTTACCTTTCAAATATTGATATTAATTGTACAGCTTCACATGCTTAAACAGATAGTTTGGGACAAGGGTCTAATTAGCAGTTAGACACAAAACCAGTAAAGAACAAAGGTCAGTTTTAGGAATTCACAATAGACTTAAATTGCAGTACGGTTAGTTTAGTTGAAGGTGTGGACTTGTCTCATTTTGAACCACCAGGTCTGATATGAAGACTGCAGAAAGCTAAATAAACAGCTGAAGCAAGCCAGAGCAGGTACAAGTCATCAGAAGCGCATCCAAGTTCTTCAGATTGTCTTTGAAATAAACAAGATATGTAATGGACAAATGGTCACGGACAACTTTTAACACTGGGACAGCAAATACTGCAAATCAATGCACAAGTTATGCATCAGACTCATTAAACAATTAAGACTGTTTATAAAAACATTATACAAAACATTCATCGGGGTGGAGTGTTGTGATGTGAGATTTTACATATACTGTAACTTGATGAATATTTTGTATGTCTTTATTTATAATTTAGACATAGCAATGTAATTTAGTGTTTACCCCCCCCCCCCCCCCCCCCCCCCTTAGGAATGGGTCTGTTTGAATTTTATGACAGGATTTGGGGGATGTGTTTTAAACCAGTTTGCCGAGTGTTTCTTTGCTAAAGTCATTTCTACCCCCGCAAATAGGCTAAGGTGTACTTTAACATATGGTTTGGGGGCAGGTGTTAAGATGTTCTATTCCCCCACTGGTCTGAGGTATGGCTGTTTGGAATTGGCTTGTCTCAGAGGCCTTTAAGTACCATGATGTCCTATTGGCTGTAGGGGTTGGACAGAACATCTATAAATGTATGCGTTTAACCTCACAATCTCTCTCTTGCTAATCTGTGATGAAGTAGAAGTATCTCTCTCTTACTAACCAACATCTGAAAGAAGCATCTCTCTTGCTAGCCTGTGATGATGAAGACAACATAATGAAGAGCACAGCTCAACAGCCATTTTGATCAGACATGTGGCTGAAAGCTGAGCACCAATGATGCTTTAACTAGAGACATTTAAGTAACCACAAGTCTGTGTGCCGCCTGAACTACATATCACCATTTAATGAGGTTGTATGGTTGCCAATATTCAAATATACTTTGCATTTTGTTATTATTTATGAATATTATCAATAATACATTGTTTAAACTGTAACTTCACTTCTGCTTGTCTTTTTACTACATCTAATTGCCTAAGGTTATAGATATAGAAGGGAAGGTGGGGATAAGTTATATACAATAATACCTTATAAACAGTGGTAAGTCTGTGAGATTAGGCATTCTGACAAAGGCTACATATTAATAATATAATACAATAGGGGAAAGTAGAGCAATATATTACTCTACCAAGACAAAACAGTAGTTTACTTATAGGCAGCATATTTGTTACATTTGTGTTTTTATTATCAGCTGTTGTTTTTATTTATTTATTTATGTATGCATTTATTTATTTATTTATTCAAATTTGTTCATTTAGCTAGTATTTATTTATTTATAGTAATGTATGCTATAGTTCTTTGCTTGTCTTGCACTTGCACTTGTCCTGTTTATGTATATTTGCACTGTAGTCCCATTATTTTTTGCAACTTTGTGCTTTAATACTCTGAATGGATAGTATGACAATAAAAACAATTGACTTGAATATT
The DNA here is from genome assembly GCF_900747795.2 of Erpetoichthys calabaricus. Classification (NCBI taxonomy): domain Eukaryota; kingdom Metazoa; phylum Chordata; class Cladistia; order Polypteriformes; family Polypteridae; genus Erpetoichthys; species Erpetoichthys calabaricus. Next base: position 274,514,181 of record NC_041394.2, on the reverse strand, counting down.
ATTTGTCCTACTATCCACCTTTCCATCTGCTTAAACAAGTCCCGGGTCAAGAGAACCGATGCCATTCAGGCCACACTGGGTGTAAATCAGGAAGCAAAACCCAAGAGCTGCCAGTTTACTAATGGTTTTGTTTATGTACAGTAAAAGATCAGCTGACATTTTAAATGACAACTGTATTAATAAGAAATCTGCTGACATCTGCCTCTGGAGTCTCTTGGGATAGTTCAATGTTTTCTAAATAAGAAATCTGTGTGTGCACCAGAGTTTATTCATAATGTCTGTTACCTGACAGCAATGTTTTATACACACTATGATGCTAAACTGTTATCCTAATCGAAACATTCACTTTTTAAATTAAAGATTACATTTCAAATCTGCTCAGCAATAATAACTTCCATGAGTATTAAACATGCTTACATGTTGCTATTTTACATTATAGTTCCTTCTTAAGTGATTTTTTTCTCAAATTGGAAGAGATAAGTAACCTCCCAGATGACTTGAATATTGTACTTATCAATCCTGTTTACATAAAATTGTACTTGTTCAACAGTGGCTTTATGTAAGGTAATTAAAAATTAGCAATGGTAGATACAGAGGTGCAATCAGCACAAAAATTAACTAAAGTGATTTTAGGATGGGCCACTTCCATCAGATAATTCTGTTCAGCTGTTTGACTAAGACACAGTTCTGTACTTTTATGAAGCGTTTCCTAATATTCCACAAGTAAGTCTGTTACGTTATCTTGAATCCATCAGCATTAGCAGTAATAGCCATACATAAATGAAGAGTTGGTTTAAGGGGAAAAATAAACCTGTCATATTTAGAGAGTTAATTTCAAGTTGGAGATAACTTCACAGTAGAGTTCCCACAGGGAATCAATTTTGGGTTCTCTGCATTTGATGATATCTTGAAACTGCTTGGGGTTCTGTGGGGAATTAAATGAAAATTAATCAAGATTGCCAAAAGGCACTAATCTTCTGAGAGCTGCCAATCGCTATTTGGCCTTGATCCGTCAAAACTCGGCAATGTATGTGCCGGCTTGCTTAAAACAGAAATGAGACTTAATATCAGTAAATGTAGAGAAATGGCAGTTTTTTTCTTCAAAAAAGAAAATGTTTTTGGACAAAAGACAATAGTGTAATCTTAACATTAGAATTGGAAAGAAATACAGTATTATTGGCATACAGATAAGTTCAGTAAAATGCAAAAAAAAAAAAATTACCTGGCTAGAATGTAAAAAACAGAAAGTGAATCTGATGCTTTATAATTTTCTGGCTGGTAAACAGTAAATCCTAGATTTAGTCATGGACACCTTATTATAACAATAATGCAGCCACTCTACAAAAACAAGGACACCTTGACTTATTTGTAAACATAAGGGAAAAAATTCAAAGTGCAGTAGAGGAAGCTAAATTACATGGAACATATAAGAGGCAGACAAAAGAGGACTGAGGCAGTTTGAGCTGCAGTTTTCAAGAGGATTCTTCAGTGGAGTTCTAGCAAAGTAACTACTCTTTTAGAGGCAAATACTTAAAGGAACACCCTTTAATCTTTTGCTGTGCCCAATGTTAAAGACTACTAAATAATTTGTGATTGGTGAATATATATTTTATTCGACATATACAGGCTCAAACTACATAAAGGAATTTATAATAAATATATAATAAGAATAAAATGCTTAACCTTAAATTTATAAAATATGAAAACTGATATCAAACTAAACAATTTGTATATGAGAATTCAGTTTCATTGGTTAATTATATACAAAGTTATACTAATTGTAAATTTTCTACGGTGTACTGAAATCCAGGATTAAGCAGATAATTAATCTTGAAGATAACGGCTCCAACATCAATAAAAACAGGGGGAAATAAACAGTACATTGAAATTCATCTTCCAAAAGAAAACAGGGCCATATACTGACAAGAAACTAACATAACACGCAATATATTAAATAACCCCTACTCCAAATAACACATATTTAAAGTAAGCTGCCTTATCAAATGTTTTTGGGTTTGTTGAAGCGTATTCTGAGTAATTGTGATAGTTTCTCACAACACTGTTCAATTTTAAAGAGGTCACTCTCATAAAATTTTTGTGGCATAAATGGCTTTGAATTACTGCATTTTCAGATTGCTGTTAAAATGTTCAGTAGGATGACAGAAAACATCTTATTGCACAAGTCAAACATTTTGAAAGAATCTCAATTTTAACTTTCATGTGGCTTTTTACTTTCATAATGTGATATTCTAAATTATGGTATATCTCAGACTGCCATCTGTAATGCAGGGGTGGAAGTAAATACTCATGTTACTGTAATTAAGTAGTTTTTTCCAGTACTTGTGCTTTTATGAGTATATTTTTAAGTCTGTAATTTTACTTGTACTTAATTACAAATTAAAGTAAGTAATCTACTTCACTACTTTAAAAATCACAATTCGTTCCTGAGTACGCCAACAATTTGAATTAATATTCAAACTATTGACTGGCATTTCAGTAGCCAATAAGCCGATCCAATGGCAAATGGACCAATAAACCCTGATATTTGGATTGAACAAAATCACCCGGCTCCGCTGCAGCAGGTTTTGATCATAATCACACAATGAAGGAGCTCAGAGTAATTTAAGGACAGAAGGTTTGGAGAAACAAACTTCATGGAGAACAGCAGCATTCAAAACAGTGAAAATGACCAAGAAATACATGTTGTGACATCAGGTTGTTGTCAACGGAAGACCACAGCCACACCAAACAAGCGCTCAGGAAGTACCAGATGTGATGTTGGCAGCTGCAAGCAAACGTGTCCCTCAATCAACTGTTGACAAGCTTATCACCAATTAATTACCACATTGCAACCTCAAGCCAAAGTCGTCTCCAGGTCCATTGTTCGTACCAGAATCTGTGACGCTGCTGATGACATGAAGACAACTATAATTGCAGAATTGAGTAAAGCCAAATTTGTTGCAGCCACCACTGATTGTTGGTCAGCTCATCAGAAAAGTTATCTTGGTGTCACTTGTCACTGGATAGAGGAAGAGTCCTTGGAAAGAAGATCTGCAGTACTAGCATGCAAATGATTGAGAGGGTCTCACACATTTGACATGATTGTTAGTTCTCTTGATGATGTCAACTGCCAATACAAGATTAGAGACAAAGTTGTAAGGAAGACAACTAATAGTGGATCCAACTTTATCAAAGCTTTCCATGTATTTGGGGCACAGAATGACGCAGAGGTAGATGAGGATGAAACAGACTTGGATGTTCTTGATGTAAGTGACCATATTGAATATCATGATACAAGTGCAATCCTTGATGGAAGACTCTGGTATGGAATATCAACAACCCCCACATCAACAATGTGCATGTCACCTGTTAAATCTTGCAGAGTGCATGAATGACACCTACAAAAGGCTTTTCCGTGCAACCTTTGCAAAATGATAGGGCATTTGGAACAAAACTGGACAATCTCATTTAGCTAGTGAAGTGGTAGAGGACAAGCGTGGGCTACAGATCATTCATCCCAGTGCAACAAAGTGGAATTCAACCTATCTTGCCATTGAAAGAATAATACACATCATTGACAAGAAGTGGGAAGATGCCATGAAGAGTGTATGTGAAGAATTCAAGGTGAAAATGTGAGTAATATATAAATACCATGTATGCAGTCTTTCCCTATTAAAGTCATGATTGGCTTACTTGTTTATGTTATACGTGTTTTATCTTCCAGGTTGAGTCCTGCTGAAGTTGCATTCCTCTGAGAGTATTGTATCACCATGAAGCCGCTGGTAAAAGCTTCAAACATTCTCCAGTCCAGTGCTTTCATGGGATGGCTGCTGCCAGTAATCCACCAACTTCTATCTCAACTGAACAGGTTGGAGACATCAAACAAGACCTGCATGCCACTCCTCAAAGCCCTGCAAAATGGCCTGCAGTAGCATTTTGGACAGATGATGGAGGATCCAGACTTGGCAGCTGCTGCAGTCCTTTTACCCAAGTTCAAGACCTCCTGGACTGACAGAGCAGATGTCATAGAGGCTGGTAATTTCAAATTTATATATGGCTGCACACTGGTATATCTGTGTATATGTTGTTATATCTCAGTCATGACAAGCCTAAAAGGTTGTTACTAAGTTCCTCAAAATATTAAAGTATGATTTGTTGTGATTTAGCTAATTTAACTGTGGATATTTAAAAATATTCACAGAAATTAAAGTAATTGTGTTCCAATTACAGCCTTGACATACTTCTTGAAACCACGGAGCATGAGAGTGAGCATTAGCAAAGAGAGTCATCTGATGACGATGATTTCTTCTCCAGAATGTTACAAAGTCCCGTTGAGCTTGATGGTTACCTAGCGTTTGCCTCAGACAGCATGGAGCTGCTTCAATCCTTCCCAGTCATCAAGAAGCTGTTTGTTAAGCTATACACAGCCCTTCCAGCATCAGCTTTTTAGCTGTACTAGTCTACTTTTCACATCCAAACGAAGACAGACAAATGGACAGCCACGGTAGCGTATTATGTAAGAAGATTATTTGCCATTTCACTTCTGTAAAAACTGTATGTATCATAGAGCAATACATATATATTTACATAGATTTTTACAAAATTAGTATAACATTTTGTGCTACTGTCATTGTCTATCTTAGTACTTTAGAGACTTGTGCATTTGTTTGTTCATTATCTATATTATTTCCCCTTTGCTAATGCACAGACTTTTGGAGTTTTGCAGCTAAGTACTTGTATTTCATTACACATTGTCACTTTGTACGTGACAAATAAAAGTAAAAAAAAAGTGCAAGCAGCAATGACTTTAAACTGTCTTCCTTTAAGGTTAGACCCAGAAGAATTATTAACATTGTTATTGAAATTGATATGTTTTTGAATATTTCACCATTAATAGGGCAAAATAAAATGCTATTCACAGTCACTAACCTTTTCTGTAGTATCACTGTGTCAAAAGGGAAACATAAACTCAAAGCAGGAACAAAACATATTCAAAGCCAGTAACCTACTTCTGAAAGAACATTAGTTTCTTTATTTAGATCTATGGATGTTAAGGTCATCACTTAATGCGGCCTAAATTTGGATGTTTTGCAGTGTGCTCTGCCTTAATTTATAATGTGATTTTGCAGACATTACAGACCATACAGCAATCACAGGATACAGACACCCAGGTTATACTTTACTATTTCAAAATACAAGATGTTAGCATCATTAATAAATGTCAAATGGAGCATACCTTCACAAAAACAATACTAAAGTGCTCCTGACATACTGTCGCTTTTATGATGCAGAGTGTGTTTTCCTCGCCCTCTCAGCAGGTAAGAGTGTCTCAGAATGATTCAGCTATCAGCAGTCTTAACTCGTAATACAGACCCTAATACTTCCATGATGGTACCCATTGTGGCCCAAAAGCATACTTTCTCGTATACATACCTACACCTGTTCTGTCTTATTGTCTCTCTCGAATCTTTATATAATCTTCTCAGTAAATCAGACATGAAAAAATGTGAAACTGATATGTAAGTACAAAAATGTAAGCACATTTTGAATCTATTACTCAGCAACAATTCTAAATTCCTACATCTGCTTAGAGCTGAGCATATAACCAGATTACCAGCATCCCTTTCCCAGACCTACAGAATGACAGATCTGGAGGCCATCGTGACTTCAGTTCTCTTAAAGTTCACCCTGCAGTTCCACATGACTGAGCCTTGCACCTAATCTTTTTTTACCCTTCATTGAAACTCTTAGGCTGATCAGCATTCCCCAATTGAACCACTTAGACCAGGCAAAACGTAACATTCTACGGTTAGAAACAGTTTTTCTCTTATTTATATAAGCACACAACAAAATGCAATATGAAATACAATATGGTAACTTTTTTCCTATCTAATATATACCCTCCATAAGTGGTATGGATAGTTGAGATAGCTAGAGGATTATTGTCAGTTGGATGGAGAAAATGATCAAGAGATGATTGCATAAGAGGAGGAACAGAATCAGAGTCAGAGGTGGGCCAAGTTAGAAAAAAAGAGTCAAAAGAGGATCAATGTGTCAGTAATTAAAAGGGCAAAGCAAACAAAGTCATGCATGAAGAAAGGTCAAAACCAAAATAACCTTACACTAGGCCTACTTAAAACACTAATGATCGCTAATAAGGTATTTGTTTTCTGAAAGGAATATCCCCTGAGGAATGGCAACACACTGGTACGTGAGCTACTTCATGGCTGGCCATGACTGTAGTTGCAGTGCCAACAAATGACATTGAGGAAAACAAATAAATAAATGTAAACATAAAATAAAATCAGATCCATAGAAAACATAATGCAAATGAAATCCACAAACACTTTCTGCCTCAGCAAGTCACTATCTGCATGACAAGCATGAACTTAACCAAAATGCCTTAAAAAAGGAAAACAAAAACAGGACAGTTGAAGCATAAACAACCAAGAAAATAGGTCTTACAATCTTCGAGAGACAAATCTTTATATGTTTTTATCTTTTTCCTCCAGACTTTTTGTTTTTTTTTGTTTTTGTTTTGTACATATCATTAGTTGTGTGTTTTCTTATTTATATTTTTGAGGTTTGTTTTTTGTTTCATTCGTGTTTTTATATTTTGAAATTTACTATCCTTTTTTTGTTGTACTCATTCATTTGTTTAGTAAATTAATAACTATATAATTAATAGTTTTGCTGTTGCCAGAGTTTTTCCATGTTTTTTTCTCCTCACATGTGGCAATTTTATAGTGATGAAACTGTTCCAAAGAAAATTCTGTGCTATCATCAAAACTATTTTATCTGGAAAGCCATGTATTTCAAACAGCTAACTCGATACTTAAATGAAATTAAGTGATGGAATAGGTGAAAAAGGGCCAACCTGTAATCATTTTGAAAAGGAATCAACAGCAAACCTATAGCTCTGCTGTGTGCTTTGACATGATTAAAAACTAGATACCCATCATTTGTAGTTTCTTGTCCATTTTAGGCCACCTCACATAGTTTGTGGACAACATGTCCTTCATGTAAAATTGGGAGTACCACCAATTGCACTACTGTGAACAGCCTGCTAAGGAGCCTAAACAAATTAAATCTGTGATGGCTCGGATCAGGAAAGAAAGAAGTATTTCATTAAAGGGAGAAGGCCAACTTGTAATCTTGGACATAGTGGGGTTTTGAAACCAGAAAATCAAACACAGAAGCAAACAGAGTCAAAGGATAAAATTTGTTCAAAAAATGGGAAAGGAATCGGGAGTCTCTAGCCAGTCCTAATTTCAAATAAACAAGAGCACCTTCACAGTAATTTAAAGGAATTCAAAGACTAGCATATACAGGCTACATGACCTTATCCGAAACATTCACCATATGACAGCACATTCTGCAATGACACCAGTCATTTGGTAGCAACCACCCATGCAATTGGTAAGCAATATGGCTGAGGATGGGAAATCATAGGTGAACGGAAGAATCTCAAATTGAAATCACATCCCAAAATTGCCATATGATGACGTTACCCAACGATGACCTAAATAGGATGATGTTTACTAAATGCCAAGAAAAAAAATTTAACTCAAAAATAATATGTGGGAGGTTTACAATAAACAAACATGAAAAAAACTTTTCCTCTAAAAATGTAAATAATATATCAAAAGACAGGAAAGCAGTTCAGTGAACAGGCCTACACAGAGTATAGGTGATGCCATATGCCTACAAAGAGGGTTTGGAAGAACATCAGACTGAAGAGTTTAAATAAGTAAAGTACTTAATGCATCATCATTGCTGATTTCATTTCCTGAGCTTTATTGAAAATCATAATCATACATATTTAAAAGGAATAATTATCTGTGTATTGAAATGATTTTGGAGTAACCCTGTGTGCTTTAAATAACACCATGGTCCATGATGTTGACAGTAAAACTTCTTCCACTCATGGAATTTTTGACCACACTGTAAAAGTCAGTTCTTCTGTATCAATCTGTGAATAATTTCTTTAACTGGTAGTCATAGTCCTTTGAGTATAGTTCAATTAATACGAACTATATAACAACTCTCTACAGTGTGACTTGGAACAGTTCTTATTGTGTAAGAGAAGCATCACAAGTCACATTAAGTAATTTCAAAAAGTCAAGATAAACAAGTATACTATCTAAAAATAGTAAATTTACTTTCATCATTCTAAGGTCTCCTATGGATGTTTGACCTTTCCAGGAGGTACTTTTATCCTACAGCCTTTTCAGTAGCTTTTAGTATTAAAACATAACCTGTAACAAATGAATAGGTTCGGGAATGTTTATGTTTAAGTTTTGCAGCTTTGTGAATGGCTTTTACCAGTTAGTAACTGAATGAATTCCTTCTGCCCCAAACATGAATTCTGGGTATTCTTCAATTAGTAAAGCAACCCCATATCTTTTTTTTTTTTTTAATTTTATTGATTTTATTGTAATCATTTCATACAAATAGATCAATTTTTACAAAAAATAGGATAGAAAACAAATCAACCCCCACCCCTGAGAAAGAGAGCATGGCCAACGGAGTAAAACTTAAAGCTTGTAAAAATACATAAATTGATGAGTTTAATAGATGGATAAAGATAAATGGAGAAGAAAAAGAAATGGGAATAGAGTTACTGCCTCAGTGCTTTAAGAGCTTATTCTAAAATATTATTGATTAGATCCTGCCAGGTTTTTAGATCCTCTAAGTGTGAATTAGATTTTTTCCAATTTCAAATAATATAAAACATCAGTTACCCACTCACTTAAAAGAGGAGAATTAGGATTCTTCCAGTTTAGAAAAATAAGTCTACATGCCAATAGTGTAGTGAAGGCAATCACAGTTTGTCCTTCCCCACTTTAAGCCCATCTGGAAGAACACCAAACACAGCTGTTAGTGGGTTAGGAGGGATTGTGACACCAAGGCTGTCTGAAAGGCACTTAAAAATTTTTGTCCAGAATGATGTTAATTTGGTGCAGGCCCAAAACATGTGACCCAGTGAGGCTGGGACTTGATTGCAGCATTCGCAGGTTGGATCTTGCCCTGGAAACATTTTGGACAATTTCAAGCGAGACAGATGTGCTCGATATATAATTTTGAGTTGAATAATTGTACGCTTTGCGCATATGGAGCTCGAGTTAATTCTCTTCATTGCTCCCTTCCACTCCTTTTCTGATATGTTGAGTGAGAGATCCTTTTCCCATTGTCCTCTTGGATCTTTGAAAGGGAGGGACTGCAAAATAATTTTATATATTGCAGAAATGCTGTCCGAGTCCACGAAACTGAGCAATATTTTTTCCAGTATAGAGGAGGGTTCGAGATGAGGAAAATCGTGCAGGTTCTGTTTAACAAAGTTTCTAATTTGAAGATAGTGAAAGAAATGTGTTGCTGGAAAGTTAAATTTGGAATGTAATTATTCATAGGATGTAAAGATGTTGTCTATATAAAGATCTCTAAGCAATTTAATCCCAAATGTTTTCCACATATTAAAAACTGCATATGTTTGCGATGGTTGAAAAAGGTGGTTCTCATGCAGAGGTGCCACAGATAAAAGGTTCTCCATCTTAAAATGCTTTCTACATTGGTTCCATATTCTGTGTGAGTGAAGCACAATTTAGTTATTAGTATATTGGCGATAACTTGCATTTATTGAGGCACAAAGCAAGGAATATAAAGAAGTACTGCAGGATTTTATTTCTATTGCGGACCAAGCCTGTGTATGTTCATCTATTTGTGTCCAGGTTTTTATAGCTTGTATGTTTGCTGCCCAGTAATAAAACTGAAAGTTTGATACAGCCATGCCACCTTCTGCCTTAGGTCTTTGTAGGGTCGCTCTTTGGCTACGTGGATGTTTTGAGTTCTAAATAAATCAGGTTATGGTTGAATCGAATTGCTTAAAAAATTATTTTTTGATGTATATTGGAATATTTTGAAATAAAAATAGAAGCTTAGGAAGGATATTCATCTTAACAATGTTAATTCTTCCAGCTAGAGTGAGATGAAGGGTTGACCATCTATGCAAATCTTGCTTAATTTTTTCCATACAGACGGCAAAATTTTGTTGATAAAGAGCTTTATGTTTACTTGTGATATTTAACCCTAGGTATTTAAACTGATCTGCAATGATAAAAGGGAAGGTGTCCAATCTAATATTGTGTGCTTGAGAATTCACTGGAAAGAGCACAATTTTATTTAAATTAATTCTGAGACCAGAGATCTTTTCAAATTTTGCTAGTGCTGTTAGGACTGCAGGCACAATATTCTGTGGGTCTGATATATACAGTACTATATCATCTGCATATAGAGAAATTTTCTGTTCAAGGCCTTCTCTGATAATCCCCTTTAGCTGGTAAGCATTTCGACAGTGAACTTCCAGTGGTTCAATGGCGATTGCAAAAAGCAGTGGTGATAAGGGTCATCCTTGTCTGGTTCCACGTTCTAGTCTAAAGTAGTCTGAACAAATGTTGTTAATACAAACTGAAGCTTCTGGATTGGTATACAGTAGTTTGATCCATGCACAAATGTTCGGGCCAAACCCAAATTTCTCTAATGTAGTGAAAAGGTAGTTCCATTCAATCATGTCAAATGCTTTTTCTGCATCCAACGATAAGAATATCTCTGGGGTGTTTGACTTTGCTGGTGAATATATTACATTAAACAGGCATCGAAGATTGGAAGCTAAATGTCGGCCTTTAATAAATCCAGTTTGATCTTGTAATATTACCGAAGTCAGCACTTTCTCTATCCTTCTAGCTAGGATTTTTGAGAGTATCTTAACATCATTATTCAGAAGTGAAATTGGCCTGAATGATGCACACTGTAATAAGTCCTTATTTTATTTAGGGAAGATGGTGATTAATGCTTGGCAAAAAGTTTGAGGTAGAATTTGATTGTCTCTAGCTTCTGTAAATGTTGCTAATAAGAGGGGAGCTAGCTGAGTCGAGAATTTCTTATAAAATTCTACAGGGTAGCGATCAGGGCCTGCTGCTTTCCCACTCTGAAGTGACTTTATAGCATCTAGTATTTCTGATAGCGCCAGAGGTTTATCCAGTTCCTCTGCACTAAAAGTATCTATTTGTGGTATCTGTAATGTATCCAGAAATGCATTAGATTGTGTGTTGTCTTCTTTAAACTCAGCAGAATATAAGGATTTATAGTAGTCTCTAAATGTGTGCATTATATTTTTATGGTCAATGATTTTTTCTCTGTTCATGTTGGTGATTGCTGGGATTGCATTGCGAACTTCTTGCTTGTGGATTTGTTGAGCTAAGAGCTTATTAGCATTCTCTCTGTGTTCATAGTAATGATGTCTTGATTTAAAAATGAGTTGTTCAGTTTCTTTGGTTGTTAAGATGTTGAGTTCTGAATGCAGAGCCTGTCTTTTCCTATGAAGAGCCTCACTTGGACACCTGGCATGTTCTTCATCTATTCTAGTAATTTTGCTGGTTAGCTCTGATACCTTCTTGGTTTCTAATTTATTTCTGTGGCAAAGATATAAAATAATCTGTCCTCTTAAGAAGGCCTTTAGAGTTTCACAAAGTATTTCTGCAGAGATGTCTGAGGATATATTTGTCTCTAAGAAGAAACAGATTTGTTTGAATATAAATTCTGCATAGTTCTCTAGAAGCCATCTGCGAGATGAGTGTGTGGGGCATAATGATTTTAGCTCCAAGATCAGAGGGGCATGGTCGGAAATAACAATAGCATTGTACTTGCAAGATTTAATTGTAGGCAAGAAATTATTATCTACAAAGAAATAATCAATTCCTGAGTAGCGATGATGCACTGGTGAGTAGAAGGAATATGTTCTTGAGTTTGGGTTTAGAAACCTCCAGGGGTCTGATAGGTTGTGGTCAGTTAAAAACTGTGTAATTGTCTTTGCAGTGTTAGATGTCATCCCCCCTGTGACAGGAGACCTATCTAATTGTGTTTTAAATCCACTCTTAAAGTCCCCAGCCATTATAATTTTATGAGTGTTCACCTTGGGAAAGGATGCAAATACATTTTGCATTAATTCCCTATCATCGACATTGGGTGCATAAACATTTATCAGAATCACTTTACAGTTAAATAAGTTGTCCATGACAATCACATATCTCCCTTCAGGATCAGATACTACATCTGATGCTACAAATGAGACTCTTCTATGTATGAGAATTCCCGCAACTCTTGTTTTCTTTGTAAAGCTGGAATGGAACATTTGGCCAGTCCAGTCTTTTTGCATCCGGCATTGATCCTTGCTTAGTAAGTGGGTCTCCTGTAAAAATACTATTTTAGCGTTTAAACCTATTAGGTGAGAGAAAACTTTCTTTCTCTTTAATTCGTGATTCAGGCCTTTAACATTCCAGCTCACGAAGGTAACTGTCCCATCATGGAGACATTGATTCTGAATTTTTTATGTCATTTTGTAGTTTTAACTGGAAGTGAGACAGCTTTAACCTTAATTTCCAATTTTCCCACAAGTTATTGCCATGCAGCCTATTGTTACGTTGGTAGTTATAATTATAAGGATTAAAAGGATAGATTCAATATAGCTTGCTCTCTTTCTCTCCCCGTTTTATCCCCCCACCCCCCATTTTGCCTCCCCACGTTTAGGCTGGACCCCACTTGACAAAGTCCCAGTCCTCTGACATACCTAGAGACAGAACATATCCAAAACAAAACAAGCCCCCCAGCAGCAGCATTTGAGGATTAAAAAGTAGAGATATCTATTGCCGATGAAGTCTAAATACTATAAGCATAAAATATAATCTTCAACAGTCTTAAAATATTAAGACAGTAAACCCAGGGAATGGTGTTGAAAAAGTGGCCCTGGATAAGCATAGTAAACCCTAATGCAATAATAACAATAACAATAAACCAAGTAATGATGTTAAACAGTCTCCTTTAGAATAGTAAAAAAAAAAATCCACACATACGTGTGTAATTGTAATTAAAACATAAACAAAAAGTATCAGAGAAGAGAGAAGGATGTATAATTATGGTACCCATATCGTTGCAAACGGATCAGACAGCAGGTAATATCTTCTTGCCATGCCATAGGTTCTGCTGTTTCAATTCGAGTTGTGAATGTCTGCTTATTGTCTCCAGCTGATCGGCAAGTTCTCTCAGTTTAGACGCATTTTCTTGAATGTGCTCCTCAATTTTTCCTAGCATACCTTTAAAGGAAGCATCACAACAATTATATATACGTTTTTCCAAGTGTCAGCCGCAGCTTCTCGTTTGTCTCGTTTTGCAGCTTCTCGTTTATCTTGAGCAAGCCATTTTTTTCTTTCTTCATATTTTTCTGAATGTCTTTCTTAAGCTCACTTAAGGCCGTGGCCAATGTTGCAATCATTTCCTTCAGTTCGGACAAATCGCTTCAGTTTTTGTGCTCCGCGGGTGAAGTGGCAACCCCAGTTATAGCCGATGTTTCTGGCTCGCGAGGAGTAGATGAAAGTATGGACTGCAAGGCCATTTCTAGTGATTTTCTGGAATCAGTGAGCTATCGTGACCTGCATCACTTGCACCTTCGCTCCCATTTTCGATTTCGACTGGCAATGACGCAGTGGAACGGAGTCCTGGGAAGTCTGTGCTTTCGCCTGCCTGTTCCAGGTCAGTCTCTGAAAGGCCGTACCTTGTACTTGGGCTTGATGTCTGTATAGACTTGGGTGTAGCTTTATGTTTCCATTCTGTTTCTTTCTGACACCCTTTCTTGTTACTCATGTTTATATACTGTAGTAGAAACTCGTCGGGTTGGGTAAATACAGGATACAGTACCTCGGGATAATAAGAAATAAGAGAGAAGATAAAGCCACTTCTAATGGAGATCCGCTTCAGACATCTATCTCCCGTAACGGACGAGACCAACTCCCATATCTTCTTTTTAGCCTCAAACCCATATCTGCCAGTTTTATGGTAGTAAATACAGCCATTCACCTTAGGCTTGTAAGGAGTCTTCTCCAATAAAGCATCATGAAAAAAGGAGATACTGCAGAAAGGTCAGATTGTCTATTTCTGAAACACAGAGTTGCAATACAAACACTCTACAGGGAAAGACCTGCCAGTACCCCTTTGAGTCATCATGCATGCCCCAGTCAAACTGCTTACAAAACTGTGCCTTCACTTACTCCTTGCCATAGATGCTGTTTTCATGATCTGAAGGTACCAATGTGATCATCCCTTATCTTATGTGTCATCTAAAGTGTACTTGGATTGCTGTCAAAGCAGCAACCACTTTTAGTGACTGCACCCTTTGGTCTCCTCTACCAGTCTTGTAAGATACATATGAGATTCTTCTCCAGTAGTTAATGTTTATTCCTCCCTGTCTGATTCCCTTAGATATTCAAATAATGTTTTCTTTGGTGAGATGATAGGAATACATAATTAGTTGTTGACTGCTGTCTGGAGGTGGAAACTAGGTACATTTATGAGCAAACAAATGTTCAAACATGTACCTTATAGAAATTCATAACTAGGAAATATAGTCATATAACAATTCACCTCCTAATCAAGTCCCTCAGGATGTCTACCTTTGAGTACCATGCCCATTGTACTCAAAAAATGTAAATACTGCAAGAATTTGCCTGACAATAAAAATGAAACTGAGGACAGGGCCCAGCACACCCATAAGAAAGTGAAAAGGGGGTTGGTTGGGGGAGAGATATTCATTGGCAATGGTAATACCACAACAGGAACTTGGAACACAAAAGACAGGAACAGTAAAAAAAGGGACAGAAAAAGAGAGAGCTGTGAATACTCTGGGATAAGCTATGTTCCTCTAGGATACTAGAGATCATGAAATTCAGTAGGTGAAACTGATCACAGAGACAGTGTGAAGCCATGCAAAACTGGCAGGAGGCCATTGTGACCTGGAGACCAAGTGACTTCATGCACCTGCCCCTGACCCCAGGATTTGTTAAACAGGAGCAAGGGGTGTAAGGCAGGGGTGTCCAAACTACGGTCCGTGGGCCAGCTGCAGCCAGTGGTTCATTTTTAAATGGACCGCAGAAAATTCTAAAAATACAATGAAATATGGCCCACACACGAAACTTGTTCTTAACTGTATTGTACTTCTTAGTTTTAACACAAGGCAGAGCTACTGTCTTGATCAAGGCAGCGCCTTTACAAAGAAGCTCAACCAAAGAACAGTTTTGCTACGGGTGACCAAAAATGGCATAACCAAAGAAACACACAATAGCAAGTGAGTGCAGAAAATTTTAGACATGGTGGGAAAATTAATATTTTTTCCTAGTAGTCAAGTGCAAGTGTGTCTATTTGATTTGCAATGAAACTATTACAGTGATGAAAGAGTATAATGTGCATCAACACTACGAACCCAAACATCTGACCTACACTGGTGCCGAGCGAGAACAGAAAGTTAAGCAAATGGCAGTTAGTCTGCTAGCTCAACAACAGTATTTTTCCATGCTAACAAAACAGAACAAAAAGCCACATTAGCCAGTTACAAGGTAGCGCAACTCACTGCCCAACACAGGAAACCTTTCTCAGATGGTGACTTCATAAAACAGTACCTCACTAAAGTCACAGGAATAATGTGCCCAGAGAAAATACAGGAGTTCAACAATGTTCGCTTATCCAGAAACGCAGTTGTGCGGCGAATTGAAGATTTGTCAGCTAACTTAAAACATCAAGTGTCAGATAAAGCTAGTGCTTTTGATTTTTATTCGACTGCATGTGATGAGAGCACAGATGCCACAGACACCACATAGCTGTTGATTTTTTTGCGTGGCGTTGAGGATAACTTTTACATTATGGAGGAGCTACTTGATCTTCAGAGTCTAACGGGAACAACAATGGGTAAGGACATTTTTGAAGCAGGTGAGGCTCTCATGAACAGTAAAAATATAATAATGATAACATGAAATAAATTTGTCCACGGGACGGTGCAATAAATTTGTTTTCTGTATGATTTCAATATTTTTGATCATTTTTATAGTCAAAATTGCGCCGAAATATCCAGCGAGGTGACAGAGACGCTTCGCAGTCTTTGCTTACTTCGGCAACCTGAGAAGCTGAGCTGAAATGCGGCAGTGTTAGCACAAGGCTAAAAACTAACCCCGTCCATTCTGCTCGTGAACGTCTGATTGCTGGACAACAAGCTGGATTACATAAAGCTGCAGTGGGCCAAGCAGTGGGAAATGAGAGACTGTTGCATCTTTATTTTCACTGAGACATGGCTCCAGGAAAATATTGCAGACTCGGCCAGCTAGATGGACTGACCATCTTCCGAGCAGACAGAGACGCTTCTTTGACTGGTAAGACCAATGGGGGGTGGGGGCGGTAGTTAGTAAAGTGCCGGCCTTTCTACCTGCTGAGGGAATACGATTGCGTGCTGGTGGTTGCCGTCTACCTCCCACCTAGTGCAAATGCTAACCAGGAGCTAACGGAACTCTACAAGATCATCAGAAAACGACGCACCCTGAGGCATTTTTCATTATTGCTGGAGACTTCAATCATGCCAACTTGAAGTCAGTTTTCCCAAAATTCTTCCAGAATGTGAACTTTGCTACTAGAGGGGGAAGCTGTCTGGACAATGTTTACAGGAGTGCTCCTGACACCTACAAGGCCCTACCCTGCCCCCACCTCGGTTACTCAGACTATATCAGCATGTTTATGGTTCCTGCATACAACTCCCTGCTGAAGCGCACTAAACCAGCCTGCAAGAACATCAGAGTGTGGCAGGTTGGTGCTGTTTCAGCTCTCCAAGACTGCTTTGAATTGACAGACTGGGACATTTTCAGGAAGGCTACTATGGATGGTGACTCCATCAATCTGGAGGAGTACACAGACTCTGTGACTGGCTACATCTCCAAATGCATAGAGGATGTTACTGTTACCAAGGATGTTACCACAAGAGCCAACCAAAAGCCCTGGATGAGCAGAGAAGTGCACAAGCTGCTCAAGATCAGAAATGCAGCCTTCAGATCTAGAGACAAGGACACCCTTATAGCCGGAGCCAACCTGTCTCGCGCTATAAGGAGAGCTACGTGGGCATACGCGCAGAGGATTAACAAACACTTCAGCAGCACTAGAGACACACGTCGTATGTGGACAGGCAAGAGAAAATGTGAGAAGAAAATTTAATAGAGAGAGACTGAGAGATATGGAGGTAAAGAGAGTGGTTTCCTGGTACTTTAAACCCATCCCACTTGGTAGACATGGATGAACAATATGAAATTAAGTCGAGAGAGGCAACGGTGATATTGTTTTACTTATTGTGTACAGTTGCATTCTTCCTTTGCTCACGTTTCTTCTTGTTGTTTACTTTTAATAATGCAGTTCTATTTTTTATTCTCTGGCCTGTGGTTATTTATAAAGGAAAATTACCATGAAGCCCCCTACTATCACAATACAAGCAAAGTAAATAAAAAAAAGTAAAACAAGTAAAAGGTCACCCTCTCCACAAAAATCAAGAAGTCCAGTTCAATAGTGAATGCTTTTACTTGAGTTAAGCCTGTGTCTATAATTTCCAAATCCCTGCCAATGAAGAAACATTACTTATACTAATGTCCATCTCAAATTTTTTAAGACCCATTCTATTTTGATCAATTTTATTCAACGCTGCCGACAAAACTAAAAATGTGCTGCTATTGTTTTGTTATAAGGGTGCTGGGGCTTAGATTTGTTAATGTATTTTTTCACTGGCATGCTATAGTCATACTATATTCTGGCTATTACTGTTTTGTAAATATTTAGTTTAGTTTGATACTTAATGGCATTCCCTGTAATGATGAATAATATTACTTAGGAAGGCCTAAGAGAAGTTTTATGGATGTGGTGAGAGAGAACATGCTGATGATGGATGTAACATAGCAAGATGCAGAGGACAGGAAGATATGGAACAAGATGATCTGCTGTGACAACCCCTAATGGGGGCAGTCGAAAGAAGAAAAAATGAACAGGAAGTATAATATATTAATTTAAACTTCTGAAAAAATACAATAAAGATGAGACCGCATTGGCAATTTCCAATTTGCTTATGAGTTAAAAGAAATGTAATATTTTCTAATTCAGTTAACAATAACAATTTAAAAGTTTTAGGACAATTTCATCTCAAAAACACATTGAAATTAACACTTAAATGGTAGTACATTAAAGCAATCAGTATGTTTCATAAGGCTCCTAATCAACATGCTGGTAATCATTGACATTAAATGAAGCATGAGCTGAAATAATGATTGATAATTTTTGTGAGATGTTATGGTACCTCATATAAAATCAAAGCTGTAACGCAGATATACTTTAAATGCTCTGACACCCCAGTGAAGGATAAGGTGAAAATATCCCTGCTTGACTAGTACAAGAAAACTGATAAAGTTTAAAGTTGTCTTTACAAGATTAATAACTGCTCAGATAAGACCGTTGTTCTTGTATGCTTTCTGTTTTACCATAAGTAGCCCCTTCCTTTTGAAATTTACAGAAAAAAAGTAAATATACATGTAACATATATGGTAATAAATTTCTAAAAATATTAGTAAGCTATAAAATTAAATAATATATCTTATTTGTATGATTTGGTTTCTAACAAAGCAGTTTGGCAGAACAAATACCTGCTGCTACTATGGCCTTCTAGGACCGACTTTGCGGACCCCTGGTCTAGAGCAGGGGTGGGCAGATTCAGTCCTGGAGGGCCGCAGTGGTTGCAGGTTTTTTCTCCAACCCAGTTGCTTAATTAAAAAACAATCCTTGTCAATTATTTAATTTCATGGCTTGCTAGCGCTTTAACTCTGCTATGTCAGGTCATTCTCATATCCTAGATTTGTTTTCCTTTCTAAGGATATCATCCAAATGATTTGAAGTCTAAAACAGACGAGTTATTCTCAGTGCTTCACTTTTTTCTCTTCACTTTCCTTCCAAGTATTTAATTAAACCCAATAGTGCATGATGAATACACACAGGTGTAAATGGTAACAAGCTAAATGGAGAACTGTTGGTTTCTTTTGTCATTTGCATGTTATTGCTAATAAGGAACACTTAAAAACCAAGACTACAGCTGTTTAAGACTAAAATAAGCAATAAGGGTTCAAAATCTTAATGAGCGAGACAACTAAAGTGAAACAGAAGTGTTACTTGAGCAATGAGTGCTTCTTATTAAGCAACTGGGTTGGAACAAAAACCTGCAGCCACTGCGGCCCTCCAGGACTGAATCTGCCCACCCCTGGTCTAGAGCAATTGGCCTAACAACCAGTGTTAAAAATGAATATAAATACAACTTGTTACTATTGTATATAATATTAAACAGATGAATAGGGTTCTCATATAAATTGAAATACGACAAAGAGCTCTACACTTTTAATCCATTTGATTTCATTTTAAGGAGCTCCTCCATTATTTCTATTGCAGAAAATTGCCCTTAAAATCCACAAAGCCAGGATGAAGTGCAGGGAAACAGAGAAAGAAAAGCAGGGCATAGGAGATAGTCCTGATGAGACATAGGAGGAGTCTGGCCAGGTATCAATCCATAGAGCCCAAAGCGTCCAGGCCCTTCAACTCCCCACTCTCTGCATAGCATCAAAAAGAAAGAAGATCAGGTGGCCTCCAGCTAACAAATGAGCGGCACAGGAGAAGGGAGAAAGCCAGGAAACTCTGCTCCTGGACCCAGCGGTGTGCCATATGTGGTCTAAAAGAGACATCCAGAACTCCTCCACAATCTCTGGAAGATACCGCGGGTGATCTAGCGGAGAGGGAGAATGGCCATTCAGTGGAGGACTGCAGAGGGAGTATGGATCACCAAGGAAGAAAAGTCAAAGCATTGAGCAGTTCCATACTATCTCACTGCTTAGTGCAGAAGGCAAGATCATCTTTAGCATCTTGTCCCAGCACCTAATAGAGTTTCTTCTCCAAAATGACTACATTGATACATCTGTACAGAATGGGGGGATTCCAGGAGTACCAGACTACCTAGAACACACGAGTTGTCACCCAGGTCATCCGTGAAGCTCATAGAGGAACGCTAAGGTTAATTTCCAGGACCACAATATCAAATTGGCATAGACTAGAGAAGTGGATAATAAGAGGATGTACCATTTCGGTTACCCTGTTTGCCATAGCCATAAATGTGATTGTCAAATCCTCAGAGGTGGAATGCAGAGGCCCCATGACAAAATCAGGTGTGTGGTAACCACTGATTAGGGCTTTCATTGATCTTGCCATCGCAGCCGTTAATGATACCAGCCAGAAAAAAGAAAATATAGGATTTTTCACCCAATTTATGTTCACCCATCCATTTCTGAAACTTGCTAATCCACGCTAATCACGCAGCTCATGCCTATCCCAAAAAGCATCAGGCACAAGACAGAAACTGTCTCCAGAGAAGGTTCACAGGGTGAAAACACACATGTCCGAGTCCCAGTTTAGCATCAACAATCCTTCTAACCTGCATATCTTTAGACTGTAAGAGGAAACTGGAGCACTTTTATTAAAGCCCAGTCTCCATGTTACATGCCACCACAGTTATCACTTCACCACTGAGCCACCCCCTTTTTAAATATAATAACCAAAAAAGATCTTACAAATTTAAAATAATTCAGACCAACTTCTTTTTGTGTGTGAATTGTATTATACAGTAGCTATTAATGTAACTCAAACACTTAATGACAATTATTTTAAATGGAAAATATTTTTAAGCATTCCCTGGCCCCAAAATGCCTCCATTTCTTTGATCAAATAACACCAAACTACATGGAAATTGATAGAATTGGTTTCACAATAACGTTAAATATCAAAACAAACCCTAATATTAAGTGCTTTACTTAGATTTTATCACTTCTAGTTTCACACTCACACTTCCTGTTTTTCTTGATTTTTTCCAACTAGTTCATAATCTGTTTTGGAACTGTGATGCACAGGATAATATGAGAAGACATGTCAGCAACACATGTGACAAGGTGAGTGAACCACATGTGAATGCATAAGTACACCTTGCTATAGCCCTGCCCCACCCCACCCCACCTTGTTCGGAGTCTGCCACAAGGACAATGTCTGAGCCCAGCAGAATCAGTGGTGAAAACAGCTAAGACTGGGCCTGCGCCTCGCCAACAGCCAGCACCACCCCAAACATCTAGCCATGCCCTGTTCTGCAGGCTGCAGTGAGAAGTACATAAAACTGCACACTGTTACCACCATTAGAAAACTGTCCCAGATTCTTCATATATGAGAATTTTCCTAAAGTGGTGTAAGCCCATATTTTAAATAGATGACTGAGTAAAACATTGTGTGGGTATTGAGGGTATTTATATAGCCCTCTTGTTTTCTTATTTAATAATACAGTAACAAATGTGTCCAAGCATATATCAGAATAAAAGCTGAAATAGGTATTAAAATGTAGTACAGTAAAAGTAGAAAGAAAATTATATACTCAGGTAAAAATGAAATATTCTTAAAACAAATTCAAATACAGTAATGAAGTATATCTGCTTCATTATTATACAACACTGCTAACAGCTATGGATGGGGAAGACCAACTCTGTTGTGATTTTAGATTTTTGGAACATACTGAATCTAATTTGTACGTTTTGAATAATTAGCAGCCTCTTCACCCTGGAGAGTTCTTTACATAAGAGTTTTAAAAACTATTCAGATCTGTTTCAGATGTATTTTCTATCTATAACACCAGGATTTCAAGTATGCAAAGTATGAAGAGCATAAAGCATGCACAGTAATAGAAGATAGTCGGATCTCCCTTTATTACTATCTCTCTGTGTTTACACAACACATTACGGACAATATAACAATTGTTTTCTTTGAAGCAGGGCAATAGTAACCATATATTTATTATTGAAGAAAAAACAGAAAACAAATAAAAAATAGGAGTCATTAAAAATTAAAGCAGGACTCTGTCACATTGTGCTTGACTACTTTAGCACAGAGCCAATAAGGGTCCATTACTGTAACTGCTTGGCCATCCAATTAAAATATAACAAATAATAAGATTTGTTGGACGAATATGAGGCACAGGTGTAAATTAAGCTCTCCCGATTCATTGAAATGAATAGTACTTCTCCAATACAGAAATCCCTAAAATCAAATTATACAAAATAATCTAAATTAGTCTGTTGTGGCAGACAGCCAGGGGTCTTACTCAGTCTGGATGCCCTTCTGAGGAGAGGACCGGGTCATGTCAACAGCAATACCTCCCATGAGACATGAGAGGGCAGCTCCCGTGATTCGTACCGGGAGCTTAGGTGGAGCTTAGAAGCTTAGTGGGCCCATGGCCACTGACAGTGGGCACCTGGACAGCTCCGGAGCCTTGGTCTGCAGCACTTCTGCCACACCTGAAAGTGCTGCCAGAAGGAGATCTGGGTTCCAATGCAGCACTTCTGCCACATCCAGAAGTTCAGTCGGAAGATGATCGGGGAGCACCTGCAGCACTTCCGGATGCAGTATAAAAGAGTCGCTAACTGTGGAGGAGACACTGGCACACGCATGTTACTGCTGCTCCTCCTGTTATCAACACTTTTCGTTAAAATTTGCGTTAAACTTAAACTTTTTGCAATTGTTCACTTTCTTTTTATTGTATGGATAGTTCATGGATGCAATTGACTCGAACTGTGTTGATTTGGATTTACTTTAATGGACATTGCCTTGACTGGGTTTGCAGCCTCGGGGACAACTGAATCTTTCTTTGGCACACTGGACAAGCCCTATGGACATTTCTTTGCACCGTGACGATCTATGAGCCGGGGATGGTCTCTCTTCTTGATTATAATTTATTCACTGAATTGCTCTTGATTCCTTCTATATGTGCTTAATGACTAAGAAATGATCTAAGGTTTACACCCAGCTGGATGCGGCTCTGGGCAATCCTGCCTGTAATACCTAGCGTTATATGTATGCGGCTGAATGTTTGAACCTCCGAATTTTGGTATCTTCATGTGCATTTTGTAATATCTCCTGCTACGCTTTTTCTGCTGCTTGCCACTCATCTATGCCACTCATCCTCCCATCTCACCTTCTCCTCTGTGCTGTGCTGCTTCTCTGCTACTCAGATAAGTCTTGCTCTCTACTATGCTAAAATACTCTTGTGACAAACTCCTTCATATTAAGCAGTTTGTCCAGAGCAAATGATCAGACTGGAAAGTCCTAAAAGACAATGGTATTGTGCGGTGTCCGATATATTTATATAGTGGATCAGATCACCACCACAGCCGGGCTGCGAATGAAAAGTTCACTGGCAGCATTTGCTCAGGAATATGCCATCCTACTCATAGCTTTAGAAATAGGAGTGTCAGTGTGCCAAATCTGCAATATATTAAAATAAACTCTGGTCATGGATCTGTGCACAACGAACCCACATCAGCTAATATTGCATTTTTTAAATGAAGATCTCTTAATGGCAAAGCACTGGTGCTATCAGAATTCATTACAGACTCAAACCTTGACTTGCTATGCTTCACAGAAACTTGGCAAAAACCAAGTGATTTTACATCTGTCACAGAGGTGATCCCACCCGAATATATTCACTTAACGGAGTCTCGCAGCTTAAGACCAGGCGGAGGAGTTACAGTAATTGCTAGATCGAAGTTAAACATCAAAAGAAAGAAGCTAATAACAAAATCTGGTCCTGTCTCACTTATTGTTGTCTATCGTTCCCCGAAATACAATGTGTCTTTTTTATCTGATTTGACTGAATTATTAACCCACTTAAGTTCACTTTCCCAGAGAGTCATTCTTCTTGGTTATTTCAACATCCATATTGACATTACTACATGTAAACTGAGAAATGAATTCCTATCCTTACTGGACTGTTTTGACTTGATGCAGTATGTTGATTTTCCCATCTGCTCTGGTGGTTGTATACTGGACCTGATCTGAACATCTGGATTATCTGTCGGCAACACTTATAGCAGTGATTTGGGATTCTCTGACCATACAGCAGTGCTTTTCACTGTCTCATTACCTTTCCCTCCTCTTACCTGTAAATGTCAAATTTCTTTCCAAAACATTAAAAATATCTGTCCCTCTGTTCTTGCTGGATCCATTTCTGATCTTTTTCTGGCTTCACCTATTCCATCAACACTAGATAGTCTTGTTGACCACTATAACTCAGCCCTTCATTCAGCACTTGATAAAACAGCTCCTTTAAAACATAAGGAGGTTTCCCTTAAGCGTTCAGCTCCATGGTATAATTCAGAGCTACGATCTATGAAAGCAACTGGGTGACGCCTTGAGAGGATGTCACGTAAGACTGGCCTCACTGTTCACATCCAGGTTTTCTCTGACCATCAAAGGGCTTACAGGGATGCACTAACTGCAGCCAATAACACACATTATGGCAGAATAATAGAAAGTAGCCATGATAACCCAAGGGTTTTGTTCTCTGTAGTTAATAAATTACTTCAACCTGCATCTGGCCCAATTACCTCCTCTACTGAAGTCTGTGAAAAATTCCTTCACTTTTTCCACAATAAATTTAAAGATCTAAATAATTCAACTAACATAAATCCATCATCCATTGACATCCTTCCCTGTCTTCCCATTCCATCCAGCTCCTTTTCTAAATTTTCACCAGTCACATCGGCATTTGTTAATGACCTGCTTTGTAAAATGAGGCCAACTACTTGTGTGCTGGACCCATCCCCACCACACTGCTTAAATCCTGCCTTCATGCCATAATCCCGACTGTTAAGACAGTAATCAATACATCCCTTGACACTGGGTTTGTGTCAGCCACTTTTAAAATTGCTTCTGTATCCCCCATGTTAAAAAAAGTCTGGTCTTGATGGTGACGATCTTAACAATTTTCGGCCTATTTCCCACTTACCTTTTCTATTAAAAGTTCTTGAGCGTGTTGTAGCTTCCCAACTCACCAACTAATTAACCTCTAATAATTTGATGGAACCCTTTCAGTCTGGTTTCAGGGTGCAGCACAGCTGTGAAACTGCTGTTCTTCAGGTAAACAATGATTTGCTTATGGAAGCAGATTCGGCACAAACCAGCATATTAATTCTATTAGACCTCAGTGCAGCATTTGACACTGTCAGACATGACATTCTTCTGTCCAGAATGGAGAACATGCTGGATATTTCTGGCACTGCCCTCCAGTGGTTCAAGTCCTATCTGACTGATAGGCAAGAGTTTGTTAGTCTTGGCAACAGCAGATCCAGCTCAGCGCCAGTCACACAAGGAGTTCCTCAGGGCTCTGTCCTCGGCCCTCTTCTCTTCTGTATTTATATGCTTCCCTTTGGCCATATTATTTGTAGCTATGGACTGGGTTATCATTTTTATGCAGATGACACTCAACTCTATTTCAATGTCAAAATTGCAACTTCATCAGAGTTTTCTCAGCTCACAACTTGCCTCAATGAAATTAAAAACTGGATGGAGCAGAATTCTTTACAGTTAAATTGAAACAAAACTGAACTCCTGCAAACTGGCATTAAAGCGCTACTTAAGAAAATGATGCAAGAAATCTTGGTGTCATTTTTGATTCCTCCCATTCTTATTCCGCCCACATAAACCACATTAAGAAACTTTCTTACTTTCAGCTCCGTAACATATCCCGTGTTCGCTCATTCCTCTCCTTTTCTAATGCTGAGAAACTTGTCCATACTTTTATCACATCCCACATCGATTATTGTAACTTGCTGCTGGCAGGTGCTTCTTCTAATCTTATATCACAGCTCCAGATGATTCAAAACTCTGCTGCAAGAGTCCTTACACGAACCAGCAACAGTGAGCACATCACATTCATCCTGCTCCGTCTTCACTGGCTCCCTGTATCTTACAGGATTGAATATAAAATTCTATTAATAACCTACAAAGCTTTAAATGGCCTTGCACCGAACTAAATCAGTGACCTTCTAAATCACTATGCTCCTGTTCGCCTACTAAGGTCCTCTGATTCTGGTAAACTTGTTGTGCCTCACACTAACCTGCACTCTATGGGTGACAGGGCCTTCAGCTCCATTGCACCAAGACTTTGGAATGACATCCAAAAATTAATTAGATCAGCTGACTCCATTCATTCTTTTTAAAAAACAACTTAAAACTCATCTATTTAGGAAGGCTTTTAACTTAACATTCTGCCCTTTCTTTCAGTTACCTCTCTGTCCAGGTGCTCAGGATAATTTGTGTGTCTGTTATATCACAAATTAGGTTATTTTTTAGGATTTTCTTTTAGTATTGAATTTAGTATTTTACTCTGGTTTATTGTCCTTTATTCTATTTAATGCTTGTTATCTGTTTCATTGTTCTATTCAGGAAAACATTTGTATCCAATGTTACATATACCCTGCTGTTTTTTCTAAGACTCTGTGAAGCGCCTTGAGCATGGGAAAGGCGTTATATAAATAAAATGTATTATTATTATTATTATTATTATAATTACTCCATTCAGGGAGCCGGAGTCAGGAAGTAGAAGACAGAGCTTGTGGGAGAGGATTGGAGGCAGTGGAAGAGAAGGAGAAGAAAGTAAAGTATAAAGGACTGAGCATTGTTGGTGATTTGTGCACTGTGTGTGTGCTGTATTGAAGAAAAGAAATTAAAAGTTTGTGCTTTTGGACTTGTGTCTCCTGGTATCTGTCTGTAGTCAGGCTGATCTTCCACACTGTCAAATGAAATTATTTTTAAGAAACCATCATTAGTTACTGCAATATCAACATACTTTGTAAATATTCTAAGGTATTTTGTACAATACTACACTGAACAATATTCAGAATATAAGAACATGGTGATAATTTTGACAAGAAAAGGCCATTCTGCTCCATATGTTTTTTTCAATTCATATACACAAAATGCTTCCAAAGTATCACTGAGATCTGAAGGTCCTAAAGGTGCAGTTACAGTCTACAGTGAATTCAGGAAGTATTCAGACCCCTTCAAATTTTTTCACATTTTGTTGTGTTGCAGCCACATGCAAAAAATCATTTAAACTCTTTCCTCATCAAGCAACACTCAATAACCCATAATCACAAAGAGGAAACAGGATTTTGGAAATTTCTGCAAATTTATATAAAAAATAAAAAACTGAAATATCACATTGACACATTGAAGTATTCAGATTCTATGTTGCAGCACTTGAAATCTGGCTCAGGTACATCAGTTTCTATTGATCATCATTGAGATGTTCCTGCATCTTCTGCTTGGTGTGGAGATGGGAGAAACTTCTAAATGGACATCCATCACTGCAACACTCCACTGATCTGGAGTTTATGACAGAGTGGCCAGATTGAAGCCTCTCCTCGGTGAAAGACACATGGAATTCTACTAGGACCTAGAAATAGAGCACCTAAAGGACTCCCCGACCTTGAAAAACAAGATTCTATGGTCTGATGAAACCAAGATTAGCAAATACTTATGTACGTGACTATGCGCAAGTCACTTCACTTGCCTGTGCTCCAACTTGAAAAACAAAATAAATGTAACCAATTGTATATCAGACGTTGTAAGTCACCTTGGATAAAGCTGTCAGTCAAATAGTAAATAATCATATAATGTACTAAAGGCACTCTTTTACAACCAGATTATAGTTAGTGAGATGGAACATACTTTATACAAGACTTTACACAATTGTTAAAGAATGAAATGCAAATAGACACTGACGCCAGCCTGAACCCACAAAGGCTATGAATATTCCTTTCAATGGGCACAACTACTGTTCCTGTCCACTTTTTATGTATTATGCCAGTTGTTTATGTGCAGACTGAGAGCAGAGTGGTAGTTTGTACAACTTGGGAGAATGTGGTTAAAAGGAGTACATAAATAAAGAGCACTGAAGCCTCTGCACTATGTCAGCAGATGTTATCCCTTTGCTATAACTTTTTTTTATGAGGTGTCTTATGGTGTGTGTGAATTTTACAGTGGATTAGACTAAAATAACAGATAGAGTGTCTATAATGTAAGTCAAGTACAGTTTGAATAAAAGGCATGAGCATGTGAAAACCTGCCCTCTTATAAATTTAACTACACATGAACATTTTATGCATATGAATATTAGACATAGTCAATTTATAACTGGGGAATATAATTTTTCCAGTCAGTTTATTTTTCTAGTCAGCATGTAATAGCACAGTAAATAAATCACACTACTTTAGATTTGGTAAGCTATAGTAAAATTTTTATTTATTGCACACTGAAAATGTTACTAAGCTGTATTGTAACAGTTGTAAACAGTAAAGTTTATGAATTCTTTTTATCAAAGTGTTAACTTTAACTATCTATCAAAATAATTGATTTATTTTCTAGAGAAGAGAGAGAAAGTGGGGAGGAGGAAGAGGAGTAGAAAGTCAAGAGAATACTGGAGAGGAGAGAAAGTGGGCAAGTTACTCACCTGGTAGGCCTAGAAGAACAGTAGCATTTACGTTGTACTTTTGTGCCCTACCTGTACTCATCTCTTCATCCATCCATCCATTTTCCAACCCGCTATATTCCTAACTACAGGGTCACGGGGGTCTGCTGGAGCCAATCCCAGCCAACACAGGGCACAAGGCAGGGACCAATCCCGGGCAGGGTGCCAACCCACCGCAGACTCATCTCTTCTCTGTGATATATTTTAATTTAATTAACCACGCTTATTTTTTTTATATTGTGGCCTATTTGGAGTCATGAGGGTCTTCATAAAAATAGCAAGAGGCAATTTGAAGCAGACCACCATACCCAAAAAGATACCAGTGCAGTCCAGTAACAGGTGAGGAAGGGTCATTTATTATCTAGATAGATAGATAGATAGATAGATAGATAGATAGATAGATAGATAGATAGATAGATAGATACTTTATTAATCCCCAAGGGGAAATTCACATACACCAGCAGCAGCATATTGATAAAAAACAATATTAAATTAAAGAGTGATAAAAATGCAGGTATAACAGACAGTAACTTTGTATAATGTTAATGTTTACCCCCCCCCCCCCCCCCCCCCAAAGTGGAATTGAAGAGTAGCATAGTGTGGGGTAGGAATGATCTCCTCAGTCTGTCAGTGGAGCAGGACAGTGACAGTAGTCTGTCGCTGAAGCTGCTCCTCTGTCTGGAGATGACACTGTTTAGTGGATCCAGTGGATTCTCCATGATTGACAGGAGCCTGCTCAGCGCCCTTCGCTCCACCACAGATGTCAAACTGTCCAGCTCCATGCCTACAATAGAACCTGACTTCCTCACCAGTTTGTCCAGGCATTGGGCGTCCCTCTTCTTTATGCTGCCTACCCAGCACACCACCGCATAGAAGAGGGCACTTGCCACAACCGTCTGATAGAACATCTGCAGCATCTTATTGCAGATGTTGAAAAAGGCCAGCCTTCTAAGGAAGTATAGTCAAGGAAAGGTTGAAGGAGTTGAACCTTTTATCACTTTTGCATATTGAGATTAAGAGGTGATTAAAGTGTTTACAATTACCGTATGAAGGGAATTAAAACAGTGGATGCCAACTGTTATGTTAAAATTGAAGTCTTCAACAAGAACATAAGGAAACTTGTTAATGTTAGAATGTTCTTCTTCACACACAAAACCAAAATTACCAAGTTATGTGGTAATTTATGGACCTTCAAAGCTCAACTTGATGTGATTTTGGAGAGATTAGGTGAATAGGATTGGTGAGTTTGTTGGCTTAAATGTTCTTATGTTGTGTGTGCCTATATCTGCAGTAATGCAGCTTCTTGTTACCATCACTTATTTATGTGACTCTTTCCACTATCTCACACTACCCTGTATGCCTCTGTTCAACAATGATTTGCTCTGATAAGTTTATTTGATTAATCTTTTCAGCCTCTTATTGGCAATTAAACGCTGATGTTCTAACAATTCGCTTCATTCATCTTTCTAGTGTAATTTACTCTTCTAGTGCTGTTGTTAGTTTCATGATTTATCTGGTACACATTTCTAATTTTTTCTTTCTTCATAATATTCTTACTTCTGTAGATATAAATGAAGGTAAAACAAAGATAAATTTATGACCTCAATGTTTCAACAGCTGCCACCACTTCTTGCACATGCTATTAAGCAATTACAAGCACCAACTGCCATTTTCTCATATATTCAATGTTATGTATGTGTGAATGACAAAACAACAAAGAACAGCACACTCAGCTCACCATAATATCAGCCTATTTATCTGCTAGGCTGGCAGTTCAAAAGGTCCTAAAGTGTTGTTTGTCTGTCTGTCTGTCTTGGTCATATTTTTTGTTACTTGAATGATGGGAACAAGAAGGATAAAGAAAGTCATGGGTGATTTGGCATTTTTTTTCAAAAACACTTAACTAAGATTGATTTCTAAGTTTTGTATGTTTTTAACCAAGTGTTCTTAGAAACAACTTCATAAATATTTTTAATAAAGACTCGACTATAATATCTTAGTAGATAGCACATATCTCTCTATTATATAAAAAAAACTTGGGACGAGATGAGACCTGTTCAGAGAGATGAGACCTTCTCAGAAAGATACTTTCACGTCCTGCAAGACTAGACTTTGTGCCAAGAAATTTAACCATGCCTAGGGCTGGAAAAAGATAAAGTAGAACATTGTAAAGAATTCAAAAACTTTGGTGTGATACACATGCAGATCATGTTAGAGAAAATGAAAGTAGGAAAATTCGAAAGTCTGAACAAAAAACAAACAAGCTGAAAATATTACTCGGTGAATTAACGGAATGGCAAAAAGAGGTCGAATAATATTTGAGGATGTTTGGGGGAGAAGAGAGACAAGGCAGTGAGACAAAAGGACAGCTGCTGTACAAGCTTTTAAATGTTTGAAGCACCGCACGAGATACAGATCATGTGGCACGGCAGCAGCAATCCAGCAGCTGATCGAGCAAAGAGGAGGTAAAAAAAAAACTGTATTTGTCTCCCAGTGTATCACCATTTAAGACGGGGTTTCGGAGGAGCAACAACATCTCCTTGTGGTTCGTTTAGCCTCTTTTTTCACATTGGAGCGTAGTGTTGGTGGGGGGGGGGGGATGGAAGGGTATGGGGTTATAGTGTAAGTA
Source organism: Erpetoichthys calabaricus (assembly GCF_900747795.2). Taxonomy (NCBI): domain Eukaryota; kingdom Metazoa; phylum Chordata; class Cladistia; order Polypteriformes; family Polypteridae; genus Erpetoichthys; species Erpetoichthys calabaricus. The sequence continues at coordinate 274,483,276 of NC_041394.2, read as the reverse complement.
AAGAAAGAAATTATCAACTTTATATACTTTATTTGAAATTGAAGGTAAAAAATTGAACATTGAATACTGATAATTTAAATTATAATACAGACATCCCCTCCAGACTTTCAGGGGAGCTGTCTTCTCATTCAGGAGGTTGGGCTCCCAGATTCCACATGTTTGGCACCATGCATTCCTTTTAGCGGGTCTTATGGGACCATTTCAGCTTAAATATGCTCCAATAATTTCCCAAAAGTCCACGTGTTAGTGTATATGTAATAAATGCAGCATCATTAAGGATTGGTTCTTGCTTTTTAGCCATTGCTGCTGGAATGTGGATCCAGAAAACAATTAGCATGGTAAATCTCTATTCCCAGTTCTACATTTCATATGAATAAGTCAGGATGATAGAATACATGGCAACAAAAATACATATTAGAGTAGAAAGCTCTTCTGTAGTGCTGGCCCAGAATAAAATCAGTATAGTTTTGATAGCCTTTGTAGCTAAAACAATCAAATACTGTCTCTTTGACAGTGTCTCTTGTCACTATTTCGAGTGCGGTATTTGCACAAAACCTAACTACAGTAGGTAAATTAAGGCTTCCTGGGGACAGTAACATATACTACCTGAGTACTGCTTCATGCTGTGGCCAGTTTGTATGTCAACATACTGTACATATAGCTACCATGTTATTTTGCACATGTTATCTTAAGCACTTATCCTGTGTAAAGTGACAAAACCATAAAGAAAGGGTCTAGGGACCCTAATATCTGTTGGTTGGCTAAAGCAGAATAAACAGCAACTTCTATTTGGGTTATGTTTTTAGAGCCAGGGACTGGAAAAGGTGGAGTCAAAGGTGGTGCCAAAGGTGTGGTCACGTTTCCTTCTTTCTTCATCAGATCCGATGGTGGAAAAGGAAGGCAGGTACAGTATGTGGCTGTGCAGTAGTTTAAGTTCTTTTTGGTGTACCTTTAAAATCAGTTCCCATGAAGTACACACAGAGCGCATGCATGTGACACCTGATTCTTTACGCATTTGCCATTGTGTATGCTTATATATTATCAATGCTATGACTGTGAGGTAGAAGGCAAGAATTGTCTTCTACATGACAATGTTATTGAAGTGTTATGCCAAAGGTTAAGGATGAATTCTTATTTGTTTTATGATCACATCAGACTATTTCAGATGACCTTTTTGTCCAGTAGTACTTAGTTTCACAAAAGATCAAGCAATGCTCCTTGTTGGCCATAGCCTTGAGACCTTGCTAAAATCAAAAAACAAACTAGACTAAATTCTTTTAATGCTAGTTACATTTACCTATGAGTAACCATGCTCGCATCAGCTTCATACAATGAAAAATCTATCTAACTCTGCTGCTAGCAGTCGGGTTTTGCTGTTTAATTTGTAGCCAGTAATTTGTGATTTCAATTTTGTGTGAATGTGGTAGATGATTAAGTTACTGTATGCTATCTGAATTTTAAATAGTAGTAATATATTGTACTGCCATTTAGATTGGGTTTTGTACTGTTTTCATTTAATAGGAAATGACTTGGATTTCCAGGCAATTCTGAGCAGAATTTATATTTTCAAAGGGCTAACATAAGCGTTCTCCTCACGTCCAGAGACATGCCGCTTAAATGCCATTGCTAGACTGCTGGGGTATAGTGGAAAGGTGCCAATGTGTGCTAATTAGGATCTGAGTTAGCTTAGGTGGCTGAATTGCATCTATTAAAATTAAAATTAAAACGTGGAATGCTGGGTAAATCGTGGTGGTGGATGGGAGTCTGACGTCATCTTGAGGAATGCAGAAATGTGGACTAAATCCTGAAATATAGTCGAAAATGCAGTGAGTAGCTGCTGTGTGACAGTTAACCATCAGGTTGTGAGTGGACCCTACTAAGAGTCCTAATAGTCAGTACAAAGAGAGTTACAGAGAATACAAAAAAAGACTTAAACAAATGCTAAGGAAATTTATCTATTATACAACAAGGATACGGATGCTCCAGAAAAAGAAAGACCATGTGTGCTTATATTATTTTCTTGTACTATAGGTTTACTCTGTGCCCCTTTTACTTGTTTTGAAGTGTTGTAGAAGGCCACATCACAACAGCTTGACTTAACATGACTGTAGGCACATCTGATAAGCGAGCTGGTGAACTGGAGTTAGTTGGAAAGGAAATGTCGGAGGAAGCAGTGAATGGACAGCTGAGTCAGGAATTGCTTTGGATATAACACAGCAGTCCTTTAAATTCTGGTTTAATTGCAAACCAAATTATTGGAAAAGGTTGCTTTTCAAAATATCAGTTAATTTGATAACATTTATCATGTAATTACTGCTGTTTCTGGGTTCGTAAAAACATGCTAACAAATTAATTTACATTTCCTCCATTTTCAAAACCCACATATGCCATTACAGGGCCAAGGGATGCCTAAGCAGCATTGGACACAAGGGCGAAACCAAATGTTTATTGGACACTACTGTGCCATAAAACACAAACAATAACTTTCAGGAATTACTGTGATATCATTTTAAATTATTATTGTGGATACTTTGCTTTTCTTTTTTAAAATTGAAAGTTATATTCAAGTACTGCATGGGTATTGAAAGTTTTTAGGGTGTTTTTTGTATAATGTCTGGCAGATCTACAGTATTTTATATACATGCTATTTTCTACACACCAGAGTTTTACTCTGACCTTTCATAGTACTGTACACTGCACCCTAAATTATTGAAAAGTTACATCAGTGTGCCTCTGCAAATAAAAAGTTAAAGATGATTTCCACACTGAAAATGAAAGGAGGTTAAGACACACAACTTTTTGGCTGTATACCCTTCATCAGGCATGTCTCATGAAGGCTGTATAGCTGAAACATGTTGTCTCTTACCTTCTTTCATGTTTATCGTTAAAATAACCTTTGTTGACTGCTACATAAGTTTCAGTTCTCTGCTAAACTTCATTTGACTAAGACTATGACGATATCTGTCATGGTGAGCTGGTGTCCTGCCCAGGGTTTGTTTCCTGCCTTGCGCCCTGTGTTGGCTGGGATTGGCTCCAGCAGACCCCCGTGACCCTGTAGTTAGGATATAGTGGGTTGGATAATGGATGGATGGATATCTGTCATAGCCTGATCAAAACTTCTTCTTGATAACACTAGAGGGTTAAAATTGAAACAATTGAACACTTCTGCTTGAATTTGTAGCTACTAAGAAAAAATTACTACTTATTAAATATGATAAAGGAGAAATTGCATACATGTACAGGACAACTCTACACACCTTGCAGGTCTAATTTTAAAATCCGTTGTGTTAAGTAAGTTACAAATTTGGAAGCAGATGCACATATTCTTACACAATCCAAAAGTGCTTCAGACAATTACAGCAAGGATAATCAATGAGTTTTAACACTGTAACCAAATCCAAATCCAACTGCAGGGACTTAATTACTCTTTGATGTTAATGCACCGTGTACAATATTTAAAATGTACAATTGTTTTAGCACACTGATTACACATTCACCAAGGTTCAATTAGCTGTTTCCTTAAAATGATCAATCACTGTTGTTTCGGAAAGGCAACAAAGAATATTTTTATCTTTCTTTCTGTATTAAAACTTAACATAAGAAATTCTTTCAAGTAATGATAGATAGATAGATAGATAGATAGATAGATAGATAGATAGATAGATAGATAGATAGATAGATAGATAGATAGATAGATACTTTATTAATCCCAAGGGGAAATTCACAATAATATTAGTCACTTTAATTGTTGTGCATTAGTGATAACTGGGACTTACTGTTTTACATGCAGAATTTGGTATAATGGTAAAGGTTCAAGATAAAAGTGATAAAATAAGAAAATTAAAACAGCCAATTAATTACTAAGCCTTAATAAATGAAAAAGCGATTGAGCCCTAGCAAGTAAAATGAACATATCATACATTTGAACAAAATGTGAGTGAAAAGGCAAAATGAGGCACAAGTAAAAGCTAATTAGGTTTATAAACTGGTACGGCTGAAAATCTATGGTACTGTACTTTTCCTGTAATTAACCTTTCAAATCAGCATGGGTAGTTTCTTTTTAGTTCTTTCTCTATTTTGAGCTAGTTAAACAGACAAAAGAAAAGTTAAATAAGATATTATTATAATCATTTTGCAATGCCAATGCATCGGTGTTTTCTGAATCAGTATCTTGCGGCCTAGAACAGTGTTTCCCAACCTCGGTCCTGGGGGCACACTGTGGGTGCAGGTTTTTGTTCCAACCAGATTCTGTTTTTAATTGGACTCCTGGGCTAATTAAATGATGTGTTATTTCCCAAGTTCTGTGTTTTGGGAACAGTATAGAAATTAGAAAACTAAGTTTGGTAAAATATATATATATATATTGTGAAGAAAAGACAACTCTCTCATAAAGATTTGGAGTTTTAAGCCCCGCATACTGAAAGGCAACACAAAACAAGGTCAGTAGTTTCAAAAAAACAGTCGACATTGAAGGGTAGGCAGATGGGCAGTTTATAGGGGTGGACCGGAAATTAAAACGTGGAATGCTGGGTAAATCGTGGTGGTGGATGGGAGTCTGACGTCATCTTGGGGGAAGCAGAGAGAATAAGGGAACCCGGAACTGGTGCAGCTCTGTGAAACATCAGGGTGAAGTTATGGCGGCGGCATCTTGGTCTTTGTCCCCTGGCACGGCTTTCCGTGGTGCAAATCGGGTCTTTAAGCTGCTCCCCAAGGGCTTGTGCATGACAATATATATATATATATTAAAATGTACCAAGCAGTTATATGGGAATAATGTATTTTTTTCTTTTTAACAATATTTTCATCTTGATTTTCATTCTACTTTTCTAGGTGTTCTAATTGTTTAATTAATCCATTAATTTACTAATTAGTTAGTCTAACTCTAAAGTACTTGCAGCCTTTGATTATTCAGTGTTGTTTGACAATGTGTCTTCTCTGCTTGTTTTTAATTGTCATTAATAAGATACAATAAAGGGGAAAAACTGCAGAGAGAAAGGGCAAAATATAATGAAATCAACAAAAGAGAGTTCAACATTTAAATCTATAGCAAAAGCAGAAATATTTCTAAATGTCTTATAAATGTAAAAATCATGCTGCTGTGCTTTTCTGAATGGAGAATAAAAGAAAAATAATACCAGCTAATTAAATGAGTTCAGTGATATCAGTGATTAGGAATCTGGTTGGAACAAATACCTGCAGTTACAGGGGGGGCCACAGGATCGAGGTTGGGAAACGCTGGCCTTGAAGTATGAATTTAAACCTGTTCATGGATGTCAGCAGTAACTGTGTGCTTTATGTGATGTATAATTGACCAATGAGAAGTGCTGCATGGCTGGTTGTTCTCATAGTCAGACCTGCAGTGTATTACTTTCTGTTGTGCATATCAATGTACAGCACATGGACGGAAAAAAACCCAATAACATTTCACTAGCTAAATCAGTAGAAGTAACAATAAGCAATGAGCAATAAATCAGCAATAAACAATGAGCCACAGGAAGGTGCCTTGGCACCAGTTCCACAGCTGTTTAGAACTGTATTGGAAGGATGAGACACTGTTTTTAATGATAAGAGAGGGGCAGACAGAGGAGCCACATTTGCTACCCTTAAATACACCAGCCGCTGGGATGCTTAAATTGTTAAGGAAGTTCTGCTTTTTTATTTTTTGCAAAGGTTGTAAAAATGAGTTGGAGAGATGTTTGACACTTAGTTGTTCTTCATCTGTTTTTTTCATTCTGAGTTTGCATTGTCCAGTTTAAGTCAAAAGAGCAATAAAAACCTTTGTTTTTGGACTGCTTCAGTCACTTGCCTGTGTGGTACATTTCTCCCGCCTGGAAAGGGACATTACCATATTATTTATTGTTCATTTAGTACGCATTTAACACAAAGAAACTGCACATGATAAGGAAACTCTACATACAACTATGTTTACTTATTTTTTTAGAAGTGAAGCACAAGCAGGTTCCATGAGTTAAAGTCAAGTCAAGCCAAGTGGTCAAGTTAAAGTCAATGGGTCTAACTACTATAACCATTACCTTCTTCAATGTTTTAAAAGTTTTTCTAAATGATAATTTGGCTTGCCATTGTATTACAAAAATACGCCACCGGGCCTCCTTTGGTGTTACAGGATATATGTTATCTCCTCTGCTTAGAGTTTCATGCTGTTAGACCTGGCCTTCTCACCATTATTAATTGCAGAGTTTGAGCACTATGAGGGTGAAATGTTTAAAGATCACTTGCCATAGTCGTTCTTATTTAGAAAGTCACCTTGTGTAATAGTTGTGTCGGATTTGGGCATGCAGGCCTCATTTCAATTGCCATGAAAATTTATTAGTCTGTAGAAACCATACATATAGTGTTTTTTTTTTGCCTGGGAGTTGCCAGTTATTCAAGAAAAAAATAAAAAGAACAGTGGTGAAATAATTTTAAGAGTTGACATTTACTAGTTCTGCAAAAGAACAAAAAAAGCTTCAGCTGAAATAAATTGTAGGGCAAGAAAAGTTAGACCAACAGTTGACAATGACAGTAGCAATGTCATTTCACTGTAAATGTGAATGTGAATTTCCTGTCCATTTACCTTCAAAAAGTGCTTCTACATTTTTTCTTAATTCCCTCTCATCAAAAAACGTTTAGTCGTTTAGTCATCTCAGCACCCAGTCATGGTTGAACGGGGCACCCATGAATTCTCAAAGACAGAAATCATCTGCCTAGAAGCCATGGTCTGCAGACACTACAGGCCAGCATGCTGCTAACTGCAGCCACTGTGAACCCTTTTTAAAACAGACCCCTTTGTCTCCTTTCAAGTTACATCTGCAACAATGTGTGTGAAGAAATATCTTTGTGATCTTTGCCACTGTATACTTTATGTTTTGTCAACATGATATCTTCAGAGATTTAAGACCTAGAAACAGTGTGCATGGAAGAATTTTAAAGCTGGCTAATAATTTACAGCAAATGTAATGAAAGCAACTTTTGTAAGGAAAAGTAATGCAAAGGAAAAAAAATCCCCATTAGCGTTACATTTTCTGTTCAAACAATTAAACACACTTTAATGAAATTTAATTATAATACATCCAAATATACAGGGCAAATAATACACTTTTTGTTTTCTTGCTACAAATAATGCTTGTTTAATTTAATTACAGGTCTTCTCCAAACAAAGCAGATATTGAAAATTAAAATATATATATATATATATATATATATATATATATAT